>NC_141696.1:815807392-816169392 GCF_964263255.1 Lissotriton vulgaris | reverse complement strand
ATTTGTGGGCGGCCCTTTCGAAGTTTGGTTTTGGTCCTAACTTTATTGCGTGGGTGCAGCTCCTGTATGAATGTCCATTGGCCCAGGTGGTTGTTAATGGCAGAGTCTCTGGATCGTTCCCGCTCTGGCGTGGCACCCGACAGGGTTGCCCGCTCTCCCCCCTCCTCTTTGCTTTGGCATTGGAACCGCTGGTGGCGTGGCTCCGGCGGGAGCCCTCGATTAAGGGGATCCGGTGGGCCCCGGATCTCGAGGATCGCGTCTCGCTATACGCAGACGATATTCTCCTTTACTTTACTTCACCTCAGAAGTCCCTTAACGTGCTCTTTGATGTCCTCACCTCCTTTGGGAAGAACTCGGGGCTCGTCATCAACTGGAATAAATCATGTATTTATGTTATAGCGGGGAGCTGCCTCCGCTGTCCCGTAGATTCCCGATCCAGGTGGTGGAGACTGGGTTCAAATACCTGGACCACTCTGTACGTTACGACCGCAATTTATATGTCCCTCTTCGGCGCCTTAAACTGGACGTCCAGCGGTGGCGTGGCTTGCCCTTGTCCCCACTGGGGCGTGCGGCTCTTTTTAAAATGATGTCTCTCCCTAGATTTTTATACGCCCTGCAAAAATTTTTCGATCCTGTTCCCTCTAGTTATTTTCGTGAGGTCGAGGGACTCCAGAGGCAATTGATTTGGGACGGTCGGGCTCGTATCTCCTTATCTAAACTCACCCTGCCATGGTAAGACGGTGGCATAGCCCTTCCGGACATCAAACGCTACTACTGGGCCTCTCAGTTGAGCGCGGTCAACCATGTGACGTACTCCCCGGGCCCCGTCCCAGCCTTTGCAATGGACAAATTCCTGTTGCCGGGCGGTAACTTCATCAGGGCTTTGTACTCAAAGGAGCCATTCCGACTTCTGACCGGACCTACAAAATGTGCTGTGCGTGTGTGGCGAGATGCGAATGTCGCTACGGGCTGGGGTGATAAGATGACGCGGCTGACTCCATTGTATGACTCTGAGAGGTTGGGCAGCCTGTGGCGGTATTAGCAAGGTGGAGGATCTTTGGTCCAAGGGCACAGTTAAGTCCTTTGATGCCCTTATGGTGGAGTACCAGCTTGACGACAGGGAGTATTTTCGATATCTTCAGGTGCGCCATGCTCTGATCTCTGTGTTCCCTCCTGGGACGGAGATCCCCCAGTCGTCACCGCTCGTGGACCGTATTCTGGATGGCCACGTGCCTGACAGTACGATTTCCTTGATTTATAAAAAGCTCATCAACACCAGGGCTGATCTTCTTGTGCGGCTTCGGGCCTCCTGGATCGTGGATGGCCTGGAATTAGATGACGAGGATTGGCAGACAGCAATCGCCTCCCCCAAAGAGGTGGCTATTCCAGCTCGCCTTCGATTTGTGCAACTGAAGATCCTTCATCGAGTTTACATGACTGGTACGCGTCTGGTTCGAATGGGATACTCGATTGATGGGCTGTGTAAGCGTGGTTGTGGCATGAGTGGCACCTTTCTACATATCATCTGGGAATGTCCGGTGGTATCCGCTTTCTGGTCCAGAGTGCATGACATTATGGGGCGAGTCACTGGGGTCTCTCTTTTGCCTGAGGCTCGTCGTTGCCTGCTCAATGTCTGGGAGCCTACGGACTGCACGGCCGCTCAGACCTTCTGGGTAACTCTTGGCAACATGGTTGCCAAGAGGGACATAGCGCAACTCTGGGGTTCTCATAGGCTGCCTGGGATAACAGCCTGGAAGGAAAACATGTACTGGTGCATGTTTCGGGAGAAGACGGTCTATGAGGCTCGGGCCGTCCCAAGAAGTGGGGCAGGATTTGGTCACAGTGGAATGAGTACCGTGGAGATATCTGCACCCCTCCACTCGAGTATACCCTTGATGTTCCTTCATCCCCGTAATTGACGTTCCTGAAGACTGACTAATAAAACCTCTTTGTGATCCTTCTCACCATCCCCCCGCCCCCAGATATGAGTTGCTAAATTCTTTAGAGTCTGACTTCCTTCTCCTCTCCACCCCGAACCCTAGACATTGCTCTTACCATGTGAGTGTTTGTGATGTTTGTTGTTTGTTTTCATCAAAATTATAAAAACAAAACCTGGTTGATCCTTTCTTTATTGTGTTTTGATGCCGGTGCACCAATATGTTGCTATTTATGGTCTCACTGCAATGCCTTGTTGTCTGGTATCCAGATGTTTCTTGTCATAGCGGCCGGCCCACTTGGGTTGTAGGCAGACGCTGTGTACTGTGCTATCTGAAAATAAAGGTTTTTAAAAAAAAAAAAAAAAAGAAAAGGGAAGAAACATTTGAGGACCGTCAAGGGGGAAACGAGGGAAAAGGGTAAAGGATAAGGGAATGGACAAGATGGCGGGACAGGGTCCAGAGAAAAGCGGCAGAGAACAGCAGCAAAATGGCGGCCAGGACAAAAGAAAAAGTAAATAAGTCCATGAGAGTCCTTGGCGGGACAGGCCTCTCTTGGTTACTTGGCTACTTGGTGCCGTCTCCCCCTGTCTGGACTCTGAGGGTGAAGTGCACCATTGGGGCTCAGCATGTAGGTCTGCATGGAGTTGACCCCCACATCAGGGTCCTGCGCGCTCTCGAGCGGGAAGCGCGCCCCGGGAACCAGGGACTCGCTGATGTCCAGCCGCATGTCCCCGGCCAGGAAGGCGGGGTCGTTCTAGTTGATGTCCTGCAACTCCACCACGGCGCTGTACAGCTCCAGGGTGTTCTCGGCCACCACCTCCAGGGTGAGCAGGCAGGGCACGGCCAGGCCGCACAGCTCCTCCTGGTCCATCCTCTCATTCACATACAGCGCCCCGCTCTCCAGGTCCACCTCCAGGTAGCGCCGGCCCCCTCCGGCGGGCACCACCTGCGGGATCCGGCACTCTGCCAGGCCCCGGAGCTCCAGGCCCGCCACCAGGTTCTCCACTAGGGAACCCCTCTGCGCCTCCCCGGCATGGCATAGCGGATGAGCGCGGAGCCCCCACCAAGGAGCCCCAAGAGCAGCAGGAGGAAGAGCACTGGGCACCTGTGGCCGGCCCGGCCAGAGCAGGGAGTCATCTCGGAGTGAGTGGTGTGTCAAGGCCGTCCGAATCCCAGTTCCTCAGGGCTGTGTGATGCTCAATGGGGGCCCACCTCTGAATCGACCCAAGTCTGACTTGCAATCAAGAACAGACTTTTGGGAGCAATTGAGCGGGGGAAAGGAAAGGGAGGGAACTGCGGCGAGGGAGACCTGTAAGGGCGACAAGAACATACAATAAAAATCCAGACTTTTAGATTCACTTTCTTTCCCTCTATTATTCTCTCTCTTTCCTATGTATATTGCTCATACCTGTAAAGGAAAATAACTGCTCCTTAATCCTAATAGAAGAGATATGAGAGAGTCCGTTTTGATTCTGACTTGCTCTCTTTTTCCCTTCAAAACAATGTTAATATCAAAGAAAAAATGTGTAGCTTTCCTTGTGTTCAGCAGAGCAACCTATGTTCCAGTACTAAAGCAAGTACCACAGGAGTAATAAGCATATAATACGTTCCAATTATTGAGGCATGGTTCTGCTGCTTAATCACTCCAAAGCATGCAAATGTTCCACTAGGTAAAACAAAGAAGTGTTGCTTAATGGCCTCTTAAGCACACGTATTCAATCATAAGCAAAGTCTTGTGGCCATGAAAGAAACGCCAATGCGTTTCTATGCGTTAACTCGCTACCTCCCTGCACGAAACCTGCTAGAGGTGTCTCCAACAGGGAGATCACACTGCCCAAGCGCCCCTAAGTGCGCACCGTCTCCTCTGCACGAGAAAGCTGAAAATGCGTCTCATCCAACAGAGGAGACCCGGTCTTGTCCCACGCTACCTGTGGTCCCTGTTATGATGCGGTAGAAAGACGAACTCCGTCCTTTTCCAGCCGCCGAAGATACAGGTGCAAGTACAACAGCAGAGTTGTTCACCCGCAACCGAAGGAATTATCGGCAGCGTTCTCTTTTCCTCTGCCGTCTTTGTATTCTCTTCCGTCGCGCCCGAGGGATGCGCGTTGCGGGCCAATGCCGAGAATCATGGGAAATTTAGTCTTTCCCATGTTTCTCCTTCCATTTTCTCATGCAGCTAGCGTGATCACCGGAACGGTTCTTGACAGTACATCCTCTCTTTTTCCTGATGCTAGCTGACTGAGGGCTTACCAGGGTAAAGGCGGTGGAACCGGGCTGTAAGCCTTGGAGCGTGCACAGCCTCACTGGGTTCCCAAGAGTTTTCCTCGGGGCCGTACCCCTTCCAAGCCACCAAATACCACAGCTTTCCCCTCACTCTTTTTGCATGCAGGATTCCTTTGACTTCAAACTCTTGTTCACCCTGGACCAAGACCGGAGCAGGCTTCCCCGGCACCTTGCCCTGAAGAGGCTTTACCAGAGAGACGTGGAAAACAGGGTGTATTCTCATATGTGACCGGAGCTTAAGTCTAACAGCTACTGGGTTGATGATCCTTATCATTCGGTATGGACCTATGTATTTTGGTCCAAACACGCTATACCGCTTAAAGCGGATGTTTCTGGTGGACAACCATACCCAATTCCCTATAGCATATGATGTTCCTGCTCTACGGTGTTTGTTTGCTTGGACTTTGTATTTCTCTTTTGCCCGGTTTAGATTCGCTCTTGTATGTAAGAGTACCTTACGCATGCGCTGTAGCCTTTTGCGCAGGTCAGGAAGCCGGGTACTGTTGCTGGGGAGGAGAGCAGGAGAAAACCTAGGATGAAACCCGTATCTGCTGTAAAACGGAGTGTGTAATGTGGATGCGTGTTTAGCACTATTGTACGACATTTCAGCCACCCACAGCCACTCCACCCATGCGTCAGTGTTGTTATTGACGTAGCATCTGAGGTATTGTTTAAGCGTCTGGTTGAGTCTCTCGCTCTTTCCGTCCGTCTGTGGGTGGAAACTTGTAGATAACGAGGACTTCATGTGTAATTCAGCACACCAGGTTTTCCAGAATTTTGCAATGAACTGTACCCCCCTATCAGATACGATATCCCTGGAAAGCCCGTGGAGCCTGACCACATGTAGCAGCAGCAGTTTGGCCAGTTGCCTTGCGGAAGGAACCTGTTTGCAGGCAATAAAATGGCCCATCTTGGTAAGGCAATCCGCCACCACTACTATGGCGGTGTTGCCCTGACTTACTGGTAGTCCCACTATAAAGTCTATGGAAATTCTTTCCCACGGAACTTCGGGCGTAGGCATGATCTGTAGGAGGCGTTGTTTGCGCTGTTCATCTGTTTTCATCTGTGCACACACCGTGCATTCATTTACCCAGGACACAATATCCTTACGAACAGAAGGCCACCAAAACTGACGTAATACCTTGTCAAAGGTCTTCTCACCCCCCGGATGACCAGCACAAGGAAGAGTATGGCACCAAGAAAACACCATTCAGCGTAGCGGGTTGGATGGAACCAGAATCTGATGTACTCATATCGGAAACCCATTACGTAATTGCCAGTCCGGATGTGCTCTAATCCAACACTTCCAAACCAAAGGACGCATTTCCTGATGGATCCTCTGAAGGAAAGTATCGGTGTGAGTCAAACATACCCCTTTGCTAGGTTCTATGATGGATTCTTCTGCCGGATCATCACTCATTGGTGCTGTATCTTGTCGGGTTAAAGCGTCTGCTTTCTTGTTCTCTCGTCCCGGGCGAAACGTAACCAGGAAATGGTACTCAGCAAAGAACTGCATCCACCGCAACTGTCTGGGTGTGAGGTGTCGAGCTGCTCTCATAAACTGGAGGTTTCTATGGTCTGTATATACGGTGACTGGATGAGCAGCCCCCAACAACCAATGTCTCCACTCCAGGAAGGCATAGCGTATCGCCAGAAGTTCTTTCTCCGCGATTGTGTAGTTTTGTTCTGCAGTGTTCAACTTCCTGGACATGAAGGCTATGGGATGTAGATACTAGAAAAAATGGTTAGGGGTTCTGCCCACCTCACCCTCCCGTACCTGAGCAGGAGACATCCACGGATGAAAAAAGTAGAAAAAAATGGTACTGAAGGGATCAATCCACTTTTATTTCTCAAACAAGAAACAATTAATTTTCTTGTGAATAGCAAATTAAATCAAAGAAGCATATCCATAAATTCATATATACATATATGGGCGGGCAGCCAGAGAGGCACAACAGAAAACAATGTATATACAACACATCACATGTACATTCTATACAAATTTACAACATATATAATATCAAAAACACTTTTATGTACCCTAAGGAAAAAAATTATATATATATAAAAAATATATATACATACACCAATTTACAAATGTATCTCCTCTTACGATCTAACGGAGTATACAAAAAAGGTAGTCCCAACAGACAGGCACCAGGGGGTTAACACATATACCCGACCTATATTTGTGTAGGTGCATCAATGAATAAATCAAATCTTTGTTGTATTGAACTAAGGGACTCCGTTCAAAGCCAAAGGTGTCGACGCAGTCGCGGTCGCGTTTCAGCCAGATGATATAGGCTTCATCAGGACATAGGTACTCTCATTTGCACGGCCCTGTCCAAATCTAGGGCAAATATACTCGGTCAACCCACAGCCCACCCGGAAGGGTGGGGTAGGTGCCACTGTCTCGGCTCAAGTCTCGAGAAAGCTTAATCTCTACAGTGTGTCCGCCCAACACAATATATAGATTCCAAATCGTATGGTTCACAGGGGTGGCTCAAGTCACACGCTCTTCCTGAAGTCTCTAAATATAGCTCTCTCTCGCAAGGAACCGGTGTCCGCTAGCAACGTCTTCCTCCGGGCGATGTAGATAGCCGGTGGTGTCTTGACACTGAGAGGACTACCCCTACAGCGGCATCCGATGCGTCTGCTTCTACTTTGTACGGCAGGGTTGGATTCGCGTGGGTGAGAACAGGAGTTGTGGTGAAGGCTTTTTTAAGGCGATCGAACGCCCCTTGGGCTTCTTCGGTCCATATGAACGGTGTTCGTTTTCTGATTAACCTGGTCAGTGGGGCCACCATGTCTGAGAAGTCTCGGATGAACCAGCGATAAAAGTTCGCAAAACCCAACAGGCTCTGTATCTCCTTGACATTGTGAGGACAAGGAAAATCTTCTATGGCTTTTACTTTCCTCTCTGCCATGACTTGGCCTGAGGGGGTGAGCATTACCCCAAGGAATTTCACCGTAGACACATGGAAATCACATTTTGAGATTTTACAGAATAGATGGTGTTTCCTCAATGCTCTTAGAACTAAACAGACATGGTTGACGTGTTCCTGTTCGGTGGTGGAATATACAAGGATGTCATCGATATATACCACTGTAAAGACATCCAGATATTCGCGTAATACCTCGTTCAGAAAGAACTGGAATGCAGCCGGGGCATTACAGAGCCCAACCGGCATCACTAGGTATTCAAAGAGCCCATACTGCGTCTTAAAGGCCGTCTTTCATTCGTCGCCTTGTTTGATGCGGACCAAATGGTAGGCACCCTGCAGGTCTAGCTTGGTGTAAATAGCTGCGGCTCTTACTTGCTCCAGGAGTACTGGGATAAGGGGAAGGGGGTAACGGTTCTTAATGGTGATCTCATTCAGCCTTCTGTAATCGATGCAGCATCTCAAATCCCCGTTGGCTTTCGGGATAAAAAAGAGGGGAGAAGCTGCTGGCGAGCGAGACGGACGTATGTATCCCAATCTCAGAAAGTGTTTTCAGGTACAGTAAGGAAGTGAACTCGTCCACAAGGGACTACCGACCCTGGAACCAGATCTATCCAGCAGTCGTATTCCCTATGGGGTGGTAACACTTCAGCCTTAGTATCACAGAAGACGTCCGCGAAACTCCTGTAACAAGACTGTAAGGCCACTTCTTTTTTGGCTGCCGTAGCAACATGATGATGGGAATTGTCATAACCAGTAGGTCAGGATATTTCTTGGTGGCAATGGGTCTTACAATAGGATGAATCAAGGCTAACCGTCTTTGCTCCCCAGTCCACCTAAGGTTCATGTTTCTGGAGCCACAGAAGACCCAAGATCACTCCATAAAGAGGGGCCTGTATTATATTGAAGGATATCTTCTCCCGATGGTATCCGTCATATATTAGCTCATACTCCTCGGTATGGTGTTGTATGGTCTGGAGACCAGTTCCTTGCCATCCACGGCATATACCAACTCAGGTACTTCCTTCTGTATGAGTTTCACCCCTAATCGTGAGGCCTCTCCTTCGTCCATAAAGCACCCCGTGGCTCCGGAGTCAATCATGGCATTAATGTCTTGAGCCAAGTTTCCTATCATTAGGATCAAAGATATAAAAACGTTATCTTTTTCTCTGAAGATGAGTGTGTTTAATGAAGGGATATCACGACCGCCCAAAGAACTCCCTTCTATGTCCCTCAGCCGTTGAAGTTTCCCTCTTCCTTTCCAGCCGTCAGGACCGCTGCTTGTCCGGCTCTTGTTCTCCCATATTTGGGTTTAACCGGACACTCCCTCAAGAAATGGCCTTTCTTGCCACAATAGAGGCACAATCCCTGTTTGCGACGGTGGTCTCTTTCGCTGAGTGTCAACGACGCCCTTACCGTTCCTATATCCATAGGCTCTGTTGACACGTTGGTTTTCTCAGTCCCAGATGACTTCTCGCTGTAAGGAAACAACTTCTCTTTTCTTTTACTCTCCCCAGGACGTTCCCTTAAACGATGATCTAGCCTGAGAGTCAGATCGATGAGTGCAGAACAAGTCGACGGCTGAGGGTCTATCTGTGCCAAGACGTCTTTCAGCTCTTCCGTGAGTCCTCGATAGAACACAGCTGACCGTTTTACTTCTGGCCAGTCTGTCACTGCAACCAGTCTTCGGAAATTGTTCAAATACGTCACTAAGTCCGTCGTTCCTTGACGCAGCTCCAGGAGGTCCCTATCGGCGGAAAAGGTGTCTGCTCTTCTGTCGAACGTGCGTTCGAAGCTTGCTCTAAACTCATCCCAATCGTATAACAACTGATCGTCGTTGCGGACTATGGGAACAGCCCATTGCGCCGCTTCTCCACCCAGATAAGAGATAAGAAATGCTTCCCTAGCCTGGTTGGTGGTGAACAACTTAGGCTTGCATGTGACCGAGACACCTATGGGCATTTGTTTGTGCTTAATAAATCTTAAAAATAAATAAATAAAGAAGAGCACTTGTGTTAGGAAGACCTGTACCTTCTTTATATCTCGTGAAACCTTTCAGGAGGAGCTAACGGGACCTGTGTTGGCATTTCTACAACAACTGGGGTGGGTCGGGTTGAGCCTCCAAAGTCAAAGGGGTTTCTTTGTAACTGATCTACACGGGCATGTAGGGCTTCTGTTTCCTGACGCGAGGCGGTTAATTCCGCTTGTACAAGCGCCAGGGCTGCCACCACATCCTCTATGTTTGAATCACAAACCAGGAGAGAATCAATTCTTGGGCCGATAATTCTGTCAAGGCCGTCCGAATCCCAGTTCCTCAGGGCTGTATGATGCTCAATGGGGGCCCATCTCTGAATCGACCCAAGTCTGGTTTGCAATCAAGCACAGACTTTTGGGAGCAATTGAGCGGGGGAAAGGAAAGGGAGGGAACTGCAGGGAGGGAGACCTGTAAGGGCGACAAGAACATACAATAAAAACCCAGACTTTTAGATTCACTTTCTTTCCCTCTATTATTCTCTCTCTTATCTATGTATATTGCTCATACCTGTAAAGGAAAAAAACTGCTCCTTAATCCTAATAGAAGAGATATGAGAGAGTCCGTTTTGATTCTGACTTGCTCTCTTTTCCCCTTGAAAACAATGTTAATATCAAAGAAAAAATGTGTAGCTTTCCTTGTGTTCAGCAGAGCAACCTATGTTCCAGTACAAAAGCAAGTACCACTGGAGTAATAAGCATATAATACGTTCCAATTATTGAGGCATGGTTCTGCTGCTTAACCACTCCAAAGCATGCATCACTAGGTAAAACAAAGAAGTGTTGCTTAATGGCCTCTTAAGCACACGCATTCAATCATAAGCAAAGCAGACATGCCAACACTCCCGATTCAGGCGTGAGACTACCGATTTGAAGGCTAGTCTCCCGCCTCCCGATTCCTACAAGCAAAAACCCGATTCCTCAGGGGTTTCAACTGACAGGGCTTGGTATTGTGTAAAGTGCTATTTCTTCCAATAAAGAATGGCGATGCAGGGGCTCTCGAAGGGGTGAAAAAACAACAAAGCGTCATTAACAAGGGAATCGTCTTTTAAAGACCTGCTAAGTACTGAGGGGTGGAGGGGAGCTGTTTTTCAGCCCAGGCTCTTACAGGGGGGTGGGGGGTGCATGCACTGCCAACAACCTGCCAGGCCAGTGCCCAACACTTTCATCACCCTCTCTGCCTGCCATTATGCTCCATGCTTATGAAAGGTAAGAAAAAAACGTACATTTACGTTTCAAATGTCCGATCCTACAGCAGCACACTTCCAAAGCCCATGCATGCCAGTAACCCGATTCAAAGTCCCATTCTCCCGATTTTTTTGGTTTAAATCTCCTACTTTGCTCTCCTGAAATGTTGGCATGTATGGCAAAGGCTCGTGGCCATGGAAGAAATACCAATGCATTTCTATTCGTTAACTCGCGGGCGCCACTACCTCCCTGCACGAAACCTGCTAGAGGTCTCTCCAACAGGGAGATCACGCTGCCCAAGCGCCCCTAAGTGTGCACCGTCTCCTCTGCACGAGAACGCTGAAAATGCGTCTCATCCAACAGAGGAGACCCGGTTTTGCCCTACGATACCTGTGGTCCCTGTTATGATGCGGTAGAAAGACGAACTCCGTCTTTTTCCAGCTGCCGAAGATACAGGTTCAAGTACAACAGCAGAGTTGCTCACCCGCAACCGAAGGAATTATCGGCAGCGTTCTCGTTTCCTCTGCCGTCTTTGTATTCTCTTCCGTCGCGCCTGAGGGATGCGAGTTTCGCGCCACTGCCGAGAATCATGGGAAATGTAGTCTTTCCCATGTTTCTCCTTCATTTTTCTCACGCAGCTAGCGTGATCACCGGAGCGGTTCCTGACATGGCGGGCCCCTGTTGCTTCGCTGCTGCCGCGGTTCTCTCACGGGGTGGCCGGTCTGGCACTGGGGCTTGTAGCATCGTGCTACAGATGAATACAAACACTTCTTAGTATCTTAACTGGAGCTTTATTCTTACATCCTCTCCTGACCCTGTCCCTACTCTAACTGTCCCTGGTTCCTGTTCCCCGGCTCCTCCTGTTCCTGCTCCTCCCTCTGACTCCACCCCCCAACCACTAGACTACATCCCACAATACTACATCTCCCCCTTTCTTAACAAAATGAGCTTAATGTCCTCAGTGTTTGCAGTTCTTCAAACCACCACACGGGTTGGCGGACAGCCTGTTCTTCAAGCCTCAGTAGTGTCGAATCCGCGGTGGGCTTGACTTTGGTCAATCTTTCTGTTGTCTTAATCGGGGCATTCTTGATCACGTTGCGTGTGAACTGTCTGCTCTCACATTCCGCAGTCAGTATGTCTCCTTCCAGTGGTGTAACTACTGTTGGTTCAGATACTCGATCTCTTTCATGAGTGAATAATGTTCTGGTCCTCTTCCGAGCACCCGCATCTACTTTTACTTCCGTTTGTCTTGTCCGGTTGAGGGCAACACTGTCCTCCAATTCAGGGTCATGTATACCAGACAGTATGGTGCTATCTGATGAGACCGTCTTGGCTTGGTTCAGTAACTCATTCACCGCATTAACTTTTACTTCCTTTTGTCGAGTCCGATTGAGGGCAACACTGTCCTCCAATTCAGGGTCATGTATATCAGACAGTACGGTGCTATCTGACGAGACTATCTTGGTTTGATTCGATAACTCATTCACAGCCTCGGGTTGTCTGGCGGATAACTCATTCACAGCCTCGGGTTGTCTGGCGGACTCGTGAGCTGTCTGTGCATAGGCATGTTTCTCTCTTATCTGATGATCTCTCTCTACTGACACGTCCGGTTTTTCTTGCGGAGTGACTGGCTGGTCCCTTCCCGTCCGGTGACCAAGGTCCACTGTCTCTGTTTTCCCTTTGTAGGTCCTTTGAGTCAGCCTCGCGGACCCCTTCAGGGGTGACGGTGTCTGATCTAGGTCTGGAAGTACTTGTGACTGACACGATAGATTGTCTTGTGGAGTGACTGAGTATTCATAAACTTTAGTGTGTGTCATGTTGCTCTTGACAGGACGGATGTCCTTTGGTTCCTTGGTGCGTTCAGGTGGTTGATGCCATGGCTGTTGTCGGGACCATGACTCTGTCG
Source organism: Lissotriton vulgaris (assembly GCF_964263255.1). Lineage (NCBI taxonomy): Eukaryota > Metazoa > Chordata > Amphibia > Caudata > Salamandridae > Lissotriton > Lissotriton vulgaris. The sequence goes on along the minus strand of NC_141696.1, from coordinate 816,157,105 downwards.
ACTCACGGGACTGAACAGCCGTGCTCTCTGGTTCAGAGAAGTCTTTTGTCGACTTCCAGGATCGGACAGACACGCTCTCTGAATCAGAGGAGCTACTGGCCATGCCCCTTTTAAAGCGTTCCTTAGAGAGGGCATCAAGTACTGGATTTCTGAAATGAGTAGGCCGTGACACGTTGTTCTTTGTCTCAGGGTTGTCTTTAAGACGTTTCTCCGGGCGCCTTCGCCAACTTGTCTTTGACGTTGTTTCATTTGAGAAGTTGTTCAACAACCACGTGCTTGTTCTTTGTGTTTGGTCTTGAGGTTTTCCATTTTTGGCTTTCTCACATATCACCGACTTCTCCGTTTCTTCAGTGTCCTGAATGCCATTGATGCGTTGGTCTTTTCCTGCTCGTTGTTGGGGAGGACCAGTTCGTCTTATGCAACCTGTTCCTTCTTCCCACTTGTTTGGTGCTCGGACACCCATGATGTGGGTGCGATGTGTTCTCCTGCTGGATGTTCCCTCAGACTCATCTTCACGACTTGACGAAGAGTATTCCTGCGCCGACTTCCAGTTTTGACCATTTTGAGCTCTCCTTTTATAGTTTGTCTTCCTTACTCTCTTGTTGTGTAAGTTGCCATCTTGTCCAGGGGTGCAATCTGTCCCACTTGATGCTTCCTCCTCGTCAGACTTTGAATGACACCTTGAGGGTGAAGAACTCCTTGAGGTTGTCCTTTGACTGATTGACTCGGAGTATTCCTTGTCACTGTGTCTCTCCCGTTGGTCAGACTTTGAATGACACCTTGAGGGTGAAGAACTCCTTGAGGTTGTCCTTTGACTGATTGACTCAGAGTACTCCTTGTCACTGTGTCTCTCCCGTTGTCTTTTCATTGGTCTGCCTTCCCTCTCTCTCTTTTTTGTTTTGTCTGTTTTCCGAGTTTCATCTGTCCAGGCATCTTGATAATTTGCCTTCAGATTCGGGTCCTTTGATCTGTCTCCTGCCTTGACGTGCATTCCAATTTCAGCCTTCCTGATGATTTCTTCTAGCGACCACTTTCCTCGCAAGATCTTGAGCTTTGTGTCGGGGTTTGTGCAGCCTTCAATTATCCGGAGTCGAACTGCGTCCTCATTCGTAAAGGTGTTGAAGTGGCAGCCTTGTACCAGGTTTTTCAACCGAGTGATGAAAGTTGGCAATGGTTCACCTGGTTCCTGCCGAGCTGTGTTGAAAGCGATGCGCTCTCGATCCACTTCTGCTTGTGCCGAGAGACGGGCACATAGCTTCTCTTGGAGTCTTTTATAGATTTCTGTGTCTTCTTTGGAAAATGTTTCGATTGGGCATCGGCCCTCTGGACCCACCAAATGGAGGAGCAGCATTAAACATTTCCTCTCTCTTTGTTCACCATTGGCGTCCAGGAAGTCACTCAATGTTGCCAGCCATTGGTTCCGTTTGAGACACAGACTCCAGGTATCCGTCTGCACCCCTGGGGGTGGAGTGAACCGTTGTGCTACTTCTTCCCCCTCCATGAGAGGAGGATTTTGATGGATCATGTTCGCAGGGCACGGGCTGTTCACTCGTCTTCTCGTCTTCGTAGTTGATCTTCTTTAGTCGAAACCTGCGGACTGGTCATGTGCTGGGACGTTGGCAATGCTTGTTTGGCCTTCGCCAGTGCTTGATTCTGTTATGTTCGCCAATGCTTGTTTGGTCTTCGCCAATGCTTGTTTGGCCTTCACAATGCTTGTTTTCTTCCTTTGCCGCGATTTATCCAAGGCTTGTTTGGTTTTCGCCAGTGCTTGTTTGGCCTTCACCAATGTTGATCTGCATGTATCAATGCTTGTGTCTCTTTGCATGGATCAATGCTTGTTTCTTTGCATGTACCAATGCTGGTTTACTCTTAGCCAATACTTGTCTTTGCATGCACCAATACTTGTTGATTTGCATGTATCAATGCTTGTCTAATTGCATGTATCGCTGATTGTTTATTTGAAGGTATCAGTGTTCGTTTGCTTGCATCTCTACATTTGCCAATGTTTATTGCGTTCTTTCTCTTGTCTTTACTAGTGTTTGTTTTCTTTGCTCCTTTCCTAGTTAACAATGTTTGTTTTCTTGCATTTGTCAATGCTTGTTTCCTCAGATTGATTGCTGTTTGTCTTGTTATATTTGCCAAGTCTTGTTCATTTATCTTTATCAATGCTTGTTCCTTTTGCTGACTGACATTTATCCAGGCTTGTTCCTCTAACTTGGTTTGCCTGACTTCAATATGGCCGACTCCGATCCCTGACAGGGGATTGGAGGAGTCGCCTGACTCCAAAATGGCCGCCGCTATGGGAATCTCGTTTCCCACGAGATTTCGGTTTCTCCACTCATCCGGCTCCCTCTGCCACAACCGGCACTTACCGACAGCCGGTTTCTCCAGCGATGACACCTTCCCTGATCACCAGGCCAACAGCACGCCGGACCAGCAGGTAGGATCGGGGTGGGCTCCCGCAGCGCCTCACCAGGCTCTTCACTCTGCATCTGCGTGCTAACACTCACGCATCAGGGGTGAGGTTTCCGACGTCAGAGCCGTTCGAGCTCTGTTTCAGGCTCCGCTTTCGTCGCGCTTGTTGGCGCTTGGCCGCAGGTCCTCTGGGGCACTTTCCTTCTCTCTCTGGGCACTCTTCACTGTGTTGAGCAGATTCGGGGTGGGCACCCGACTTCTGTTCCGCTGAGGGCACGCTTATTTATACGCATCGAGCGTGAGTCGCATTTTGGCGCGATTGAGCGTTTCCTTTCTTCCGACGCTCGGGCGCTCGTTTCTTTGGTTCTTTCGGGCCCCCGCAATCCCCTGGCTTTGGGGAGATAGTCACTCGCTGCTGGCCTCTCTTCCTTAGGCGGCAGCACGGCTCCACACAGCAGTGTTTTGCTTCTTGGGACACTGCACTGGTCAGGGTGCTTTCAACAGGGTTCTGTGGGCACAGGACATGCCTATCCCACCTTCGTCGCCAGCTGTAGCATCGTGCTACAGATGAATACAAACACTTCTTAGTATCTTAACTGGAGCTTTATTCTTACATCCTCTCCTGACCCTGTCCCTACTCTAACTGTCCCTGGTTCCTGTTCCCCGGCTCCTCCTGTTCCTGCTCCTCCCTCTGACTCCACCCCCCAACCACTAGACTACATCCCACAATACTACAGGGCTCATCTCAGAGTTGATGGTGGGCTCTGGTACCTCTGCTTCAAGCTGTTAAACACGGTATAGATCAGCAGTACAGCAGAAAGTGAGCAGCTTGCTGATTTTTATTTAGCATTCTTATCCATGTTGAGTTGTGAGGCCCACACACTTCATTGGCAGGCTCTGGGTGATGGTTTGGAAACACATGAGTAATCAGTGCGAAAGCACAACAGCGAATTCCTGTGTCTGTGTGTATACACCAAGAGCTCTGTAGTACAAGACCACAATTTAACAGTAAATAAACATCCCAGTAAAAATATGCTTTACTAATGGTTGCTCGTATATACTCACTAGAAGCCGCCTGTTGTTTTCAAACGTTCAGTGGGTTCTTGCTGATTGTGTATTTGTTTATTGTATTCTAACACCAAGGGGCAGATTTCTACCCTAAGCTAGTGCGATTAGTGATTTAATTATAAATAAAGACTTCCTGGTACTCCCTGCCCAGAGTACCTTTTAGCTCCTGAGAAGTGCAGGTACTCTCGCGGTCAAATTAAAGTAGTGCAGGTAGATACTGAGGGCCTGAGGACAGTGCTACCTTTGTAGAATGTATGACGATACTACGCAATCATGTTGATCACAGTATCTTACAACTCGGGCTTTACAACGCAAGTCTGTACAACGACTTGCGCTGGAGGGCGCTGGACTTAGGGATAGTACGATTTACTATTCCAACACCAGTTGACATACAGTAGGGAAGGTGTTGAACTAGTAAATCGTACTATTCCTTAGCTTACAGCGCCCTGCAGCGCAAGTCATTGAAACAACTAGCGTTGTAAAGCCTGCGTTGTAAACCTACCGTGGTGAAACACTTGTGTAGTAAAAGTCGTCTCCCATCTTAGTATGTGCGGGGATTCCGCACTCAACTATGGCACTTGTGAATCCTTTGGAAATCAGGCACTTAGTGTCTGACACTGGTTGCTGAATTGAAGGAGTGCATTCAGTGCCCTCCTGTTGGTAGGGTCATCACCAGATATGGCGGCAAATTCTGGTCACTGACTGTAAACATTCAGGACAAAGACTCAAAAGTCAGATAAGAATTCAGGAAAAAGGTCAATTTCACAGAAACAAATAGAAGGTCAGGAAGTAGTATAAAACTAAGGCGAAAGATGGCCAACAGGCCCAACACAAGTACAAGGCAAAATAGGTTGAAGTTTTTTTGAAATGTAATTGTAATTGCATTTATTTAGTGCTTACTACCTCTGATGAGGGGTCGAAGCACTTTTTTGTCGAGTAGCACTCTACTCCGAAACCTATAAAAGATTAGTAGTGAATTAATATAGGAAAATATTAAATTAATTTGAGCGGTGGACATGTTAGTCTGTTATTTTGATGGAATACGATAGTGGAGTGATAGAAGTGGGAAGGGTTTGCATTTCTATAAGACTTGCTACCCCTGATGAGGTGTTGAAACGCTTTTCGACGAGTAGCACGCTACTCCGGAACCCAAACAGGATTAGTGGGGAATTAGTATAGAGTAATATGAAATTAATTTGAGCGGTTGACATGTTAGTCTGTTATTCGGATTGAAAAGAGTAGTGGAGAGATAGAAGGGGGAAGGGTCTAGAAGGTTTTTATTTTTTGAGCTCATAGCAGTAGTAGGAGGTCTTTGGAATGAGTAAAGGGGAGGTGGGGGGGTGCCACTGGGACTGCCACCCATAACCCAACCATGACGGAATGCCCCCATTCCATGCCTGGCCTCCTGCTAGGTGAGGCCGGGCTGAGCATTGTTTCCAGTGAAAGTTCTGGTTTTTCATTTAGCCCTGCTGACAACACTATAGGTTGAGAACAATACTGGTTAGTTTTAATTACATCATGTTGTTCAAAAACATTATCTACAGTTTCACATTCTTTCATATCCTGCCAAAAATCATAAGGCATTGCAAATACGTTTAGCATAAAACATGTCCTGGAACTTGTGGATTTATTGAACTCAAGCATTCTCTTCCTCGCTTTCAAATTATCTTCTATTTCTGCACCCATGTTTGGAGGAGGCCAGGGCTGCGGATGAAAGACACTCCTTTCGATGCTAACTCTTTTTTCTACTCAGAATTCGTTCTGAATACCTTTGTGTTTCAGTGCATTAATGCCTGTATTCTACTTTTTAACGTGTCGATTACAATATTATACCAAGAGGTTCGCCCAAAAAAAGCATTGTGAGAAGTGAGTGGGCAAAACCTGACATTATCTTTAGTCCATGTGCAGACCATTATTATGCAGAAAAAAACTGCCCAACTCTACTCCATAAGCAAACAAGAGAAATGTGCGGATTTCTAGCATGCAATGTGCAATACAGATGGAAATTCAGCAAAAACAAAGGGTTCACTCTGTGGTTCGCCCTTATGTACTGCTGCAGAGAAGAAAAAAAACGGTGCACAATACTCAGCATTTCCATGATGAATGCTATTGTTGTGCTGGGAAACGCAGACTGCTATTTCTTGTTGAACCTAGAAAGTAGGCTTCACTGACGCACCGTAAATAAAACTGATTGACCTAGGGAAAAAGCGCGGGTAGGTCTGTAAATTATTGGACAAAAAGCCAGAGTAAGCTGGAGGACACTCAATGAGGTGGCCAGCCTGAAAACACCATTCACAACCGGGCTGTGCGCCTGGTTCTGTAATTTGGCCCTTCATGTACAGCTGTACATGCAGCTATCTAAGAATATTGGTTTCATTTGGTGCAAATATGGCGACCCACCATGGCGGATGTCTCTGTTCTTAAATGCATCCAATACTGCCATGTTGAGGTCAAGAGTGCAAAAACAGGAGCAATTACTTTTGTGTTAGTTTTTGCTCTAGTACAAAATAGGGGTCGAGAAGTAAATAAGGTAACTCAATTTAGCTATTCATCTTTGCCATGATTGCCGAGAAAAACTGTAATGTATTTTTCTGGATTTAGGCTATGTTTTTTGTTTGTCTAGACATTTTATCTTTGAGTTCATGTTGGTGGGTTTTTGTGTGTGTTTTTCGCATAGGAAACTGGTGTGATGGACCTCCCTAACCACAATTACAAACTGCCAGATGTGCTGCCTCATCTACTAATGTAAAATACGAAATTAAGGTGCACAGGGGTGCTGCCTTGCATTTTTCTGTAGCACAAATATCACTAGGGTGACCACCAATCACCGAATCAAATCCTGGCAGTGACTATATAAAATTGCTTATTTGTCCAGAATGTTTTAACACAATAAATTGCATAAAACCTTAAAAATGAACAGTTGACACATAACAACCCTGAGAAGTGCCTGGATGGAAGAAGGTTGAATGTCTGTTTTTAAAGTACTATTGAAGAAACATATATATTTCAAAATAGAGGGTTGTAGGAAGTGTGTTGAACCCACTAAATTTGGGTGAAAGACGAAAAATTAGAAACTGAAGACATAGGCATAGATTCATCAAGGGAAATTGCGATCGCAATAGCTGCGAAACAGCAATTGCGATTGCAATTTTCGCTCCCGCAATTCATCAAATACAAAAGCAGCAAATAGCGAATTCGCGAAACAAAGAATCGCAAAACCATTTGGTAACCCACATTACGATTCCTTAACAGCGATTCCCCCCATTTTCTGCGAAATAAAATGCTAATTCGCAAATATATTGCGAATTTGCTAATAATTCGCTATTCCAATTCATCATAAATCACAAATTGCAAAAATACCCTAATTCGCTTAAAACAAGTCGCAATTTAAGGAGAAGCCAAACCAGGTGGTAACAATGAAGTCAAATTTGAAAAAAAAAATGTAAACAAGAAACACGTGTAGGGTAAAAGAAACACACTTAAGGAGACTCAGTAGGAGCATGAGGAAAGTCACAATGCCAGGTCTCTACATCGTGGCAAGGGGGCTGAGGCTCCAGGCTGCAGCCCAGAACCAATGCAGGATCCAGGAGCGCATCTTCCGGCTTCAGATTACACTCCTGGGCCGGACTGAAGAGGAGATCTACTCCAAATACAGGCTCAATGGGGCAATGATAAATAAGCTCATCAGAGACCTTGACCCCCTGATGCAGCACCCAATACGGATGACCAATGCCGTGCCCACCCATGTCCAGGTCCTGTGCTGCCTGCACCTCCTGGCCTCCGGAGGCTTCCAGGGGATAGTCGCATATGCAGGGGGTATATCACAGAGTACACTGTCACACTGCCTACAGAGTTTCCTGGATGCCATGCTGAGCCGGATACACCACTACATCACCTTCCCAACAACCCAACAGGACTTAGCGCAAACAAAACTGGACTTCTATCACATTTCCCCATGTAATTGGCCGCATTGACTGCACCCTGTTAGAAGGGGCGATCCCAGAGGTCGGGTTAAGTCTACCCAACTCCTCCGTGACCTACCTCTCCCCCCAATAATGCCGAGCCTTATGAGAGATCTCCACCGGGGAAGACCTTAAGTAGTGAATCGTACACACGAAGACCACCCCACACTTATGAACAGACACAACACAGAAGGATTAGTTATCAACTTCTTTATATTCACGAAGAGAAGTAATACCACACTTATGTACAACGATCGAGGGATCGCAGAGAGTCTCAAGTCTTTAGGGAGCGGGTAGCGGGACAGTCTGAATCTCGTAGGCCAGTACGTAGCGTACCCTGCGCACAGCTCTCAATCCTGGAGCCGGGGGGATACGGTACATGGCAACCGCACTGGTGGTCCTACTCACTTGAGGATAGTCTCTTCAGGATGGTGACTTCGATAGTCCAGCCGGACCAGAATGTTCCTTGAGCCGCGACAGCATCAGCAGGGCTCGCTCTGTAGAATGTTCAGGAGGAGCCGCGACCACGTCAGCAGGGCTCAGAGGGTTCCGTAGATGTCTTCAAGCTTCAAGCTCGAGCCGCGACGAGGTCAGCAGGGCTCAGAGGGTTCCGTAGATGTCTTCAAGATTCAAGCTCGAGCCTCGACGAGGTCAGCAGGGCTCCGATGGTTCAGTTCCAAGAACGAGCCGCGACAGCGTCAGCAGGGCTCAAGAGGTTCAGTTCAGCCGCGATCAGATCAGCAGGGCTTCCTTGTCCAAGATACAACTGCCCGCTAGTTCTGGGGCACCCCTTGATATAGTTCAGTGACCCTTTGATGTCCGGACCCTGGTAGGCGGGGGGTCTGAGGCTGTGGGGGCGGTCCGCGGGTGAGGTCCGGCGGTTGGTTCTTTGATCTCTTTGAGGATGCATCCGGGAATTCCCAGACGCCCAGCAGGTCTGGAGCCAGCACTCGGGGAGGCCAGAGGTGACATCAAAACTGGCCCTCAGGGGGGAGACCAGAGGTGTGAGCGAAACCAGTCTCACAGGGGAGGCCGGAGATGCCATCGAAACTCCTTGCCTTCTCTCACTAGGGTAGCCCTCACCCTCCCAACGGGGGCTGGCGCGTCTGGAGCCTACGCTGCGCTGGGGCTGGAGTCATGCTAGGCCCGCGGCATCAGGGATCACGGGAAGGGAAAATGGCTGCCGAGGGGCCTATGGGGCCTTGCGGGTCTGGGGCGTGCGGGTTGGAAGGATGGCCGGGGACAGGCCGATACGGACAATGGGCATTGGGTCGGATATTGGTAGGGCAGCTAGGGAGTCCCTATGTACAGAGCTGGGCTGACGGGGAGCTGATTCGTGAGGGGGGAACCACGCCACAAGGCCGGGTCCAACACGCGTCCCCCCCAGCTGAAAGGCAGAAAGAACTACCCATTCCCTTGGGGGTTCTCTTCACTGAGGCAGAAGAAATGGGACAGGCCATCAGCGTTGGCGTGGTCAACACCTGGCCCGTGCTCCGCAGTGAAGTCCATCCCTTGGAGGGAGATGGACCATCGCAGCAATTTGTGATTCTCCCCTCTCATTTGCATTAGCCACCGCAGGGGTCGGTGGTCGGTTTGGACTCGGAAGTGAGTACCGAACAGGTAGGGCCTCAGCTTCTTCAGAGCCCAAACCACCGCGAAGGCCTCCCGCTCGATGGTGCTCCACCTTTGCTCTCGAGGGAGTAACCTCCGGCTAATGAAGGCCACTGGCTGATCCAGGCCTTTCTCATTCAACTGGGACAGGACGGCCCCGATGCCATGCTCGGAGGCGTCCGTTTGGACCACAAATTCTTTGGAGTAGTCGGGGGCCTGCAACACGGGGGCAGTGCACATGGCGTGCTTCAGGGCTTCAAACGCTTCTTGGCAGGCGGGGGTCCAGTTAACCTTCTTCGGCTGGTTTTTAGAGGTCAATTCTGTGAGGGGCACTACGATGCTACTGTATCCCTTTATGAACCTGCGGTAGTACCCCGTAAGCCCGAGGAAGGCTCGCACCTCCGTTTGGGTGGAGGGGGCTTCCCAGGCTACGATCGCATCGATCTTGGGTTGGAGTGGGGCCACAAGGCCGCTGCCGGCCTGGTGCCCCAGGTAGACCACGGACCCCTGTCCGATTTGACACTTACTGGCCTTAATGGTGAGACCAGCCCTCTGCAGGGCTAACAAGACCTCCCGGAGATGGAGGAGATGTTCAGGCCAGTTGAAGCTGAACACCACAATATCGTCCAGATACGCGGCGCTGAATTCTTCCAATCCTGCCAGTACCTGGTTCACCAGTCTCTGGAAGGTGGCGGAGGCATTTTTCATGCCGAAGGGCATCACTAGGAAATAGTAGTGGAAAAGGCGGACCTCTCCCGGGCCCCTTCGGTCATGGCAATCTGCCAGTAGCCACTGGTCAGATCGAAGGTACTGAGGTATCGAGCAGACCCTAGGCGGTCAATGAGCTCATCTGCTCGGGGAATAGGGTGAGCGTCGGTTCGGGTGACGGCGTTGAGCCCACGGTAGTCTACGCAGAACCTCAGTTCGGGAACAGCGCTGGCCGCCTTCGGAACCAGAACCACGGGGCTGGCCCATGGGCTGCCAGAGGCCTCGACCACTCCCAGGGCTAGCATCTTGGAAACTTCAGTCTTGATGCAGGCTCGGACTCTGTCGGGAACGCGGTAGGCCTTGTGCCGTACCAGAGGGCTGTCCCTGGTGTCCACATCATGGACGCACCAGCTGGTAACTCCGGGGACGAGGGAGAATAGGTCAGAAAACTGCCCCAACAACTGGCGAAAGTCTTCGCGCTGCTCGGGGGTGAGGGAGGGGGCAAGTCTCACTCCCTCTACAGAGCCATCTTTTTCCTTTACGCATAAGAGATCGTGGAGGGGATCCGTCTCTTCTTCTTCTCCGTCGTCGGTGGCGAGGAGTAAACTCAACTCGGACCGCACAAAGTGGAGTTTCAGGCGGTTCACATGGAGAACCCGCAAGGTGTTTCGCAGGGACTGGACATCCACGAGGTAGGTAACCTGACTCTTCCGCTCCACCACCTTGAAGGGTCCCGTCCACTTGTCCTGCAAGGCACAGGGTTCCACAGGGGCCATCACCCAGACCTGCTGTCCAGGTTGGAACTCGACCAGAGTGGCATTCTGGTCATACCACGTTTTCATTTCTTCTTGACTGGCCTCGAGGTTTGCCTCGGCCAGTTCTCTGAACTTCCGAGTCTGATTCCGAAGAGCTAGAATGTATCGAAACACATCTGGGGTGGCTCTAAGGACGTCGTCTCCCACCCTTCCTTGACCAGGCTGAGGGGTCCTCGGACGGAGTGCCCGTAGAGCAGCTCAAAAGGGCTGAACCCCAGGGACTTCTGGGGGACTTCGCTGTATGCGAACAGGAGGCAGGGGAGGAGGACGACCCACTTGCGTCTCAGGGGTTCCTCAAGACCCATGATCATCCGCTTGAGGGTCCGTACCATCCCCAGGCCTTTCCCTGGGGATGGTACGGAGTGGTGAACTTGTACGTCACCCCGCACTGTTGCCAGAGAGACTTCATGTACCGGGAGATGAAGTTTGTTCCTCTGTCGCTCACTACTTCTCGTGGGAATCCCACCCGGGAGAAGATCCCCATGAGGGCCCGCCCCACCACTGGGGCTGTCACCGTCCGGAGGGGGATGGCTTCGGGATAACGGGTGGCATGGTCCACCAGGACCAGAATGAACCGGTGTCCTAGGGACGTTCGGGGGTCAAGGGGCCCCACGATATCGATTCCCACCCGTTCAAAGGGGGTACTGACCACGGGGAAAGGTTGGAGGGGAGCCTTGCGTCGCCCTCCGCTTTTTCCGCTGGCCTGACACGTGAGGCAGGACCGGCAGTATGCCTCCACATCGGTGCGCATATGGGGCCAGTAGAAATGGGTGACCAACCGGTGGTAGGTTTTGTCTTGACCCAGGTGTCCCGCCAGGGGTACACCGTGGGCCAGGTTCAGGAGGAATCCGCGGAAACGTAGGGGTACCACCAGCACTCGGGCTGACCCTAGTTCGGCGGACTTCTGTTCGCTATATAGCAGGCCATTTTCCCAATATATGTGGTGGGAGCCGGACTGGTCACCGGCGGCCTGGGCCTGCTGTTGCGGCCCCACTAGAGAGGGACACGAGGTCTGCTCCAGGCAGAACTCCTCTCGGGAGGGTCCTCCCTCTTGGCGCCACTGGGCCGACTCGGGGAGATCGTCTGTGCTCGAGGCTGGCTCACCAGCTTGGTCCAAATGATCGGAGTCGGGGTCGCTGCTTCCACTGGGGAAGAGATCCAGGCCCTCCGTCTGCCCGCGACCCTCTGGTTCAGCGGGAACGGGGGGAGGTAATTCGGTAGTCACCTCCTCGGGGGTGGCCACCCGGGCTGCCATGGATCGGGTGGTCACGCAGGCCCACTCGGGTAGGCCCACTATCTCGAGGTGAGTTTTGCGCTCCACTTGCTGCCAGGGAGAGCTCTCCAGATCGTTACCGAGGAGACAGTCCACGGGCATGTCGGTGCGGACGGCAACTCGTAACTCTCCGGAGACGCCCTCCCACTCGAATGGGACCTGCGCTATCTTACAGGTGCGGACGGAATTGTCCGCGGAGATCACTCTGCAGGAGGCACGGGGTACTATTTGGTCTGGGGTGACGAGGTGCTCTTTCACAGCCGTGATACTGGCCCCGGTATCTCGGAGGGCTCCTATGCGGAACCCGTTGACAGTCACCTGCTGTTGGTACTTCTCTGTGTTGTCAGGTAGGAAGGTTCCGGGGACCATTTCTCTATCCCCCAGGGAAACTAGGGTCATGGCTGCTGGTTCCCACCCCTCGGGGTCCTCCATCTCTTCTTCTTCTTCTAGGGCTACGCTGGCGAGGTGGCGCGCAGGGGACCCGCAGCAGGGGTTTTCTTGAGCAGGGGGCAGTTGAGGTCATTGGCATAGTGCCCTGTTTGGTTACATCTGTAGCAGGCTGTGGCTATTCTGGGTCCTGACCTAACAGGAGGGAATCCGGCCTTGACGTCTGGCGGGGGGGTCCCTGGCTGATTTCTAGGGGGACTGCGAGGAGACCCTGCCTGGGGAACCCTGTGCCTATTCTGATTCCCCCCTCCCCTCTGCCGTGACTTTTCTTGTTCACTTCGGTTGGAGTCTCCTACTGGATTTCGGGGGACTCGGGTGTTCACCCATCGATCAGCTTCGACAGCCAACTTCCTGGGGTCGGCCATCTTGCTATCAAGAAGGTGCTGTCTCAGCTCTACAAAGCAGTTATCTGATAGATGTTCATAGGCGAAGAGGTCCACCAGACCTTCGAAGGTGGTCACTTTGCTGCCCTTGATCCACCCGTCCAAAGCTCTGCTATAGAAATTCACATATTCCACCCATGTGGTGCCAGGTATCTTCTTGCAGTCCCGAAATCTCTGCCTGTACATTTCGGGGGTTAGCACATAGCGAGTCATGAGGGCGTCCTTCATGTGGGTGTAAGAGTTCACGACGGCGGAGGGCAGATCCAGCAGGGTGTCTCTCCCTTCGCTGAGGAAGCGGCCCCATAATCCGGCCCCCCCCATCCTTCTCAGCTAATCGGTGGGCGGTCATGGCGACCTCGTATGCTTTGAACCACTGTTGAATATCGTCGCTCTTGTAGTATTCCCTCACCACATCCTTGGGGTTGTGTACCTTCGATTCGACCGGGGGAGCAGGGTCTCTGTTCCCCGGGGGTCGGGACTCTTCGTTCTGGGCCTTGATCGCGAGCTCCTTCAGGCTGCGCTCGTGCTCGAGCTGGAGCATCTTCCCCTCGTGCTCTCGCTGGAGCTTCTTTTACTCTAGCTCCCGCTGGAACTTCTTTTCTTCCAGCTCCCGCTGGAGCTTTTTGTCTTCCAATTCCCCTTTCAGCCGTAACTGTTCCATGGCCAGTTTTTGTTCTGCCAGTTTGAGTTCACCTTCAATTTTGAGTCGGGCCAGGTCCAGCTCGTGGTTCCGGTTGCGTTCCCGGTCTGCCAGTTCTTCCGTCGACAGACCTCTCTCCGTGTGGGTAGCTTGTGGTAGGGAGTCGGCTCCCTCTTCCTTCGGGCCGTCAGTTTCGGTCGGCGGCTCTTCCTCTCCACTGTTTCATTCAGTCGTGGGGAGAGGGGCCCCGGCTTCCACCCAGGCCGTCAGGGCCTTATGGAAGTCGTCTTTCGTGCTCAATCCAGTGGTAGCGATGCGGAAATCTTTACAGAATTGTTTCAATTCTTTGTGGGTGTACTCTTCCAGCTTTTCCTTCTGGAATGTGTTTTTTTCGTTGGATCCGAAGAGACTCATGGTTGGTCTTGTTCGAGTGGTGTGTCAGTCGCTTTACTGTACGATTCTAGGCGTAGGCTCTTATCCCGTCGCTTGCCACCAATGTTAGAAGGGGCGATCCCAGAGGTTGGGTTAAGTCTACCCAACTCCTCCGTGACCTACCTCTCCCCCCAATAATGCCGAGCCTTATGAGAGATCTCCACCGGGGAAGACCTTAAGTAGTGAATCGTACACACGAAGACCACCCCACACTTATGAACAGACACAACACCGAAGGATTAGTTATCAACTTCTTTATATTCACGATGAGAAGTAATACCACACTTATGTACAACGATCAAGGGATCGCAGAGAGTCTCAAGTCTTTAGGGAGCGGGTAGCGGGACAATCTGAATCTCGTAGGCCAGTACGTAGCGTACCCTGTGCACAGCTCTCAATCCTCGAGCCGGGGGGATACGGTAGATGGCAACCGCACTGCTGGTCCTACTCACTTGAGGATAGTCTCTTCAGGATGGTGACTTCGATAGTCCAGCCGGACTAGAATGCTCCTTGAGCCGGGACAGCGTCATCAGGGCTCGCTCTGTAGGATGTTCAGGAGGAGCCGCGACCACGTCAGCAGGGCTCAGAGGGTTCCGTAGATGTCTTCAAGCTTCAAGCTCGAGCCGCGACGAGGTCAGCAGGGCTCAGAGGGTTCCGTAGATGTCTTCAAGATTCAAGCTCGAGCCGCGACGAGGTCAGCAGGGCTCCGATGGTTCAGTTCCAAGAACGAACCGCAACAGCGTCAGCAGGGCTCAAGATTTCACGAGGTTCAGTTCAGCCGCGATCAGATCAGCAGGGCTTCCTTGTCCAAGATACAACTGCCCGCTAGTTCTGGGGCGCCCTGGATATAGTTCAGTGACCCTTTGATGTCCTGACCCTGGTAGGCGGGGGGTCTGAGGCTGTGGGGGCGGTCAGCGGGTGAGGTCCGGCAGTTGGTTCTTTGATCTCTCTGAGGATGCGTCTGGGAATTCCCAGACGCCCAGCAGGTCTGGAGCCAGCACTCAGGGAGGCCAGAGGTGACATCAAAACTGGCCCTCAGGGGGGAGACCAGAGGTGTGAGCGAAACCAGTCTCACAGGGGAGGCCGGAGGTGCCATGGAAACTCCTCGCCTTCTCTCACTAGGGTAGCCCTCACCCTCCCAACGGGGGCTGGCGCGTCTGGAGCCTACGCTGCGCTGGGGCTGGAGTCATGCTAGGCCCACGGCATCAGGGATCACGGGAAGGGAAAATGGCTGCCGAGGGGCCTATGGGGCCTTGCGGGTCTGGGGCGTGCAGGTTGGAAGGATGGCCGGGGACAGGCCGATACGGACAATGGGCATTGGTCGGACATTGGTAGGGCAGCTAGGGAGTCCCTATGTACAGAGCTGGGCTGACGGGGAGCTGATTCGTGAGGGGTCGAACCACGCCACGAGGCCGGGTCCAACACACCCACATTCACATCTGCTACCCGCAGAGACCAAATACATGTACCGGAACCGCAAGTCATACCACTAACTCAACATCCAGATGGTCTGCAATGCAAAGACCATCATCACAGACATTGTGGCCCAATATCCGGGGAGCATGCATGATTCGTCCATCTTCCAGCACAGCGGCATACACACCCGCTTGGCCAGGGGTGAAAAGACATCTCCTAGGTAAGTACACAAGCCCACATACAGAATGTCAAGCCAATGTTTCTGCGCATAATAGGCACTGACCCTCTGCTCCTACTTTCAGGTGACAGCACCTACGGCCTCCGTGAATACTTCGTCACCCCATACCTCAACCCTGCGACACCACAGGAACAGCGTTACAATGCTGCGCACATACACACCAGAAATGTTATTGAGCGGACATTTGGCATGTTAAAGTGTCCACAAGACTGGCAGGGCCCTCAAATACTGGCCTGAGGTCTGCTGCCGCATCGTGGCATGTGTGCCATACTCCACAATATTGCCACCAAGCCGAGGATACCTGTGGAGGTGTCTGGTAGTGAGTCGGAAGGGGACAACCTGCCACCTGCACATGTGCATCATGCACGCGGGGAGAATCCTGCTGAAGGACACAGGCGCCGCAACAACATCACACAGAACTATTTCTAGTGCACCCATACCCCTCACACAACACTGCACTCATGCATGCCACATGAACTAATGACATGAGGAAGATTTGTGTTCAAAATAAATTCCTTTTTTTTGATCAACAAGCTCTAGATGAGTTTTAAACCAGCAAAAATGTGTGCAACTGTATTTAGTCATACAAGCTCTTGTATCCAGAGCAGGCGTGCGCGGTTACGTCACCATGGCGCTGCTGGTAATGTGTAGTCAGTCACTGGCGCCTCCTGCCGGACGCACCCTGTCGCCTCTCCAACTCCACGTTGGGAGTGGCCAGCCGTGATGCAGCATTGGGCCTGGAACTGCGCGCCTTTCAGGTAGCACCGGCACAGACAGGCTGCTCAGGCTCGATGTACCCTCACTGGCATCATCACCCCCCCGTTGCATGGCCATGGCCGCACACCTGTTGGTTCTCCACAGCGGTGGTTACCTGCTCCAGGGCCCTTGCTACATCTTGGCAGCCTTGTACCATTTGTAGCTGCATGACCAGTGACCTGCGCGACAATTGTGAAGTGGCGTTCCCAATGAGGTGGTTTGACCGGGTGTAGGCTGGCAGTGGCGTCGGCGGGTGATGTCCTGCTGCGCCACCATCTGTTGGTTGCTCTGTTTCACAGCTGCAGTTAGCTCCTGCACACTTTTAGTTAGATGGTTAATGTTGCATGCAGTTTTGTACAGCTGCAGCTGCATGGCTGCCATGTGCTGTGCCTGCTTGCGGTGCACAGCAAGCATCCGAGCTTCAATTCCTAGCCCTAGGTTTTGTGCCTGTTGCTCCATGTTGGTGGTGTGGCCACAGAACGCTGCTGCCTCATCCTGCCGCTTGCCTGGGACCGCACAGTGGCTGTGCGGCGTGTCTGCCTCCTGGGTGAAGGTGGGGTCTGCTCCTCTGCCATGCGTGATGCCTGGGGTGGTTGAGCTCCTTCTATGGCTGCAGGAGTGGCCCTCTGCATTTGGGAAGGTGCTTGTCCAGGTGCTGGCGCAGGTGCAGGTGCATGTGATGCTCCAGGTGCTGGCGCAGGTGCAGCTGCATGTGATGCTCCGGGTGCTGGCGCAGGAGCAGCTGCATGTGATGGTCCAGGTGCTGGTGCTGTTTGGCCCACTACTTCCGTCTCATCTGGAGTCTCCACGATGTCGAGTGTATCGCTATCAGAGGTCTCAGCATCTGCAGCACCTGTGATGTGAATGAGTGCATGATTAATGATATAATTCTGTCACCTGGGATGTAGCAACACGCATGCAGGCTTGCATTCCCTGACTGGCTTTAGGGGTATGTTTCACTTGACTATTCTGGCTGTGTGTGGCTATCAGGGCACATTGTCACACTACAGGTCCCACAATGCAATTGGGCGTTTGGGATGGGCAGGGACTGCATTACTGGGGTTCCCAATATGGCTTGCTCTGGAGGCATGGGCATTGTTAGGGGACAAGGTCGCAGTTGCATGGCTCTTACCTTGTGATTGGTGAGTGGCACAGGAGCTGTCAAGCTGAGTGACCCCCACGGAGGCTGCAGGGTTGATGGTGACCTCCACCAAGTCCTCCAGTGGTGTGTTGGCAGGAACTGTAGAGTTTCCTCCTCCCGTGACCAATCTCTCCCCCAGTCTCTCCGCAATGCGCTCCTTGGCACAGCCTCTGAGGTCATACCACCACTTCTGGAGGTCATCGATTGACCGCTGTGTCACTCCTACGGCGTTGACCTGTGACCTGATGCGCAGCCAGATGCGTCTTTTGGTAGCCTCGGGCACCTTCCGGGACAGCTTACCAAACAGCTGGTCATGGTCCCTGCTGACTCCCTCTATCAAGTACTCCAGCTCTTGTTCAGAGAACTTGATTTTTCGCTTCCTGACTGTGTCACTGGATCCTGCTGCATCCTGGGACATTGTGGTATCAATGTGTGTCCTGTCTTGGGACTGCAGGGTGTGTCTCCTGGAGCTCAGTGCTGTGCCTCCTCCTCTATCAAGCTCTGTGTTCCAAATGAGGCATGGAGCTGCCTACTTCCTGGTTGTTATGTCATCATTGGGCTCAAAATGCGACTTCCTGTTTTTGCGATCTCGCAATTTGCGAGATCACTATTTGCGATTTCGGTATTTGCGAAATCGCAATTTGGGGTTGGGAAACAGCCGATTCTGCGATTTATTAGCGATTTTGGGTAATTTGCATACGACGATTGCGGTCGATTGCGAATCGCAGGTGATTCGCGATTTTTATGATGCATCCCAGTCTGTGAATTCTAGATACCGATTCGGTATTTTTAGCTATTTAGAATTCGCAGAGTGGGTGCTTGATGCATCTGGGGATAATCTGATGAAAGAAGGTAGTCTTCCCTGCAAACATGAAATGTAGCACTTTATTAGGTCACCTGACACACAATGTCCCTAAATTCAGTGAAACATTGGCAGAACCGTCTCACTATTCTTACGCAGGAAATAGGGCGTAGAAGCATTATTGCTTTAACTACTTAGCCCCTACCCCCAGCTCAAAAAAATACTTTGCAAAAATTGAGGATAAAAGCTTTCCTTAGGCGGGAGGCAGGCTCATTCCCTTCCTAACGTCTTCGGCTGCCTGAGCACTACTGCAAACAGCCCATGTAGCAGTTACCACCTGTAGGAAGGTGGCTACCTGACTATGGTTACCCCAGATTTTTTGCCCTGTGTTTAGCTGGTTTTCGACTTAGTTGGCCTGGTTCCCTGCTAATCAGGGCCCCAGGCTATCTGCTCTCTCTGTAAAATGGATTCCATGTACCCTAGGTGCATAACTAGATTGGCTTGGGTCACCTTATCAGCCCCTGTACAGTGCACTATAGGTGCCCAGGGCATAGGTGCATCCAAGGCCTACCAGGGGCTGCAGCATATCTTTTGCCACCCCTGGCTGGCTACCTAAAATTGACACAACTGACTGATCACTCAGCTGGGGCAAGGTGGTGTAATCACCCCTTGCTTAGATATAGTATGCCTATATCTAAACCAATCTGGACACATATAAACCTGTGAGCCACTCCTATGGCAGGCCTTAACAATCCTGAAGGCAGAGTGCGTGGTTTAATGTGAGATGGTGCTCTAGCATGAGCTGAGCCTGTCTGCAGCTGTTGGGACCAATTCCCTTAGCTGTTCCGGGATAATGCCAAACCATATACTATTAAGTGCATTATAATCCTCGCGGTTATATGTCAACTTTGGTTTGGCTTTATCAAAACATGTCGTGTAAGGTGTCATACGATTTGGAATACTACCCCCTTGCCAGTCCTGGTGACGGGGGTAGCATTCCACCCCTCTAGAGGGGACGACATGTTACTTTTGCTAAAACGCGGTTGATTTTTGAAAGAGCCTCAGATCCACAAAATGGATGCTTCTGCCACAGACACATGTCTGACCTCCTGCTGCTGACCGAAACTCAGCAGAGGAGGCCTGGACAAAGGATTTCCTGTCACAGGGAGGTGTGACACCACCCCAGACAGGAGATAGTGGATTGTAGCAGGGAGGTTTGAATGAAACCAGACAGTGCCTGGGGAGCACAAGGCTTCCCCTTGCATAATCCGGTCAAACCGGTTCTGGGGCAGCCCAGCCCCAGCTCCAGTGAGACCTGGACAAAGGAAAGGGGGTGTAACCACCCCCCTTCCTGGTCCCACCCATAGGGGAGGGACCTAGCAGGAGATCCACCCCTCAGATTGGAATAAGAGGGGGAGCAGTGCCAATGCAACTCAGATCATCCTGAAATCAACTTTAAACTAAGAAGACGACTGGACTTCGACATTCTGATGACAGAAGACTGAAGAGCATCTCCCTTGTGGCCTAGGAGGGGCCACCCTGTGAACACAGGCACCACCCAGCACCTCGGCGTCTGCTTTGCCGCCGCCTCCCGCCGGAGTCCGAGTGCAGAGCCTGACAAGACTCAGCTTCCTAGACTTCTCCCAGCCCGATCCACAGTCCCTGCAAAGAAGGGACCCGTGGAGGCACCGAGAGACGTGGGAGCGGCCATCTTGAAAGACCCCCAAGACGCTGACTGCGCAGCACCCGAGGCACCCTCGACTCTGTGCTTTGGGGTTTGAGAAGCCCCACAACCGAGCAGCATTTGCACCAAAGACCAGCCCTCCAGCATCTCCACGATCTGCGTGGGGCCCTTTTGCTTTTTGCCACTTGACTCGCCATCCCGTCCGCTTGTCACGTGGTCAGCGGCCATCTTGGCGACGAAACCTACAATTTACACTGTGGGTCTGGTTGCTCCAGACCTGCCCTCGCTCCTGTAGAAAGGAGTACCCGCTCTGACCTTGCTGGTCCGAGTAATAAGCCTTTTTCACTTTCCCCGTGGCTTGCATTAGCCAAGGCTTGTTTGCTTCAATCGAGTTGCCGACACCGCCATCAGCTAGAGCCTTCAAGGGACAGCTCGTGATCGACTCCTGGACGTCCTTGACCTCTTCGTGTCCACGTGGCTGCAGAGAGAAGCAACCCCTGATCACCTGTTTGCACCCGACTTTGCCTGGTTCCAATCTGGTTCCACGGTGGTCACTGGTCAGTGACTTTGAACATTGTCCCCTCTGCTTTCAGGTCTTCACCACTTCAGATCCACCCTTGGATCCACCGGACACTTCTGCTTCACATCGCCTGCAGCTGCAACAGCTTCAAGCACCAAGAACCTGCGTGACAGAACCCGACGCCACTTCGACCCTGTGCACCCACGGCCTGTGGGTGAGGTAACATTGCAACACCGGTGTCTATACACTGGTACACACCTCTAGGGTCTGTGTCTAAAGTTTTGTGTTCCTAGGTTCAGCGGAAGTATCTTTTAATTCACTTTAACTAACTTTTACGCACCATTGACATTGCATTGGTGCGCGCCGCACTTTCCGTGCTGCACCCGTCTCCTGTGGGCTACTCCCGACTTCATCATTGCTAGTCCTGACTGCTCCCAGCGAATCTCTAGGCCCTAGGCCTAACCATTGTTCTATAAGTGTTACTTATACCACTTTTTTAGTATATGGTCTGAGTGGCCACCCGCCCTCATCCATAATTGTGCAACTTTATATGTGTAACAGTGCTTTTGATTTAACGCTTGTGCCCCTTTCCTCATAAAGAGTACTGGGGAGTAATTTAGAAATAAATACATATATTTTTATAATATATACTTGTGTGGTGTCCTTTCATTTGATTACAGGATTGTATGTGGTAAAACAGCTCGCTTAACACGACCTCTTAAGTTAAGCCTTTAAGGCTGCTTAGTCCATGCTACCACTAGGATAGCTTGTCTACAAGGTTGACTTACAACCTGACATCTTTGGGGTTTGTTTGGACTGATACCCAGTGGTTCCAGAATTGGAAACACTACATATCAGGCCAACTTCTCACATTGGTGTGCAGCGGTGCGGATTTGAGCTTGCTGTTTGTTTTACCATTGCAATCTTTATCAAATTGAAAGATCACATCAAGTACCTCTAGGTACATATAAATCAAAAGCTTAGCATATTAAGTTCTACTGAACTTAGTAGTTGTAGATTAAAGGGATTAGCACACCCTGACTACAACTCACTAGCAAGGTACAGTAGGAAACCACTTAGTGTAGGTAAGTGCATCACTTACACCTCACTAGCAGTCATGTCTGATACAGGTAGAGCCTCAGGCTCTGCTCCTGTAATAGTTGATCCTATAGGGACAACATCCAGATATGACAACCTTAGCCACAAAGACCTGAGTGCCTTGTGCACAGCCAGGGGGCTAAAAAAGGGCAGAGGCCCTACCATTCCTTCCCTAGTGGCTCTCCTAGAAAAGGATGACCTAGATAAGGTGAGTCAGGCTCCCTTAGAATCAGGTGAAGGGATACACTCCCCTGAGAATGAGAATCTTCCAGAAGAAGAAGAGGAGGAGGAAGAGGAAGAGGAAGGCTCTGATGTAGAAGAGCCTGAAGATCAGGATCAGGGGGGAAACCAGGTACAGGTTGCCAGGCTTAACCAGGCCAACTTGGACCTACATGAGAATGGAGAGGGCCAGCACCACTCCAGATCTCATAACCAAATTCTCCCAGGCAACAGGAGGGTGAGATCTCTATCAGGGGACTCTCATCTTTCTAGTGCCTCAAGAGAATCTCAAAGAGGGATGACTTCCTCCCAGAGAAAAGAGCATAGGGCCAGAATGAGGGCTGTCCAACTCCAGATAGAGAGGGAGGAGGTAGCTCTGGCTCAAGCTAAACTTACCTTGGCTCAAGCTAAACTTACCTTGGCTAGGGAACAGAAATTAAGTGGCTTAGATGCCACTGGTGGCAGCAAAATTCCTAAAGACAGGTCCTATGATAGTAGAAACCTGACAAAGATTGTGCCCCCCTATCAGGAAGGGGATGACATCCACAAATGGATGACTGCTCTGGAGAGAGCCTGCATGGTACAGCAGGTTCCTGAGGAACAGTGGGCAGCAATCTTATGGTACTCCTTTTCAGAGAAAGGGAGGGATAGGCTCCTCACTGTCAGACATGAGGATGCCAGCAATTACAAAGTCCTGAAGAGTGTTCTGATAGATGGGTTTGGCTTAACCACTGAACAGTACAGGTTAAAGTTCAGAGATACCCAGAAGACACAGACTCAGGACTGGACTGATTTTGTTGATTGTGCAACTAAGGCTCTGGAGGGTTGGCTGAATGGCAGCAAAGTACATGACTTCACAGGATTGTATAATTTGATTATGAGGGAGCAGATCCTTAGTAATTGTCAGAACCAGCTCTTACACCAGCACCTGGTGGACTCAGATTTGACCTCTCCCCAAGAATTGGGAAAGAGGGCAGATAAGTGGGTCAGAACCAGGATTAGGCCTAAGAATCAGGACAATAACCAGAAGAAGGAGTCTACCAAGCCTCAAGATAAGGGTGGGGATAAAAGTAAAGAAAAGACTTCCCCAGGGCCCCAAAACTCCAAGAATGGGGGTGGGTCCCAAGACACTTCATCAACTGACAAAAAGCCTTATTGTCATGCCTGTAAACAGGTTGGGCATTACAAAACAGACAGCTGTTGTCCCAAGAATGGCAATAAAGAAAACATACCTCCAAAGCCAGCTCCAACACCTCCTGTTACTGTCAGCAGTAATCCCCCAGGAAGTGGGAGCACACCCAGGAATCTGGGTGGGTTTACTTTTGGAGCCCAAGGGGACCCTGGCCTATCCAGGTCTCCATCCCCAAATGATCTTGTCTATGAGACTGGCATGGGGTTTGCCAACTTCTCTGTTTGCCCAAATACCTTGAGCAAATATAGACAAGAACCCATCATCAATGGTTTGAAAGTTGAAGCTTTTAGAGACACAGGGGCTAGCATCACCATGGTGGCTGACTGTATAGTCCCCTCTAAGCAACTTTTACCAGGTGCCACATACCAGGTAACAAACATTGATGGCATCCAAACAAATCATCCCATGGCAGTAGTAAGTCTCAGCTGGGGAGGTGTCATTGGCCCAAAGAGGGTGGCAGTGTCACCAAACTTGCCTGTAGACTGTCTACTGGGTAATGATTTGGAAATCTCAGCCTGGGCTGAGGTTGAACAGGAAATCCATTCTAGAATGGTAAATTCCCATGGAAAGGTTAGTGGGGCTGTACTGGCTATGGCCCCAATTCAAGATGTCCTTCCTGAAAAGGTTGGTAGGGCTGAGCAACTCTCTGCCCCATCTTTACCAGAAGCTCTTCCAAGACAGAATAGCAAAGCTGTTATGATAACAGCAGAAACCCAAACTGAGTCTCCTCCTGAAAAGGTTGGTGGGGCTGTGATGGCCACAGCCCAAACTCAAACAGATATGTGTGTTGTGAAGCCTGAAATGATGGATCACTCCACCCAAACTGAGAGCATAGAGGAGGAAGAGAAATCTCCCCCTCACCAGACAGTAGGACAGGATCAGCCTCCTCAGGGAACTGATCTTACCCCTGATGAAGGAACTGCCCCAGAGGTTGTTAGGCCTGGCCTGACAGAGCCTCTGATGGCAGTGGACCCTTCTCAGGTGGGATCCAGTCTGGAGCAGGTAACCTGCCCCTCTCTACCTTGCCTTAGTCAGCCCAGGGCTGCAGAGGACAAGAAGGACAGTGAGACCCAGAGGGCCCCCTGTCAAATAAAGCACCCCCATCAACAGATTAGGGGCACCAAAACTAGTAGGCCTAGTGAGGTGAAAACTTTAAAAACTCCTGAGGGAGCCCCCTTAAAAACAGTTAGGGACCTCCCACAGATGGATTCTGTTGGGCACAGCCAAACCTGGGACCCAAAGGGCCCAAACCTGAACTGTCCCTCCAGCAAGCCAAACAGAGGGACCCAGCCTCCAGCTTTAGGTAGCCAGAGGTTGACCCTGAGAGCTCAGTGCAACTCAGTTGAAGAAAGAAAGGCACATATGGTGGAAGATAATTGGAGGAAGTTGAGCCCAAAAATAGTGGAGCCTCACTTCAATACTCCATATCCAAACCAGCCTTTAACTTTGCATAAACACACCCAAGGTAGTGATTCCCTATGGTGGAGACCCTCTAATACCCTAGGGTGAGGGACTGCTTAGTGGACCATGAGACAGGGGGTACCCATGCTAGTGCAGGTACTTCCTTATATGGCCACTCAGGCAATAAAGGCTTACCTGGCCAAGGATAGCCTTATCTCCTTTCGTTTTGGGGGGGGTTATGTAGGAAGGTGGCTACCTGACTATGGTTACCCCAGATTTTTTGCCCTGTGTTTAGCTGGTTTTCGACTTAGTTGGCCTGGTTCCCTGCTAATCAGGGCCCCAGGCTATCTGCTCTCTCTGTAAAATGGATTCCATGTACCCTAGGTGCATAACTAGATTGGCTTGGGTCACCTTATCAGCCCCTGTACAGTGCACTATAGGTGCCCAGGGCATAGGTGCATCCAAGGCCTACCAGGGGCTGCAGCATATCTTTTGCCACCCCTGGCTGGCTATCTAAAATTGACACAACTGGCTGATCACTCAGCTGGGGCAAGGTGGTGTAATCACCCCTTGCTTAGATATAGTATGCCTATATCTAAACCAATCTGGACACATATAAACCTGTGAGCCACTCCTATGGCAGGCCTTAACAATCCTGAAGGCAGAGTGCGTGGTTTAATGTGAGATGGTGCTCTAGCATGAGCTGAGCCTGTCTGCAGCTGTCGGGACCAATTCCCTTAGCTGTTCCGGGATAATGCCAAACCATATACTATTAAGTGCATTATAATCCTCGCGGTTATATGTCAACTTTGGTTTGGCTTTATCAAAACATGTCGTGTAAGGTGTCATACGATTTGGAATACTACCCCCTTGCCAGTCCTGGCGACGGGGGTAGCATTCCACCCCTCTAGAGGGGACGACATGTTACTTTTGCTAAAACGCGGTTGATTTTTGAAAGAGCCTCAGATCCACAAAATGGATGCTTCTGCCACAGACACATGTCTGACCTCCTGCTGCTGACCGAAACTCAGCAGAGGAGGCCTGGACAAAGGATTTCCTGTCACAGGGAGGTGTGACACCACCCCAGACAGGAGATAGTGGATTGTAGCAGGGAGGTTTGAATGAAACCAGACAGTGCCTGGGGAGCACAAGGCTTCCCCTTGCATAATCCGGTCAAACCGGTTCTGGGGCAGCCCAGCCCCAGCTCCAGTGAGACCTGGACAAAGGAAAGGGGTGTAACCACCCCCCTTCCTGGTCCCACCCATAGGGGAGGGACCTAGCAGGAGATCCACCCCTCAGATTGGAATAAGAGGGGGAGCAGTGCCAATGCAACTCAGATCATCCTGAAATCAACTTTAAACTAAGAAGACGACTGGACTTCGACATTCTGATGACAGAAGACTGAAGAGCATCTCCCTTGTGGCCTAGGAGGGGCCACCCTGTGAACACAGGCACCACCCAGCACCTCGGCGTCTGCTTTGCCGCCGCCTCCCGCCGGAGTCCGAGTGCAGAGCCTGACAAGACTCAGCTTCTTAGACTTCTCCCAGCCCGATCCACAGTCCCTGCAAAGAAGGGACCCGTGGAGGCACCGAGAGACGTGGGAGCGGCCATCTTGAAAGACCCCCGAGACGCTGACTGCGCAGCACCCGAGGCACCCTCGACTCTGTGCTTTGGGGTTTGAGAAGCCCCACAACCGAGCAGCATTTGCACCAAAGACCAGCCCTCCAGCATCTCCACGATCTGCGTGGGGCCCTTTTGCTTTTTGCCACTCGACTCGCCATCCCGTCCGCTTGTCACGTGGTCAGCGGCCATCTTGGCGACGAAACCTACAATTTACACTGTGGGCCTGGTTGCTCCAGACCTGCCCTCGCTCCTGTAGAAAGGAGTACCCGCTCTGACCTTGCTGGTCCGAGTAATAAGCCTTTTTCACTTTCCCCGTGGCTTGCATTAGCCAAGGCTTGTTTGCTTCAATCGAGTTGCCGACACCGCCATCAGCTAGAGCCTTCAAGGGACAGCTCGTGATCGACTCCTGGACGTCCTTGACCTCTTCGTGTCCACGTGGCTGCAGAGAGAAGCAACCCCTGATCACCTGTTTGCACCCGACTTTGCCTGGTTCCAATCTGGTTCCACGGTGGTCACTGGTCAGTGACTTTGAACATTGTCCCCTCTGCTTTCAGGTCTTCACCACTTCAGATCCACCCTTGGATCCACCGGACACTTCTGCTTCACATCGCCTGCAGCTGCAACAGCTTCAAGCACCAAGAACCTGCGTGACAGAACCCGACGCCACTTCGACCCTGTGCACCCACGGCCTGTGGGTGAGGTAACATTGCAACGCCGGTGTCTATACACTGGTACACACCTCTAGGGTCTGTGTCTAAAGTTTTGTGTTCCTAGGTTCAGCGGAAGTATCTTTTAATTCACTTTAACTAACTTTTACGCACCATTGACATTGCATTGGTGCGCGCCGCACTTTCCGTGCTGCACCCGTCTCCTGTGGGCTACTCCCGACTTCATCATTGCTAGTCCTGACTGCTCCCAGCGAATCTCTAGGCCCTAGGCCTAACCATTGTTCGATAAGTGTTACTTATACCACTTTTTTAGTATATGGTCTGAGTGGCCACCCGCCCTCATCCATAATTGTGCAACTTTATATGTGTAACAGTGCTTTTGATTTAACGCTTGTGCCCCTTTCCTCATAAAGAGTACTGGGGAGTAATTTAGAAATAAATACATATATTTTTATAATATATACTTGTGTGGTGTCCTTTCATTTGATTACAGGATTGTATGTGGTAAAACAGCTCGCTTAACACGACCTCTTAAGTTAAGCCTTTAAGGCTGCTTAGTCCATGCTACCACTAGGATAGCTTGTCTACAAGGTTGACTTACAACCTGACATCTTTGGGGTTTGTTTGGACTGATACCCAGTGGTTCCAGAATTGGAAACACTACATATCAGGCCAACTTCTCATACCACCCTTAAAAGTGCATTTATGAAAAGCGTGTTTGATTGGACATCTGGAGAGGAGATGCCTGTCATGTATCCCTCAATAATTACTGGTTGGCTGCTTAAAAGATGGGTAAAGTGTAATTTCGATCCCATCTGAGATAATGCAGAAGTGCGTTATAATCATATGTAGTTGACACTCAACTATATTCAGTGTAATTAATTGAACTAATTGAAGCAAGATAATGCATATCTAAAGTATCTCACCAATGAAATGTTCGTGTATAGGATGTGATTAACAAAGGTTTTGTGGCAATTTACATATTGATGTGACCAGAGGCAAGAACATGAAAGTCTTATTGTAAACTGAATTAGGACATGCGCAAACTAATGTTTAACATTTCTACAGTTATATGTGGAATTAGAATTAATTATGTACAAATGCATTTACAATGAGTCGTTTATAATGTGTTGCATTTATTCATGCCTGAAGCAGTTGCATTTATTTTGTGTGGAGATCGTTGCACATGTTTTGTAACAGTGTGCACCTGTTAACTTAGATAAACTAGGCCTCAAGTAGAAACCATTTCAGTGGAAGCTCTTGTTAGGACTCGAAATGCGAATCACTTTTAACCTTCATCATGCAATGTATCCTGTTCAGTTTGTTTCCACTGCAGGTGTGGATAAGCCTCATAAGTTAAAATAAGGGAGTGTTGTTTTTATTTGACAGCAAGGCCTGAAAAGGAGAAGACGGCCGGGAGAATCATGATAATAAACATGATATGATATGATAAAATGACTTATTGAGCACACGTTCACCAGCCGTTTCTTGGCGCTAAACGGAGATGCATAGACAGATGCAGTGATAATTAGTTAATTAAAGGCCTGGGAAAAGAGCCACGCCTTAAGGGATTTCCTAAACTGAGGATAGGAAGGAGCTTAGCGCAATTCGGGGGTTTGGGGGGGGGGGGGGGGTGTTCCAGAATTGAGGCGCCAAGGTCGAAAATCTTAGTCCACCATGTTTTTTTCGTTTGAAAGAACAGGGGGTCCGTAGATTCAGGCTAGAAGAGCGTAGCACACGAGAGGGGGCACATTGCTGTATTCTGGTGGCAATAAAAGCAGGTCCATGGGACGATTGGGCTCTATGGATCAGACAGCCAAGTTTGAAGAGACAGCGCTGGGTCACTGAGAGCCAATGGAAACTCCTAACCAGGGGTTTCGTGTGGTGGGATTTAGGCTGGCCATAAACGAGCCTGGCATTTTGATTCTGTACCAGTTGTAACTGATGTGATTTGTATGCAGGGATTCCGACGTACAGTGAGTTGGCGTAGTCAATACGCGACATTACTAAGGCCAGGGTAACTTGAATAAGAGCCTCAAAGGAAAGAAATCTACTGATTTTAAGGATTCTTCGCAAGTGGAAGAAGCAAACGGAGACCACCGAATTAATCTGGGCCTTCATGGTGAGGTCACCACTATTTGTGACCCCTAGGCTTTTTACCGAGCTGACTGGGGAGGGTGGGCCTCCCAAAAAATGGGGCCAAAAGTTAGAGTTCCAAGGGTTGGCTAAGGTCCCAGTTAGAACCAGCTCCTTTTTATCAGGATTGAGCTTTAACTGGTTTAAGTTTATCCAGTTGCTAATGAAATTTATGGTTGATTGAAAGTCCTCCATAGAGGAGGATGACGAGTCAATGGTGAAGACAAGCCGGAGGTCATCAGCGTAGTTAAAAGTAACTACTTCTCTCTTTCGAAGCTCTAAAATCAGGGGAAAAATGTACAGATTAAAAAGAAGTGGGGAGAGAGAAGAGCCCTGGGGGACCCCGCAGGTCAGTCTTTTTCTCAGAGGAGAAATTGGAAAGACGGACCGCTTGGTAGCGATCATTGAGGAAGGAGATGATCCATTTTAGCGGGAGGCCCCGGACGCCGGCGCTCTCGACCCGGTCAACCAATAAATTGTGGTTGACGGTGTCGAAAGCCACCAACAAATCCAGGAGCATTATTGCCTGCGTGATGTTCTGATCAGCCCCCTTCCTGAGTTCATCGCTAACCACCAGAACGATGGACTAGGTAGAGTGTTCGGGCCTAAAGCCCGCTTGATGTGGATCTAAGTAGTGGGAGTGTTCCACAAATGTGCTCAGGCAGTTTGCTACGTGGGCCTCAAACATTTTACCCAGAAAGGGTAATAGTGATATTGGGCAGAAGTTGCTAAGTACAAGAGGGTCAGAGCCAACTTTTTTTAGAATAGGTGCAACTTCCGCGAACTTAAAGAGGTTAGGGACAATGCCGGTGGTGAGGGAGTTATTGAGAAGCGTAGGTGAGGTTCGGGAAGGTGGAAAAAGACTTCCCGAGCGATGTGAGAGGGGCAGCTGTCCGTCAGGGAGCCTGAGCGAAACCTTTTGAGAAGGGAGAAGATCACCTCCTGAGTAATTGGTGGAAAAACATCAAGATGGAGAGGATTGCGATAAGGGCAGCTGGGATCAGGGGGTAAGGTGGCCTTGGGGATGCTGGCTATGATGCTGGTGATTTTTTCAATAAAGTATGTATTGAGAGATGCTCTGCAATACTGCAACAGCCTGATGGCCCTCGTGACACTTGGGGCCTGGCCCTAGGGGATTACAGCGCCTTCTTCTTGAATGCTGTGTTACAGTTACTTCTGTTTGTAAATATGTATTGATGTTACAGGTATCCTGAGAATCAAACGTACTAGGCTTGGGTTCGGAATGAGGCTAATTGCTTATTACACAATGATGATATGATGAGTCTGCATGTGTTCAATTTCTTTTATTCTGTACATGCATTGTGGAACATGGACTAAAATGTGTACAAATGAATGCACCCTTTTTGTTGTATTGTCGCTTAAACTTTCGAAAAATAAAGTTTAAAAAAAAAAAATAAAGTATGTATTGAGAGAGTCACAGAGGGATTGTGACGGGGTGGGTTTAACAGTGACGCGGTCAGGTTTGACGAGTTCGTCCACAATGGAGAAGATGTCTTTAGCTTTGTTGGTGGATTCTAGGATTTTCAGCAAGAAATAATCTGATTTGGCTCTGAGGATGGCGCTCTTATAGTGTTTGAGGGCAGGTGAGAAGATAGATTTTTTGATGACAATAATCCTGTCTCGACTTGCGCTCAATTTGGGGCAAGGCAAATTTATTTTCCTTGAGGTTGTTAGTGAACCATCGCTGAGCATCATGGGGCCTCTTACATTTGAGCTTTCTCAGGGGAGCCAGGCTATCTCTCGCCGACGCCAGCCAGGCATTGATGTTTTCTGCCTGAGTATGCGGGGAAACGGAATGGCTAGTGGGCAGAGAGGTAGAGGGCATAGAGGTGGCTAAAAGGGGCAGAATGTTGTAGTATCTACCCGGCTCCAATTCTTGGCCAAAGAGGAGTCATGAGGAGGGGCTTTGGTGATGGGGATATTAGAGATAGAAAAAGAGATAAAGTGGTGATCTGACCATGAGCAGGGGGTGATATGTAAGTCAGTGATTTCAAGGTTGGATGTCCAGACCTGGTCCAGGATATGTCCTTTTATGTGGGTGGCTACCTTGATGTGCTGGGTGAAGTTCATCCCTTTTAACAAGTCAGTGAAATCTACAGAGCAGGGGCTTTCTCGCGCATCATATGGCCAATAATTAAAATCGCCAATGATCAGCACTCTGGCATGGTTTATAGCCATCTCCGCAATCACATTGCCAAATGTCTGCGAGAAGTTGGGCATGTGGATGGGGGGCCTGTAAAATAACGCACAGGTAAAGGAGGAGCAGTTAGATTCGAACTTAAAAAGGAGGCTGTCAACAGAGGAGATTTTTGAAGTGGTTAATGAAGTGAATTTGTGTGACCGTAATATTATGGCCGCGACCCCTCCCCCCGCCTTGCTCTCAAACCTACTGGCCTGGAGAGCATAGTAGTTGTCAGGGATAGCAGCTAAGATATCTGGGGTGGATCTGGCAGTTAGCCAGGTTTCTGAAAGAAGGAGTATGTCAGGCTTGATGGTGTCTAGGAGATAAAAAATCTCTTATTCATGCTTGACAACGAGCGGGTGTTAAGATACCAGATGGACAGATTATCCTGGCTTGTGCTGATAAGCGGGGGTAGGAGTTTTGGGGGGAGTATCCCTCGATCTTGTTGTCGGCGTGTGATCAGAATGGTTGAAACTTGACCTACAGGCAGTGTTCTTATGGGACAAGTTCCCTAGTTTATCTAGGATACTCCGGTGTCCGGGTTTATGACCCACTCCCCTTGTGTCAGCCTGCACCCTCCACAGCAATCGGGAGAGCCCCGTGGTGGACCGGGGTGCAGGCGGCAAAACAAAGAAGAAGGCAAAGTAAGTAATTTTTAAAAACAGAGTAATGTGCAAATGAGCAAGTCAATTTAAAAAAGAGTTTCCGAGGGTGGATAGCGGTCTGCTATAACTAATGCTGGGCAGATGAACTCACTGAGCCTTACATAATTAAGTCTAATCACCGCTGCAGTTTGTCAGCACGCATGGCTGCGCGAAGGGAAACACTTTGGCAGATATAGGCTGCAAGCACGGCGCTAGTCGCGGTGCTCCGTCCCCAACTGTCACTGAAAAAAGACTGTCTGCCTATGTCAGCCTGCACCCTCCACTACAATCGGGAGAGCCCTGTGGTGGACCGGGGTGCAGGCAGCATGGAGAGGAGTTCTCATGGGAGAGAGAAGGAATAACAAAGGACGAGAGGAGTTACAAATCTCAACAATGTGGGAAAGGTGGGGAAAGTATCCAGTTGTGATGAAGTCATGGAAATTTACAGAAGAAAGAAGTCACATGGGAGTGCCCACTCGGTTGGGGTTGATATTCTTTGCTGAAGTTAGTGAAGGAGAGAGTCCATCTTAGGTTTTCACGATGGGCAGACCTGTGCTTCTGCTTGAGGGGCTTTATGCTAATAGACCCATTGTTGGAGAAATTCTACTGAAGACTCTGATGGCTGACGCCTTTCTGCTTTCCTTCTTAGGTTTACCCTTACTGGATGTTCTCTAACTTAAGGATGCCACCTAAGGATAGTGAAGGAAAGATTGGTTGCTCGCGTTTCTTCAGGAAAAACGTCAGCTGACATTTGATGGACAATTCATTTTCCTCATAGGTTGCATCATCATTTTAGAGCTAGTCATTTGCTTTGAACTATATAGGTGTAGGAAAGTAGGATCTGCTTCTTATGCTTACCCTCATTTTTTGCTTGATGTAATGCTGTTTTTGAATAGCCTGCCTGTGATCCTGCTAATCAAGACCCCAGTCTATCTTCTTTCTACCTAAACTGTTATGTTATGTATTTAGGTACACCCCAGATTGGATACTGGTGTACCCTTGTCAGTTCCTAGCATATGGTAACCATGTACCCAGGGCACAGGTACCCCAGAGGTCTCCCATGGGCTGCAGCATGTATTATGCTACCCCGTAGAGAACATTCAAAATGGAACTACAGGCCTGCCATTGCAACCTGTGTAAGTTGGTGCATGCACCACTTACTTAAGATACAGGTTCACTATGTCTAAGGGTCACTGCACTTAAAAGCTATAAATCACCCCTCTAGTAGGCCTTTACAATCTCGAAGGCATGGTGCTGGGTTCTAAGTGAGAGGGTACCCCTACATGAGCAGGACACCCCTGCGGCCTACAGAGTCCATTTTCCTGGGTTGTCGGTGAAGCAGCCATATTTAATATAGAGGGGCACTACGCGACTGCAACAAACCCTATCATGTTTGGTGTCAAACATGTTAGAATCATACCCCCACAACGGTAACCGGTGTGGGAGATATGATTCCACCCACCAGGAATGCCCTCGTTGGGGCTTTGTGTGCTCCTGGTACCAACCTTCTAGCTCCGGACACACAAAATGGTTGCTGCTGACCACAGACACATTTCTGTCCTCCTGCTGCTGAGCCAAGCTCGAGCAGGGGAAGCAGAACCATAGGCATCCTGTCACAGGGAGGTGCAACCACCTCCCAGGCAGGATTTAGTGTAATAGGGCTGGGTGGGTGCGCTTGGCAGCACCTGGAAGTCTGCATGAGGGGCACATTTGGTGTTCCTGTCAAACCAGTCCTGGGAGCAGTTGGCTCCAGCTCTGGCACGAAACTGGGCAAAGGACATGGGAGTAACCTCCCCCTGTCGAGACCCTCCCCTGGGAGGGCCCCCTGAATCTTCCCAACCCTCTCCATGAGTACTTAGGGACTTACCTGGTTGTAGGACAACTTTTCCTGCAAAGATCTTCAACCACATCGCAGCATGTGCGCCATGGCCTGTTGTTTTGTAAAGCTGCCCGAGGTCCTCCTACGACTTCAGTGTCTTTGACCTGTGGGCCCTGTGGAGGGTCAACTATGACTTCTTTGGGCTCACTTGATTGCTCTGGGCTAGCCCTGACTCACCTGCAGGTGGTGAGTATCCTGGAACTTGCTGGTCCTGTTCCTGCAAAGTCTTGACTCTCTGCATGGGTTGCTTTTACCAAGGCTTGTTGGTGTTCCCGCCGGACACGGACTCCTCAGCACTCAACATCATTCGTGGGTCAGCTCGTATCCGGCTCCTGGTTGTCCTTAGCATCACCTGGTTCCCACAGTTGCAGAGTCAAGATCATCAACATCTATCCTGAAGCACTGGACATTGGTGGGCATTCGTCTACCGAGCCCATAGTCTCTCTCAAGTGACCCAGACTCTGTCTCTGTCTGCTTCAGGTACTCTCCATCTAAAATATATGTTTGGATCCCTCCGGACACTTTCTGCTCTTCCAGCAGCAGCACTACCTGAAGTCTTCCTTTGTGTTTGACTGCAGTTTCCACGCCACTTCACACCTATGTACCCGGCTTCCCTGGGTAGGTAAGTTGGGTACCACGCTATCCACAGATGGGGTGGCTCTCCAACCTTCTAACTTCCACGGGGTTTCTTCAGGGTCCACTGGAAAGGGTCCTTAATCTTTAAAATTCCAACCGCGACTTGCACATAGACTTGTACGGAGCACACTGTTGTGTTCACACACACTGTATATGGACTCTGTGGGGTCCCTATCTACTCACCTTGGGTGGTTTCCTTGGGGTCCCAGCAATTCTACGTCGTCTCAACATTGTCCTGACTCGAGTTGTAGTTCTTATACCACTTTCTTAGTATATGGTTTGGTCCCCCCCTGAGGCCCGCTGTGTATTAGTGCTATTCACTGTCATTTCTTTGCTAAAGTATTGCGTGCTTTGTGTCTATCTCAGTGTGGAAGATACTGTAACATACTAGGTAGTGTTATATAATAAATACATATTTTTATAACTTCTGCGTGGTTCTCTTTTCACGTAATCTACACTATAAGATTGCATTCTGGTAAAACAAGTTGCTTTACACTACTTTAAGATTAAGCCTGAAGGCTTCTCTCCACAGCTATCACTTGGATAGCTTTCTAAGGTTGTCTGAGACCTCTTAAATCGCCAGAAGGGTTGTCTGGACTGGTGCAAGGTGCCCACTTACATTAGTGGACATCATATACCTGGCCAGCTTCTCACAATAGGGTACAACTCTTCAGGAGATTTGGATTTATTCAAACATTCCAGTATTTGTATAAGCTTTTGCTCAGATTGATTTACATTGACATGTTTAAATTTATAATTTAACTTTCTAAACTCGGATTAAGTTGCTGAGTGGATTCCTGTGTAGGGACACTGGTTTCACTGTAATGATATTTTAACCAGTGACAGTTTTTTCCTCTGTCCCTCATGCTTCCACAAAGATTGTTGCTCTGAGAATAACTAAAGGATTGGGCCCAGGCTCTATCAACTAGTTGTATTGTTGGATGATTGGATCTTGAAGCAGAGGAAGTAGAACTCGATTTAGAATAGTCCAAACTTCAACCTTAGTGGCCCTAGTTTGAAATCTAGGATCGACAGAGATTAGAGTGAGTTCCAGTGGCGTGCATACAAAATGGCAATGGCGGAGGATTGAGTATTAATAGGGATGTGTGTGAAGAGGATGCTTAGATTGCGGTACAGTACTGAGTGTATGATGTCTGGCGGAGATGTTGCGAGAGTCGTGTGAATTTGGTTATAAGTAGAGGTTGTTGATTAAGTTGTTGAAGTTGAAGTTGTTATCAGGTCCGAAGTGACCTAAGGTCCCGGGATATATAATAAGGTGCAGAAGGCACTGCGCTGTAATTGTATGCTACGTTTGTCGTCAGACTTCATCGACTGCCCATTTGAGATAGGGTACTTTCGTACTCAAGAAAGACCTGAAATTAGTGTGGTCAAACATTTGCACGGAAGGGAATCTATACTGATTTAGGTGCTTCCCCACTAGTCAATGTTTCATTTGTGCATGTGTTTTCTCTGAGTGAGTGAATCTATGGATTCTTTTAGAGGAGCAGACAACTGTTAGTTAAAAGTTTATCAGTAAAAAGAAGTGTAAGAAAGAGTGAGTGTGAGAACAATTGTGAAGGAGGGTGCCCGCAGCGAGGATTGAGAGTGACACCAGTGTGTGTCATGCTGTGAAAGGCCGGTTGGTGTATTGTCACACTGGTATTGGCTGAAAATAAATTCTTGGATATTGAGCTGCTGTTGGAAATTGAATCGCTTCAAAACTAGAAATTGTTTAATTTTCATTTGGATTGAAATTGTGTAACTAAGAGTTTGAAAGATGAGATGTTTCAGAGCAATCAGAGACATAATTCAAGGTGATGTAAAGGTACCATCAACAATAGGTGAGGAATCACCACCAGTGGTTACAACAGCACATCATATGGCAACAAAAGTAGGGCTCCATAATATTATTTGGCTTAAGAATTGGCACAATGTCACAGAGAAAGAAGGAGCATTCATGTTTCCACGCTAGTGCACTTTCAATTTAGGAATAATCAATAATTTGAGAGGAATATTATTTGCAATGAAACCTTAACCTAGAACTACCCAGTTAGAAGGGATTAACACATGTGAACGAGCAGAGCATGTAAAACAAAGGGACAGAGATTATTGGAAAATGAAGAAAGCAGTGAGATCATTTGCATATGCGAGATAGGATGAACAACAGAAAAGGTGGAGAGTAAACATGACTGAGGGACCCAGATTATACCCTGTCATCACTAGTGAGGGAAGGACCCTGAGCGAAAGCGGCAGGAAAAGAGGAAATGGAAAACACAGACAGTGACAGTGATGCAAGCAACAGCTTTCTGGATGGACTCTTAGCTGAACTGTTGTGTGTCGATTTAGATACCGTACATAGGTTTCCCGATTTATGATCTTATATAGGCACAATTCTCATTGCCCGTATTTAGGCATAGAAATCCAACTTTTATTTAGGCATTTTCCATGCTAACCAAATACAGGCATGGCCACCTACATCCGTCCATCCAAATCACAATGAGTTCTTGGAAAACCAGACTCTTAGGCCTTAAGGACTTCCCCTTGCTTGGATTATTGATTTCTCTAAGAACTCATTCATTATGCATGAACATCCATTCCTTAGGGGTTCATTCATAATGTTCCTCTGCCCGACTTTTACGTCAATACTGGCATTCCTAAGCACCTTCGAGGTATAAATATACCTTCACTTGCCAATTGCAAGTCACAGCTGTATACTTGCACGGCTCGCCATGGCAAGTTCGGAAGGAGGTCGAGTCCCCGCCTGAAGCACTGACCAGACGCTGTTGTATTGTATTGTATTGTATATTGGATTTATATAGCGCTTATCACCCAGGGGTCTCTAAGCGCTTGCCTTGGGAATCCGTCCTGGCTTTTCCCTGTGAGATAGCCCCTACAGGGCATCCCCAAGGTGAAAGCCAGGCATCCCGCCGCGGGGGCCCGTTGTGGAGATTAAGCAAGCTTAATGCCCAGAGTTGCAGAGTGTGAACCCATGATTAGGCCAGGCACCGAAGCGAGAATTATCGAGTCCGTGGACATTTGAGCTCAAGACCCTGCAGCGTCGGGAATTGAACCCTGGTCCCGGGTCTGACCTCTGCTTCAGGGTCTGCCTGATCTAACCAGTGAGCCACACATCTCACGCTGTTATCCTCCTCGCAGAGAATCCAGTGTTTCTGACTCCCCTTGTGGGGTGTTAGAGATCGAAACCCGGAAAGAGATTCCAACCTCTCTCATTCTAAGGTATGGAGCAGACTAGAACCTAGAGGGACTTTTGGCAAACCTTGGCAACACCAATCCTAACTATAGCTAAACTAGACTATAGAAAACCAGCACATACTTCTTACCTCGTACTACACTTAGGTTAGGTACACGGGGGTAGAACTAGCTAGAAGCACCAGACGAGTTTTCACATTTTAGCCTGTGTTGTTTATGTATGTATTTTTATGAATATATGTCAAAGCTACTAACCATGCTATTGCAGTATTATCTAATCTTACTGCTACTAACACTGTACGTATTAACGCCCTTCTACCTGTTTCTGTGTAAACTCTGTAGAAACGAAGCATGCAAGATTGACTGAGTGAAACTGGTATCTATTATTTCCATGATTCTGAGACTGTTTCAATTCTAAGGGAAACAAAGTTGTCATGTTTATGCGGTTGTCCGAAACCAATCCCTTCTTGTTTATTCAAGAAGTTTCTAGTGACCTCTGAGTTAGCTGGCACACACAAGTTATTAAGTTTAATGTACTCGATAGAGGCATGCTGACCAGAATCCTATGCCACAACTATAGTGTATATTATTCCAATGCGCAGAGCCTATCAGGGATATAGGAACTACACTACGGAACATCGACCACCATATAATCAGATGCCTGCGGGAAATGGGGGAAATGCGAGTTCTAGAGATAATTCTCAACATGCTTCAGCACAGAGTGTTTCTACTTGTAGGGGTTATGTAAAATGGCATGACACAGACCGCCGCACTCGAATGTACTTGATAGAGGCATACTGACGTCAGTCCTATGCCACAACTATAGTGCATATTATTCCAATGCGCAGAGCCTATCAGGGCTATAGGAACTACACTATATAGTGCCCAACGATTTGGTAAGGCACTAATTTAAAGCTAGATACTGAAGTAACTCAGTCATGCTTTTCTCAGAGACCCCTACTCTTAAAACTCCATAGGAAATCTGGAGTGGGTAGGGATGATATCCGCCATAGCTGAGTAGGACAAAAATCCTATGTATTAGCTGTTTGGTTTGTTCAACATTGAAGGATACAGTGTTCCAAAATAATGTGCACCTTATCTTTGTTCCCTTGAAACTTGCTCTGGATTTTTCATTAAACAATGTCCCAAAACGGGGATAATAATACTGTGACCAGTGAGCCTGCGGCTGACCCAGTCTTAACAGCTTTTAATCATACAAGTTTTAATGAAAAAATGAGGTTGTTATAAACATCCATCCAAATTTAAGGAGAGCCAACATTCTAAAACTTATAAAACATGGTCTAACACCTAGAGTTGGTAGAGCAGTTTTTGTGATAGAGGCTCATGAATATTTTCAGACGGAGGTATTCTATTTATGGATAGTATTCCCAGAATCAAATCCAGTAACAAAAATGTTTCACTTCTACAAAGAAGATGAACCACCTGAGGAATATATTTCTTTCAAGGCTATTGACATTCCACTCATATACTAGGAGCATCAACTCTGGTTTAAAGGCGCCCTAAAACATTTGAATCACATTACCAGGCTGGGTCTACTAGGTAGACCTGGAGCAACATGGCTGATTTTAGCCGGCTACACACCTCATCCTGACATCGAAGACATGTCAGACGAGGAATTACTCACTCAATTCAAAGAGTTAATACAAATTTACAGACAATTGGTTCAATATGTCATGCAGACTTTCACAGTCCAACCACCATTAACCATTCCAAATCAGACCCCTCACCAGGGGAACACACTAAAAATTACTCCACAAACATTACACGCAGTCATGAGTAAAATGCCCACAAAACGTGAACAAATTCCATTCTGGATGGCTCAAAAAATTATTCAAATCGAAGTGGTAATTTCTAATACCACCCCTTTTGAGAAACATAAAATTCTAACAATCTATTTACCAATGGGGATAACACCAGATCTGGAAGACTGCACCACTTGGGGCACAGTCTTTGCTGCCATCTACACTAAAACATATGGTGTTCTGTCTATTGCGGTAATACCTGATGTCCAGAAACAAATTCAAAACGAATACAGGGAAGAGCCTGCTCTGAATTTAGGTATGAAGTTACTGAAAAATTTCGACCAGGTCTCAACAATAATATTATCTAATATTAAAGGAGAAGCGGCATCAGTGTACCCAGAATAATTGAAAAATCCTATGAAGAATTAGGCAGAGACAGTTTGGGTGGAAAACCAGTTAAACCACAACTGTCTGGAGGTCCTGAGAAGGACTCTATTAAACAAAATCCTACATCTTGTAAAAAGAAGTGGGGAAATAAAAATCACATTCAAAAGAGAAACGTTCTCAATCCCGAGGTAGGTCTCCTCAAAAAGAGCCCTCTGAAAGGAGGTATAACCTCAGGAATAGGGATAATTTGAGAAAACCTGATAGGTATCAAGATACTGATACATGTTCCTCTCGTACCTTTCAGATATCGTCACAGACATCCGAAAGAAGAGGACGGTCAGATAAAAAAGAAGAACGTGTGAAATCCATTGAGTATCAACACGTTCTGAAAAACAAACCTAAACCTCAATTCTCCAAAAAGAAGGTAGCAGGTCTAAAGATGAGACATGCAGAGAATTCTGAGAACACATCTCCAGATCGGAGAATGGGCTCAAACAATGTTGGACAGTACAGCAGAAGTAACAATAGCTCGCCAGAACCTGAAGGAACTTCTGAAGACAGTGGACTTGATGAGTACATACAAGTAGAGACTGTAGACACCAGGGTTAGTTCTCCACAAAAGTTATATGAAATAATACTCCTGAAGGAGGGAGACAGACCAAGAAAAGTGAAAGCACTCTTTTGGGAGAGACTTTCAAAGGGTTATGATATACTTCTAGCAGAACAGGACTGGCCACCAGAATTTGTCAGGGAGTCCCCACATAGCTAAGACATCATTATGCCGCCTTCTCCAACAATGTTCAAGTACATTATAAATATACATATGCCAGGAAATGGGCAGTTGCCCAGGCCCCAGCATTATACAAAAATCATGTAGGATGGGACAAGAACTCACATCACCACAAGATCCAGTTAAAAAATCAACCAACTGCACAAAGGCACTACCCAATTAAGCAAGAAGCTAAAAAACAGGCCAGGGAGATCTTGGATCAACTTGAATACCAATGGGTGATTGAAACATGCACCTTATCAATGAACAATCCTTTGTTTCCTGTTTCCAAACCAGACAATACATATCGTCTAGTTTTGGATTACAGACACCTAAACTCTTGTTGTGAAACATTTGCACTGCAAAATGCACATAGTACAGCATTAATGAATACCATTGTGCGTAAAAAATATCAAATTACATTAGATGTTTCTAACGGTTTCTTTTGTCAAAACATAGTACCTGAAAGCAGGTACTTAACAGCTTTCTCAATAATGGTAACTCAGCGTCACTTCCGTCGACACCCACAAGGGTTCAAGAACAGCCTGGGGTTATTCTCAGCAAGGGTAACAGTTACTACAAATTTATGATGACGAGGCATTGTCATATGTCGATGACATCTATCTTACAGACGATGACCTGGATAGGCACTTGAACAGGATGAATACCATTATATTGGGCTTCGCCTCTGAAGGTTAAAAATTCAATTTTAAAAAATCAAGAATTGCCCATCTCAACCTCTTTTTCCTAGGATATGAACTATCAAGTGAAGGCAAAAGCCTGGCAGCCAACTTTTTAGAAAAGTGTGCACTGCTCCAACCTCCAAAAATGCAAAGAAAACTTACAGTCGATTCTAGGTTTCCTGAATTTTGGAAGAACATACATTCTAAACTACGCAGAAAGGGTTAAACCTCTCTACGAATTAATCAAACCCGATTTTAAAATCACACATTGGACACAGGAACAAACAGATATCCTGCTTTCACTTAAAGCTGACATGTAAGCCACCAAACACTTACGTACGCAATTTAGTGATCCGAATCATTCCGGGTCAATGCGGAATCACCTACTTAACTTTTAACGAAGGTGAAAAGTGCCAATTGCATACAAATCACATTTGTACACACAAGCAGAAATGAAATTTACATCAACAGAAAAAATTCTGACACCAGTTCAAACCGCTGTAGCTAAAGAAAGAGCTCTAGCTCAGGGGAAACGCATTATGGTTGTAACTCCTTGTAGGCTGGTCAGGGGGACTGGGAACACTAGCAGTGGTAACCAACTCTGGCTCAACAGACACTAGACCCGTGTATCTTTTTAAACTAGGTTTTATTTTCAACGTGCGTCTTGTGCGGAATGTCAGTCTTTCCCTTGCAAACTCTATTTTATCCGTGGTGGTGGTCTTCGGGGTACGCAGGGTAGAGGATAGAGGAAGTCCCGCTGTTCAGAGGTAGACGTCGGGGATGTCGTCTTGGAAAGCCTGTTGTCGTCACTTCCGTGGGGTTCCAGACTGTGGCTTTGCTCTCCCGTTATATTCACATGTAAGAAAGGAAATGGACAGAGGGACGCCGTTAGTCTTTCTATCTGACAAGGTATTGCACCTAAGGGAACCCGTGATAGTGAAGGACACCGGTGTATAAAACAAACACGCTAGTGACTCTGTGCTGTAACGTGGGGGGGAAAATGAGTGAGGAGAGCGGGGGGGTAGGTAGCTAGGTATTTTAAGGGATCGGGTAACACAGAGGGAAGTTACATACAGGGGTTTCCACGCTATTCACACGGGGAACTCTTCCTCCCCACCCAAGCCGCCCAACGCCGCCGTACCTGGCTGAGCCACACTCCTCCCTCGGGAGCGTGGCACGGCGGAACACGGGGTCGTTGGCCTCCTGGCTCTCCTTCTTCTTTTCGCCTTCCGTCTTCTCCTTCGTCTTCTTCCTCCGCTCGGTTCTCCTCGCGTCCTCCGTCCCTCGGTGCGCTGGTGACGTCACACGCCGCGTACAGGGCCTTCCCCGTTTTCACCCATCCAGGATCGTCGACGTCAGAGGTAGGCTGGTCCTCCGGGAAGTCCTCATACGCCCACTTAAAGGGAACTGTAGACGACTCATCGGTTGGTTCCGCGTCCCAGGCCCCCCTCGTAGATGTAGTCTGTGAAGCAGAAGGGGTACAATCAGGATTCCACCACTCGTCTTGGCAGCCCAACCCGACCCCGTTACATTGCTCCCCCCTAGGATTCTCCCGATCGGGGAGAATGGGTGTTCTAGATAGGAAGTCTGCATTGCCGTTGTGTACACCTTTCCTATGTACTAGGGTGAACGAGAAGGGTTGCAAAAATAGAAACCACCTCAACACCCTGGCGTTTTGCGACATGGTCCTCTGCATCCACTGAAGCGGGGCATGGTCCGAGAACAGCGTAAAAGGCTTGCCTTCCAGGTAATACCTTAACTTGTCTACGGACCATCGGATTGCCAGGCACTCCTTTTCAATTGTGGGGTATTTACTTTCTCTAGGATGCAGTTTTCGACTGATAAAGAGAATGGGGTGTTCCAAACCATCATCCCCCGTTTGCGACAGCACGGCCCCGATACCCACGTCAGAGGCATCAGTGGCCAGGGAGAAGGGTTTGTTAAAGTCCGGTGGTATCAATACAGGACTGGATGTGATTGCTGTTTTCAATTGTTCAAAGGCTAAACAGGCCTCTGCGGGAGGATTCTTCCCTAGGTTGTTTTTAACATTGTTCTTTAGGAGGTCTGTTAATGGAGCCGCGGTCTCTGCAAAATTCATGATGAACCGTCGGTAATATCCAATCAGACCGAGGAATGCACGCAGTTCTTTTTTTGTGGTTGGAAAGGGGGTGTTGGTGATTGCTTTTATTTTCTCCTCCTGAGGAGCGATGACCCCCTCGCCCAACATGAATCCCAAATACTTTACCCTAGGGAAAGCAGCCCTTGATTTTTTTGAATTTACATGTAGGCCCGCATTTTGTAGTGCCCGTAGGATGTTGGTTACATGGCCAAGATGCTCCTTCCAGGTTTTGCTAAAGATGACTATATCATCGAGGTACACAGAGCTGTACTTGGTGTGGGGAGCTAATACAGTGTTCATAAGTCTCTGAAAAGTTGCTGGAGCTCCGTGTAGCCCGAAAGGTAATACTGTAAACTCAAATAATCCATCATCCGTGGCAAATGCTGTTTTATGCCTGTCTGTTTCTCTTAGGGGCACTTGCCAGTACCCCTTAGTTAAGTCCAGAGTTGTGATATATCTGGCCTCTCCGATTCTCTCTATGAGTTCATCAACTCGTGGAATTGGAAAGGCATCAAAGGAAGAGATGGCATTTAGGGCGCGAAAATCCATACAAAACCGGGTGGACCCATCCGGTTTTGGCACCATCACTATGGGGGATGCCCAGTTGCTGTGCGACGGCTGGATGACCCCTAATTGTAGCATGTCCATGACCTCCTTTTTTACGTCAGCTCTCCTGGCCGCCGGAATGCGGTAGGCCCTCTGTTTCACTACCTTGCCGGGCTCAGTTTCTATACAGTGCTCGGCTAAATGAGTGCGACCTGGCACATCCGAAAACATCGGAGCGAACTGGTGTAAGGCCTGTACAAGTTCTTCCTTTTCAATGTCTGTTAGTTCAGGATTGAGGGGCAGTTTATCGAGGGTAGTTCCCTCGCTCCTCGATGGCAATGTCAGGTTTGCTGCCTTGGGTGGAGGTCCTATCCATTTTTTTAACAGATTGATATGGAAAGTTTGTTGCCTTCCCGGAGTGACTTGCAATCGATAGGTGGTCTTGCCTATGGTCTCTATGACCTGGTAGGGTCCCTTCCACTCA
Source organism: Lissotriton vulgaris (assembly GCF_964263255.1). Classification (NCBI taxonomy): domain Eukaryota; kingdom Metazoa; phylum Chordata; class Amphibia; order Caudata; family Salamandridae; genus Lissotriton; species Lissotriton vulgaris. Next base: position 816,113,134 of record NC_141696.1, on the reverse strand, counting down.
CTTTTGAATTTTTGACTTGATGAAGGAAGAAGCACTAGTGCCCAGTCTCCCTTGTTCAACACCCGCCATTTCTTGCCTTTGTCGTACTGGTGTTTCTGATTCGCCTGGGATCTTTCCAAGTTGGAGTATGCCAGGTCCCTGAGTTTACCCAACCGGGATTTCAACTGATTGGTATACTCCAATAGAGACCTTTGTTCCGCCTCCCCTTCTTTTTCCCAGGCCTCCTTCGTGATCTCTAATAGGGACCTAGGTTGGCGGCCATATAACAACTCAAACGGGGAGTACCCCAAGCTGCTCTGTACTTGGGCCCGCAGCACGTAGAGGGCCAACGGTAATAACTTGTCCCAGTCTTTGTTTTCGGCCACCAACATTTTCTTTAATGTGGATTTGAGAGTGCGGTTGTATCTCTCAACCAGCCCATCCGTTTGGGGATGATACGCAGAGGTGCGTATGTGTTTCAGTTCCAGAGTTTTACAAACCTCAGCCATCATTTTAGACACAAAGGGCGTCCCCTGATCCGTGAGGATCTCTCTTGGAAACCCAACCCTTGAAAATAATTCGATCAACTTGTCTGCCACATTCCGGGTTGTCGGAGCACTGAGAGCAAAAGCTTCAGGAAATCTGGTGTTATAATCGACAACAACCAGGGCATAAGTGTGTCCTCTGGAGGTGCGAGGCAGGGGGCCGATGAGGTCCATGCCTACCCTTTCAAAAGGGTTGCCAATGATGGGTAAAGGTTGGAGAGGTACTGCCGGAGGTCTACTCATGTTTTTCTTTTGGCATACCTCGCACTGTCTACAGTACTCCTCGGAGGTTTTATAAATGCCAGGCCAAAAGAACAGTCTTGTGATGTTTTGTAGGGTCTTCTCAGCCCCGCTATGACCTGCAGTTAGGTGGGTATGTGCGTAGAACAGAATTTGGTCTCTAAAGTCCTTTGGGACTACTAGCTGTGGGGAATCACCTGCCTTCCCTTCCCTGTACAACAGATCATTAATGATCTTGAATCTAGGATACCCAGAAGATGGTGTGGTTTCATTGATATGGGCTGCTTCCCATGCATTCAGGAGCGTAGGGTCATTGCTCTGGGCAAACTTGAAACTCCGGTCTGTCTCCCAGGGTTCAGTGGATAACAAAGCTTCTCTTGGAACTTCTAACTGTTTGCGGAAGAGATTCAAAAAATCAGGATTATCTAACCCCAAAATTAGGTCTTCAGGTAATGACTCTACCACTCCCACCTTCACTCTACAAGGTTCACCACCTAAGGGCTTAAGAGTAAGATGAGCCACTGGGTACGGTTTCACGTCACCGTGAACACATCTAATGTGTACGGTCAGGTCAGGGCCCACCTGGGAGGGCAGTACGTGTATCTCCTTTATGACAGATTGTTTGCAACCGGAGTCTAAAAGGGCTTTTATGCATTTACTGTTCACTATTACCCTGGCGTAGAAGGAGGGTCCCATCTCCGCTGTGTACATCACGGCCTTTGGTATGTAGCCGACCTCCATAGGCTCCTCGGTCGATCTTTTCCGGGGACACATTCTAGCTATGTGGCCCCATTCTCCACAGTCAAAGCACTGAGGGCCTCTTTGGGTGGGAGGTTCATATCTTATGGGGCGGGGTTTCCACTGTTCCGGTGCTGGTTTTGATTTTTTCTCAGGTTTTGCTGCCCCTAATGGTCCTTTGTTGCCTTTGTCCATATCCCATGGTAAGGCTCGTGGCATCGCTCTATTGTAGTTCGAAGCCATCTCTATGGCCTGTTCAGCGGTGAGGCCTGAATGTTGTCTGAGCCATCGCTGAGTGCCGTATGGTAAGGCTTCCATGAACTGTTCCAGGTATATGCTGGACATGATTTCCTCTTTGCTCCTACTTTCAGGCTTCAACCACTTGTCGGCGGCCATTTTTAACCGTAAGTATAAGGTTTTGGGATGTTCCCCTGCTACCCCTTTTTCTTTTCTAAAACGCAGTCTATAGGCCTCTGTGTCCAACCCCAGGTGGTCCAGGATAACGGCCTTAATGGTCGCATAGGGAGTTATTCCCGCATGGTTGGCCACTTGGTATGCTGCTTGTGCTTCACCTGACAGTAGTGGAGCCAAAAAGAATGGCCATTTGTCCTCGGGCCATCCACATGCTCTAGCTGCTCGTTCAAAGTTTAGTAGGAACGCGTCGGGATCTTCCCCTGGCACGTATTTCTGCAACTGCATTCCGGACGGATGGGGCCCAAATCCCCGTCGTTCTGTTGTGGGAGGTACCCCGGGGTTCTGTGCTACCTTGTGTAGTCCCTCGAGTTGGGCCGTAATGGTATTTTTAAACATGTCCCGGTCAGCATCTGCGGCCGACATTTGTTGGCTGATAGCCCATTCCAACTTCTGTTGGCCTTCAATGAGTTGTTGCACCACTTGTTCCATAACTGCTGTTTGAGTGGAGGGAATAGATCCCACTTCTGACACCAATGTAGGCTGGTCAGGGGGACTGGGAACACTAGCAGTGGTAACCAACTCTGGCTCAACAGACACTAGACCCGTGTATCTTTTTAAACTAGGTTTTATTTTCAACGTGCGTCTTGTGCGGAATGTCAGTCTTTCCCTTGCAAACTCTATTTTATCCGTGGTGGTGGTCTTTGGGGTACGCAGGGTAGAGGATAGAGGAAGTCCCGCTGTTCAGAGGTAGACGTCGGGGATGTCGTCTTGGAAAGCCTGTTGTCGTCACTTCCGTGGGGTTCCAGACTGTGGCTTTGCTCTCCCGTTATATTCACATGTAAGAAAGGAAATGGACAGAGGGACGCCGTTAGTCTTTCTATCTGACAAGGTATTGCACCTAAGGGAACCCGTGATAGTGAAGGACACCGGTGTATAAAACAAACACGCTAGTGACTCTGTGCTGTAACGTGGGGGGGAAAATGAGTGAGGAGAGCGGGGGGGTAGGTAGCTAGGTATTTTAAGGGATCGGGTAACACAGAGGGAAGTTACATACAGGGGTTTCCACGCTATTCACACGGGGAACTCTTCCTCCCCACCCAAGCCGCCCAACGCCGCCGTACCTGGCTGAGCCACACTCCTCCCTCTGGAGCGTGGCACGGCGGAACACGGGGTCGTTGGCCTCCTGGCTCTCCTTCTTCTTTTCGCCTTCCGTCTTCTCCTTCGTCTTCTTCCTCCGCTCGGTTCTCCTCGCGTCCTCCGTCCCTCGGTGCGCTGGTGACGTCACACGCCGCGTACAGGGCCTTCCCCGTTTTCACCCATCCAGGATCGTCGACGTCAGAGGTAGGCTGGTCCTCCGGGAAGTCCTCATACGCCCACTTAAAGGGAACTGTAGACGACTCATCGGTTGGTTCCGCGTCCCAGGCCCCCCTCGTAGATGTAGTCTGTGAAGCAGAAGGGGTACAATCAGGATTCCACCACTCGTCTTGGCAGCCCAACCCGACCCCGTTACACTCCTGTACCAGCCTTAGATTCAATTACAAAAGCGAGCATTCCGAATGCAAAAGCTTTACATCCAAATGGATACAATGGGTTAATTTTATTGCTGCAACAGATGTTGAATATGTTTTTGATCCATATTTAAAAACACAAGCATTCCTGCAATACGAACACGAATGTCCGCTGCCTACTGAGATTCTCCCTCTTGACCAGTATGAATGTAAAATTTATACTGACGGATCTGCACAACCCGCTATGCGGGGGTGGGGTAAGCAAGCTTACAGTGCAGCGTGCGTGATCGTTAAGGTCGTATGCGCGATAGCAAATTCAGACCTATGGTCACAAAAACACAATCTCTAGGAAATTGAACAGCTCAGCAATCTCAACTACAAGCATTCAAATTGGCACTTGAAAATGCAGATCGTGAATTCCCCACACTCATAGTGTGCGATTCTTTTTACTGTGTTCAATCATATAATGAATATTTACAGAATTGGCTTCAAAATGGTTTCAAAGATGCAAAAGGTGGCACAATCAAGCACAAAACACTTTGGGAACAAGTAGTTAAGTTGTGAAACGGACTACAAAACACTTATGTGATACACACGCTGAGTCATCAACATGATGGCGTTCACGTTGAAGGGAATTCATTGGCTCATGAAGCCGCAAAGGGGGCTGTGAAAACGGCTTCCGTAGCTGCAATTACTTGTTCAAAAACAAAAATAGAGAGTGAAATAATACTAGTTGTCAATGCTTCAAGGAAAGAAAACGGTGCAGCGTTACCTAAAAGATTTCCACTCAAATACTCGTATATAATTGATGCGAAGAATATTCAGTTTGCTCGAATCCCTGGAGTGGGAGATAGGGTAATACCAAACATGGAACATAGATTAGGACTAATCCTAGCAGCACATAAAAGGATCTCCTCTGCTTATGCATGTGTTTCCGCCACAGTATCATTATTAAAACAGAGATACTGGTGGACCAGCATTACGAAACAGACCAGAAACTATGTTTTGGACTGTGAAATATGCAAAAAGATGAAAGTCTCTTCTGTGAAACGTCCTGCGCAGACGCCCCTGTTAGTTTCAGATAAACCATTAGCTTGTGTTTACCTGGAACACTGTGGTCCCTTACAAAGGGATGGTAACTATAAATATATCATGGTGGCAGTGAATTTGTGTTCAAGGTTCCTATAGATGTGGCCTCAGCGCCCGGCTGACGCTCGAACTGTTATAAAAGATTTGAGAGTCTTTAGCGGCACATACGCAATAGGCACACTACACTATGACCAGGGCCCTGCGTTTAGCTCTCGAGCTTACAAAGAAGCATTGGCCAGTTTGGGCGAAGCATTGCGGTATTCTTCTCCATTCCATCCAGAGGGAAATTCTGTTGTGGAAAGAAAATAAGGGACATAAAGCAGTCTATAACAGCTAGGGTATTAGGTTCGGGTGATGGGTGGGTCAAACATCTTTATGGGGTCCAACGATCATTAAATAATTTGCCAAGAAGTTCTCTAGGGCTTGTCACTCCATATGAGGTCCTATTTGGGACTAGAATGTTGATACCGGACCTTGACATGAAAGGCACAGTGGTGGAAAATAAAGAATTTGATATTGAAGATCGTTTGGCTTTTTTACAGGACTTAAATGAACTAAGATCAAAACAAAGCAACGTGTTCCTGAAGCCAACCACCACTGGGGAAAAATCAGCCGTCCCAGAAAGGCCTGTCTGGATCCCAAAGCTTGGTGATCTAGTCAGAGAAAAGATCGCGGACAAGAAGGAATTTGGGCCTTCTTACAGACAACCAGTACCTGTCCTAGCAATCCATAATCAAGATCAGTACTTTTGCCGCCCCTTGCTGGTAAAAAGGAGAAAAGATTTGTGTCCATCGACCTGATCAAACCACACTATGTGGCCAATACTAAACAGTAGGCCAAATGGACTCCAACAATGTAGCAGACACACTCCTCTAGCTACAATCTAAGAGGTACAAACTGAGAGACTCATCACCTTTGAAGATTCTACAGTGAGAAATGAAGGACTAAGTAACAATGCTATGGAACTCGATCCTCTTGAAACTCAAATAACAGTTCGTCCTGATACACCTGTTTACAATGAAATAAAAAGTGATCAACTGGTTCCAAAGATTTCAACAAATCCTAATGCAATTCTAACCATTGACAGAACTGCCTCTGGCTATTTCATTAACTTTGATACATTTTTCTGAGGATCCCAGCGAACCTGAAACGACACCAGCACAAAGAACTTTCAAAGAACAAGCAACAGATTTTTTTCATCTCCTGAAAAAGACTTATCTGGTTTCACCATGGAATGAACTATGGATTGTTTTGGGAATATTCTTCTTTCTACTTTGGTTAGCTCTGGTAATAACTCTGGGTATTCTGGTTAATGGAAGATATATTCAAATGGACACAGCAAGTAAAAGATTGAACTTACTTCTCCAGCCACACAAATCATCCCATCGTGAAGCAAGAGACTTGTCAACAGTGAACATCACAGCCGTTCCTATACCAGATGGTATAGTTTAGGACAAAACATAATATGACATTTTTGGACCGTCAGAACTTTTGAAAGTTCCACACTTATTTAAAATGTCTTTAAGTGACTTTATTACCTCTACTACCTTTTCTGATGATTGGGACTTCGAGACTGTTAATGACATGATGTCTAATCTAGAAATGTCTGCAGTATTCACAAATCATGAATATTTGGAGGGTTCATCAGACTATGAACAAATGTATTTTTATAACCATTATGGTCATCATTTCTTGCATAAAACTACAACACCTAGAAATGTATTTATGTATAACCAATGGGAACATAGACCTACACCTCCAAAGGGTAGCTCAAAAACTTTTGCAAAGAAATTTCCATATTTTTCATGGTTCAAATCCAGAAAAGTTTTTCTTTAAAAATGTGAACAAAACAGGAAAAAAAAATGTTAACTAATACAAAACAGATTTATTCTGCAGCCTATATTGCCCAACTGTCTAGACAGGGTTTCGACCTTTGGAAAGACAACATTGAGACAAAATCTGTCTGGGGTACAAAAGATTGGCAAATGTAGGGGGATAGAAGCTTTGTTCAGAGCCTGTATCATCCCTGAGCAAATTATGTTTTTGAATGACATTGTCCAACAAACGTCTTGCCTTTGATTAGCCAAGATAAAAGACATGAACACTCCGTCCATACCTGCACCTGCAAGTAATAGCACTACACAGGGGGAGGTCGTCGTTCATACTATTTTGCATCACAACAGATCAGATCCAGATTGGAAAAAATAGTTGCTCTGGCCCACAGACACAAACAACTGTCAAGATATATTCCTGAACAAAACACAAGGTTTCACTATCAATAGGCCAGACCAATGCTATGTTCAAAGACAGCATCCAGGGGTAATAACAACATACAGTGTAGGGAAACTTTGCCTTAATTGGCTACAGAAAGCTACACTAGAGGATGTGAAACAACACTTAACTTTACTTCAAGAAGGCACAGACCATAGGGAATTCTTGCTAGATCCAAGAAGACCGCGTCAACAACGTTTAATATATATGCCAGGATGTATGCTGCTTATAATGAAAAATGGAAGGTTAACTAAGCAGAATCTGCAGAAAGAATACGAGCAATTGATCGTATTAATTTAGAGAAATCTCTTGCTGTAGTAGACAATGGGTTAACAACTCTGTCGTCCAGGATATATTCTTTGGACAGCATTGTATCTTCTGCCATAGACATTATGGAACAGACTTGGTCATGTTGCAACATGGTCAGTCTCAACTACGTTCTATCATGCTATTAGGCTGCACGCTACAAAACGTGTGTACAGGCTATATGCCTTGGCGTTTAATCAACACTACGTCATTGTTTTCAGAATTCAAGCTCACTGATAAACAGATCAAACTGGCACAGAAGGGAGCAGACTATACGGTGCTGAGCATTGAAAAACTGAAAACATTACCATTCATGGTGACAGAAAAACCAGCTACTGAGTGGATCATACATGGTAAAATGACTCTGCCTGTTACAACTGTCTATTTTCAGTATTGCCTAAAATATATACCAGCAGGCAAATATGAAAAGTTGGGTAAAGGATACATCAAGACATCCTGGGATTTACCTTACACACACAGATGTTGGAGTGGGGGGCATGAAGTGTTTCTTAGCGGTACAAACTGTGAAAACGCACTAAGCGGTTCTCCCCTATGCCAGTGTATTAATTTACACGGGGCTTGTGCTGGTTCCACTACAAACTTATCCTGCCTCCTGCAAGGTTCACCGGCTGCAGTGATTAATTCAATTTTTGGACAACTTTCAAATGGAAGTTACCTCATGTTGAATGATCACAGCTGCTGTGGCATGTTGACTGGTATCCCATATCTAGTAACAGTTACATTCAGGGTCACTTGCTGTATGCAAGTCTTGTTCCCCCAAACAGAGACAGCCAGGGAATTTCCTTTATAGCCTTCACTGAACGTCTCTTCTATACGAATTGATACTCTAAGCAGAATGAAAACCATTCTTTTGCAACAAACAGTGCCTCTGACCTCGGCCAAAAAAACCTATGATCTGCAAGTCGCAAGGACTTCAACCGAGATACATGCCCTTTTGAATACAAACTGCCCTATACATTTCTCAGAAATGTTGGTACATATCTTAAACATGTCTGGTACGAGCTGTATTGTACATGTATTTAAGAACGTGCATTCAGGACTGTTAGCACCTTTTCAAGCAGTCCTCGTAATAATCCCCAACTTCGTGCACTCTGTGTTTGGTGGACTTCCACTACTTTTAGCACTCGTTGCAGGGATACTGTTTTTATTCCTACTGCTACGATATGGCAAGCCAATCCACGGGCGTCACTCCCAGCACAGTAGAGAAAGCTCTCCTGGAAAGGAAGTGTTGTGAGCGCATCGTCCATATTTTGGGTTTACCTTGTCTACGAGAATTAAATACCACATGGTTTCTGTCATTCAGACCAATCTGGCAAGATTGCATCTTACCTGTTCTATGCTGCCTGTTTTGTGGTGAAGAATGCGTGCTGGACAGCTGTCTAACACTTCCATTAGTCATGCCAACGGATATCGATACTCTGCTGGACCAGATAACGGTCCATGCGGTGCGTTGTCCCCAGCGGCTACCAATCCTGATGATGGCATTCATTGGGATCTCACAGACCTAATTGCTGCTGCTGAGGTACAAGAGAAATCAACAGGCACACAGGTAACTTCGGAATTGAACATTGCTGACGCTTCCAATGCTGAAGGCAATGCTTCTCATCTATGTGCGGTTAGTCTTCTAAACGAGGTAGTCCAACTTTCACCTACAACGGTAGATGACTTTTTGTCTATAGGATTAGAAGATTTCATGTTTTCTCCAACCCCATACACTGACTTTTGATTCAGCACATAGTGTACTGGGAAGAGACTTAATTTGGCCTTCATTTTTCAAAAAGAAAGACTAAACTTGGAACTTTTTCCTATGAATAATTCTTTTTTCTCCAAATTTGTATTTTTCCTTTTTGGCACAGTAATCTGCTTATAGTAGAACTATTCATAGAGAACAGACATCTCTGAAACATTTCCAGAGACAATATGTCACATTGTCAAACAACTAATTGTATTATGCAACCTGACATGAAATGGTTTCGGCCCTTTTTCTTCTGTATTTACGAGCCATTTCATAATGTATATATCTTTATGATTCATTCATGTGGCATTCAAATGGCAACTTATGCTTAGAATGAAACATTGCTTTAATAAGTACAGCACCATTGCATTTTTCATACATCGCAACAGTTTTATATGCATTTTTAGAAATATGTTCTAGCCATGTTTTTAGCAAATCATGTATAACTATATTTTAGATATGTTTAGCATGCATAGAATTTAGTAATGCTGTTCATACGAACCTGGAGTGGCTGTTGTGTGTCGATTTAGATACTGTATATATGTTTCCCGATTTATGCCCTTATATAGGCACAATTCGCATTGCCCGTATTTAGGCATAGAAATCCAACTTTTATTTAGGCATTTTCCATGCTAACCAAATACAGGCATGGCCACCTACATCCGTCCATCCAAATCACAATGAGTTCTTGGAAAACCAGACTCTTAAGCCTTAAGGACTTCCCCTTGCTTGGATTATTGATTTCTCCAAGAACTCATTTATTATGCATGAACATCTATTCCTTAGGGGTTCATTCTTGACGTTCCTCTGCCCGAATTTTACGTCAATACTGGCATTCCTAAACACCTTCGAGGTATAAATATACCTTCACTTGCCATTGCAAGTCGCGGCTGTATACTTGCATGGCTCGCCACGGCAAGTTTAGAAGGAAGTCGAGTCCCCACCTGACACACTGACCAGACTCTGTCATCCTCCTCGCAGAGAATCCAGCTCCAGTGTTTCTGACTCCCCTTGTGGGGCGTTAGAGATCGAATCCCGGAAAGAGATTCCAACCTCTCTCATTCTAAGGTATGGAGCAGACTAGAACCTAGAGGGACTTTTGGCAAATTTTCTCAACACCAATCCTAACTATAGCTAAACTAGACTATAGAAAACCAGCACCTACTTCTTATCTCGTACTGCATTTAGGTTAGGTACACTGGGGTAGAACTAGCTAGAAGCACCAAACGAGTATTCACATTTTAGTCTGTGTTATTTATTAATGTATTTTTATGAATATATGTCATAGCTACAAACCATGCTATTGCAGTATTATCTAATCTTACTGCTAATGCTGTATGTATTATACTTCACATTCTGTCTTATGATTGTAGCAGTTGATATCTCTTCGGAAAATTAGACTGTTCAATAAACCCTTTTTATTGAAACGTCCGTTCAGCTATTTCAGTATAAACTCTGTAGCAACGAGGCATGCATGATTGACTGAGTGAAACTGTTATCTAGTGTTTCCACGAATCTGAGACTGTTCCGATTCTAAGGGAAACAAAGTTGTCATGTTTATGCGGTTGTCAGAAACTAATCCCTTCTTTTTTATTCGAGAAGTTTCTAGTGACCTCTGAGTTAACTGGCACACACAAGTTATTAAGTTTAATGTACTCGATAGAGGCATACTGACCTCAGTCCTATGCCACAACTACAGTGTATATTATTCCAATGCGCAGAGCCTAGATGCCTGCGGGAAATGGAGGAAATGGGAGTCCTAGAGATAATTCTCAACATGCTTCAGCACAGAGTGTTTCTACTTGTAGGGGTTATGTCAAATGGCATGACACAGACCGCCTCCGGAGGAAATACGGGAACATGTGTCTCAGGTCCTTCGAGAAATGGTAGTACTAATTTGGCTTCGGAATACTCTTACCATACCAGTCACTATTGGACCTACATTCCCTATGTAAGACAATAGATCTGCTGGGAATGAGAATTGGAGACTGCCTGCTTCTACTAAATGACATGATTTCGGTCACATGGGAAACTCTTCTGAACTTAGAGAATAGTACGCCCCGAAATAGCACTTCATACACAACAACTTCTGAAAGTTAACATCTATTTTATGTAAAGTGCTCTGATAACTTCGGGTCTAGTTAGTGCTTTATAAAACTTATGAATAATAAGTTTGATGTTCAGGATTTGGAACAATGGTTGAAGGGACACAATAATAATGAATCGTATGGAAACAGGAGTGCACTAGTGATTCAGGGGACAATAAAATCAGCCATGAAGGTAGATCTGATAGATGTGGTTAAGCTAAAAACCAAATTGGATGAAATGCTAACTGGGAGTAGAGTTAAATAAGATAGATACCTATCAACAAAGTGAATTACTGTTCATGAGCAAAGACGTTACTAGGAGAGCGAGGCAAGCTCATGAGAATTTATCAGAATTGGCCCAGCGATATGGTGTTTATTTGGAAAGGACAAAGGCACTACAGATGAATTACAGGCTTATGTTTAGTGATCAGGACATAGAGGATTTGAGAGTGCTATGTTTAAAGACCCAAGTTCGAGAATTAATTTTGAATATTCAAACTTGGAACACTTTGGACAAATGGGGAGAACGATGGGCAAAGAGAAAGGCTTCAAAAAGGCCGATACAAGAGCCTCCTCTGTTGGGGGAAACAGGAAAGGGAGTCAAAGCTTTCCCCTTACAGGAAGTGATGAGTGGGGCTAGGTCCATGTACCTTGGAGTAGGGGTGATCCTGCAGCATTTACCAATGACTTTCCGAGATTGAGAAAGAAACCTATGGAGTGGAGTACACAGGTTGATCGGTTTGTGAAAATCACGAAAGTGCTATGGATCGACTTGAATACATTGTATGAAGTTGTGGTGCCTTTTAATTTGTAGTCAGCATGTAAGCTAGCTATAGATTGGCCTAAGGGGAAGCCTAAGAGAGATCCAGTGACACATGGTCTGTCACTCATTGTGATGAGAAAGTATGAGCAGGTTATAACGTGGTTGAAGGGAAAGGTATTGCCGCCAGATAGCGTTTGGGTAAAGATCGACAGGACGATTCAGGAATCTAAAGAAACAAAGGTTGTTGCCGGGTTCCAAACAGTATAGTGGGTTGGATATCCTAAAGGCCCAAGGATATGGGACAGTTCGTGTCATGGTTTGGACGGGATTAGCATGATGATACAGCAGCACTTAATCTGTTGACGGATGAATCTGTTGACAAAATTCTGACCTATGCAAAATATTGCAGTGACAAAATTGAAATGAAGCACAAAAAACAAAAGGAGAAGCTGATGGTGGTGCCGATGAAAAGCTTCAGGGACAACCTTATGTTGGGAATGCTTTCCCAATGCAAGGCGTTTAACAGTCAGGGACTCCAACGCAACAGACTGGTGAATTTCAGGGACACAGAAGGGGAAGGGATATTTCTATAGACCCCAAGACAGGAGTTGATGTTGCCACTTTGAAGAAGTCAAACCCATGCAACTATTGCAACAAGTTGGGGCATTGGAAGTGTGAATATCACCTTAGTCCTGCAAATCAAGAACAGTTTCAAGGGTTGAGTCAAGCTCAGGGTAATACTGTGCAACCCCAGAATGTGCCCAGATCGAGCCTTCAGAATACAGCTGTTTCACAGGGTCCAGTGATGCGGCACCACAACCCCGATGCCACAGCAAACTACTAGTAGTGCTCAATACAATTGAAATACAGGGATGAATGTCAAATACAAACAAGTCCCTGTGCTTTATGCACCAAATTGCTGTGGCTCAGATCAGTCCTTATGGTGGTGCCTGGTGGGGGAGGAAGAATGTACCATTGGTGCAGTCTTGGAAGTAGACCAGAGTGGGCCATATGTTGATGCTGACATGGATGTCACAGTGCCAAATTCTTGATTGATACTGGTGCTACCCTCTCTACTGTAAGAACATCAGCGGTTACAAACCTACCCCTCTCTGGAAAAACAATCCTTGTTGTGGGAGTTTCAAATAAACAAATGTCAAATCACCTTAGCATAGAAATGCCTGTGAAAATAGAGACATTTGTGGATAATCATCAATTTGTGGTTTGTGATTCTATCCCTGTGTGTACATTAGAGCTAAACAGATTCCAACCCTAGAGAAGGAACTGGTGCTGTGGGGTGATGAGTGGTGGGGGGAAAGTTGGCCAAAAACAAAGGAAATGAGACAGTGAAGTTGTTTGCTGAAATAGATGTTGCACCCATAGCAGAAGCATCTGGTGAATCTGAACAGAGTGGAGACAAGGGTGAAGGATCAAACTTCTGAAGTTCTAAGAGTCTGAGAGTGCCTTGTCAGTGATATTCTTCTCCTGAGTGGGCTCATTTCTCAACTGATCACAACAAAGGAAACATTTGGGAATTCTGGACTAATAGTAGAAGTTCTGCCAAAACATCAAGAGACTGATATGAAAATTCTTCTTGCATTTTCCCTTCCTTACCCAACAAGACTAAGTGGTTTGAGAATATCTAATATTTAATTATTTAAATCAAATTCCCTTGTGCTTATTCAGAAGAGTATCCTGAACAAGTTGAGGAAATGAGAGAAATGTTACTGTAAATACTCATTCATGAACATGGTCCTCACCTTGTTAGGGAGGATGCTTGAACTTTGTTGAGTACTTGAAAGAAGAATACCTGGGCCTGAGTAGAAGAAGAATACATTTAGGGTTAATCTTTAGAAGGACACTGGCTAGGGTTTTGGAAGTCTCATGAAGATTGTACAAAGTGTAAATAAAGTTACAAACAGATTAAAGACTGTTTTCCAGAATAGAGACTATTTTGCAGTTTGCACAGGTGGAGACCCACAGAGAAGATTCTGTTGCTGCTATTTCTCTACCCATCTGGTCTGAATCTAGAGAGTATGAAAATGGAAGATAATAGTAGTAGACATAGGTACAATATAGGTGCAACACTAACAGTATTAGTGATAGGTTTAATCACGATAATTGTACGGTTATATTTGAGCCCAACAAAGGTTGTAGAGGAGAAACATGCATCTGTACAGAAAACCTCACATAAAGTAGGTGGAGGGTTATACTCATTAGGAGAGCACAACTTACATAATGATTTATCTAGAGGAGACACTAAGGGGCTCATTAACAAGCCCCTTACGCCACTTTTGCGTAATTTTTAACATGGGAAAAGTGACGTACGAGTGGCTCAAGGGGCTTGTACTTATAAAATCTATCATGTATAAAACTTTGATCACCCTGTATGGGACGAGATAAACAAGGTGCTATGGCAGGAGAAATAATGGGAGATATGTTTGGCTCAATAATCCCAAGTGTAGGGGCTATATTAAAGTATATTAAGAATAGAAAACTTTCTTCTGTAATTCATAAATTGTCTACTAATACAGCTGGATCTTTATTGCTTGTAAATACAGAAATGGTTGCTATTAGGGTTATGTTTATGCAGAATTCACTTAGTTAGATAAATTGCTCACAAAAGAAGGCAGAGTCTGTTCGGATGTTAAAGGTCCAACAGTGTTGCAAATATATTCCAGATAAGAGCAAGGACTTGCAGAAGTGTATAAAAAACTTTATTGATGTACCTAATGAAGTGAGTGGGTTGGCAGAAAAAGATGTTTGGGACAAAGTTGGTCATGGATTTAGTGCTGTAGGAAGATGGATGGTTTGATGATTTAGGAAGTGGAATTGTGGGTTCTATCTTGAGACCGTTGCTAATTATTGCACTTTGTGTAATAATTTTGGTTGTTGGGAGTGAAGGTATACAGGAGGAGCAAGGAGCAGAAAGGGGTCCCAAGAAAAGGAGGAGCATTGAAGTTAGAAAAGAAACAAAATGAATATTACCATGAAATGAAACGTCTAGAAGAATTCCTGTATTTTTCTATGCTTTTTCTAAGATTGATTTACATAGATTTTTGTCTAAATTTATAATTAAACTTCCTAATCTCTTCTTTTAAATCCGGAGTTTACTGCTTCCTTCACTAGTTTTTTTGAGGAATATTTTGAATTAAACCACACTGAGCACATGCCGTTTTCCACTATTTGGGATGCTTAAAAAGCTTCAGCACAAGACTTCATTATTGTTTTTGTTGGCAAGAAACTCAAAATTGCATGCACACACACTAAAAATCTCCTTCATGATATCAAGAAACTGGGGCATTCTTATTACACTTCCCATTCTAAGGACTGCTTAATAGCTCTTATAAATGCTAAATTACAATTTAACAAGAAGTCGACCAATGATGCATCATTATACTTGTTAAAGTCCAGTGCGAAGTTCTATGGAGGTAGAAATAAAGCGGGAAAAATATTGGGTAATTATTTAAAAGTTAGGCAGAACAAATCAAACATAGTATCGATCTACGACATAGATTCAGATTTGAAATTTAAAAATACAGAAATTTTAAGGGAATTTTCCCTTTTTTACAAATCTCTATAATCATCCAAAACACAGGCCACGGAACATTCCCTATCACATTTCTTTTCTAATATACCAAAACCCCAATTTCCTTCTTTGGATCTATCCCCTTTGGAGCATACATTACACAACAAGAACTCCTAAGTGCACTACAACATCTGAAAAAAGATAAAGTCCCGGGTCCGGACGGTTTCACCGTTGAATTTTATCTCCATTTCTCCAAACTCCTACTGCCTAAACTGTATTCTTTTTTTGAAAATCTTTTTATTATGAAAAAACAAAACAATAGAAATAACAAGATCTCAGGTGAGTGCAATCATTACAACATTTCGGTTCATTGGGCACTGTGCAGGATAAAGCAGTGTATAGAAAAAGAAACTTCGGGATCATGGGGATTCCAGTGCTGCAATATTCGAGTCTCCCCCGGGGGCTTCACAAAGGCCTCCACGATACTGGTTCCATGCCCCCCACACCTTCCCCCACTTCCGGGGGCAGCCCCTGGCCAAATAGACCGCCCTTTCTCTTATCATGGACCAGTCATGGTCTTCTTCCCATTTATGTATCTGAGGCGACTGGCGGGCACCCCACAACTGCGCAATGTTTCGCTTGGCCACCATACATGCCAATGTGACCCATTGTTTCTGATAATCATTGAGGTCAGTAGGTTACCATACATTCAAAAGGCATCAACGGACCTCCATACGTACTTCCAATCCCAGAACAACTCTCAATTTCTCGTAAACCTTCTCCCATTAAGTCTGTATGGAGGTGCAGTGCAAAAGAATATGCATCAATGTGGCCTCTTCTCCACATTCTCTCCTGCGTGCTGGGCTAAGCGCTCTACCCATTCGCACGAGCCGTGGCCCGGTAACATAAACTCTGTGGAGCACTTTCAGCTGGACCAGGCGAAGCCTCATCTGGACAGCGACTACCTTAGGGGAGGATAGCGCCTCCGTCCAGTCCTCATCCTCCATTTCAAGGCCATCTGCACACCATTGTGACCTAAGCCTCACCAATGGGTCTTCTGCATTGTTAATTAACTTGCGATATATCAGGGAAATGGTCTTGTCAGGGATATGACCATCAAGGACCTGGTCCTCCAGAGGGGACGCCTCAGGGAGTTCCGTTCCCTCAGGAATATGGGCTAACAACGAGTGTCTCACCTGCAAATATCGAAAGTACTCATTCTGGTGGAGACTATATTGATTTGCAAGTGAGTCAAACGTGTGTATCGAATTTTTCCCCCACACATCCTTAATCTGAGTAATTCCAATAAGGTACCACTTATCAAACCCTTTGGATTTCCATAGGCTACCCAGTTTTTCAGAATTAAGCAACGGAGTGTCCAATGTAAGTCTGCCCTCCCAGCCCAAACTTTTGGTAGCAACATGCCTCACTCGTACTGAATGTTTCGTTGGACCGGTGAGGGGAAACCTACCTAGTCTAGAGTATAACGCTCTATCTATCCTGCCACCCGGGGCCTGACCTCTATCCATAGCGTAACCTGGATCTCCGGGGACTCCGTATACAACGTGGTTTAACGCAGCTAGATGTGATGCCCAGTAGTATTGTCGCAAGTCAGGCAACCCTATACCACCATCAAACCAGGAGCGAGTCAATTTATTGAATGCTATACGGGCCCGCCATCCCACAAGAGGCGCCGCGGAAGTGCCTCTATCTCTCTGAAGTAGACCGCTGGCACGGGGTCCATTGCATTCTGCAAGGCATATAGGAATCGCGGCAGTGCCATCATCTTAAACAGGGTTGCTCTGCCGAGCAACGACAGCAGGAGGGCCTTCCAGCGCTCCACATCCCCTCAGCATCGAGTCAGAGGAGATAGAAGATTATTAGCATAGCGCTGTTTCGGGTCGAGTGAGACATAGATTCCCAAGTATTTAAATCCGTCCTGCTCTATACAGATGGGGCATGTATGAGGCATCTCCGGGGGATCTCCGGCGAGGACATAAAGTACAGATTTACTCCAGTTTATAGCTAGACCGGAGTATCTCCCAAAGATAGTAAGGACATCTAGAAAATATCGGAAAGAGGTCTTAGGTGTAGTAAGATAGAGCAGTACATCATCAGCATATAGCAATATTTTGTCCTCCCATTCCGGCGTCCAGCGCAATCCGCGTATAGTGATGTCCCAGCGAACCCACGCTGCCAAGGGTTCCATTGCCAATGCAAAGAGCAGCGGCGAGAGAGGGCACCCCTGCCTGGTACCTCTTCCAAGGGAGAAAACACAGGATGCGGAGTTGTTAACCACTACCCTTGCCAGTGGCTTAGTATACAGTAAGCGCACCCAGTGCACAAATCCATCTCCGAAACCCAGCTTGGTCAAAACTGAAAATAAGTATGGCCACTCCTCTCTATCGAACGCCATCGTGGCATCCAAGGACACTAGGACCGCTGGTTCCCCTAGCTTTGAAGCTCCTCCAAGTACACCATGAAGCCGACGCAAATTCAACGCTGTGCTGCACCTTGGCATAAAACCGGATTGATCTGGATGGACCAGGGTTGTGATCACCTTACCTAATCTGGTAGCCAGTAGCTTGGCCAGGACCTTGGGCTCTACATTAAGGAGCGATATTGGCCTGTAGGAGGAGCAACTTGTCTTAGGCTTAGCTTGCTTATGAATAACAGCTATATTGGCCACTCGCTGATCATATGGGAGCTCTCCTTTCTCTCGAGAAACATGGCGCGGAGGTACGGTGCTACTCTATTGGCATTTAACTTATATAGCTCGATAGGTATTCCGTTCGGACAAGAGGCCTTTCCAGAGTTAACTTGCTGTATAGCCTGGGCTACTTCATCGTCTGTAATAGTGGAGTCAAGAAAGCTCCTGTCTTCGTCGGAAAGGCTTGGCATGACAATATCTCTAATCATTTCTCTATTGTCTTGTTCCGTGAAAGCAGCCCCGGCCTCATAAACCCTTTGATAATAGTCCCCAAATTCGTCTGCCACCGCCTGTGGGTCTTTAATCAAACCCCGCTCTTGACTATCCAGTTCCGGGACTAATCTAGACGCTCGCTCCCCCTTCTCCAACCATGCGAGCAGTTTCCCGGCCTTATCGCCATATTCATATATACGGCTTTGTGTTGCATTATGTTGCGTCGCGGCACTCTCTCTAGCCAAAGTCCTATATTCTTCCTCCCTGAGCTTCAGCAGGTGGAGGTCCGCCGCTGTAGGTGATTCTGCAAGCTGCCTCTCTAGACGCGTGACCTCTCCCTCCTTGCTGACTATCGCCACCTGCTCTTCCCTCTTCCGCCTCGAAACAATAGACAACACTTTGCCCCTCACAGCGGTTTTATAAGCTTCCCAAAGTGATACGGCAGACTCAACCGACCCCTCATTCTCCAGGAAGTATCTGTCCACCACATTAAGAATTTCTTTCCGTACCATGGGGTCCCTCAATCTCCAAGCCCCAATAGGTGCCAATCTACCTACTGTCGGGAGCTCAAGCATGAGACTAAGCCATAGTGGGGAGTGGTCTGATATACCCCTCCCCAGGTATCTGACCTCCACAATCGAAGGCGCCGCTGCCGCTGGAAGTAAGACATAATCAAGCCTGGACAGGGATCTATGCGTGGTCGAAACATGGGAGTACTGGACGGATCTCGGGTTGCGCACACGCCAGCTATTAATCAGTCCCAATGTATTTAAAAACTCCGGAAGCCATCTCTGTGATTGCGCCAACACCCGGGGCAGACTGCTGTCCAATTCACCATCAAGCACCAAATTAATGTCTCCACCCAATACTAGCCCTCCATGGGGAAACGCAAGGAATATGTTACTCAAGTCTCTGAACGTCTCGGATTGAAGGGCCGGTGGTACATATAAATGGACAGGAGTTTAAACGTATGTCCCCCAAGCTGGCCGGTGATGCAGGCGTATCTGCCCCGTTGATCAATCTTAGTCTTCTGTATAGAAAGGGGGAAGGAATTCTTGACCAGTATACCCACCCCCCTGGAACGGGATGTGAAACCCGCATGCACCACCATTTTGTATCCCCCTATGTGCAGAGCCATGCATTTGTTACCAATTAGATGGGTTTCCTGTAGCAACACTACATCCAGGAGTGTCTCCTAATGAGCTGACTGACCATCCCCCTCTTGATCTTATCTCCTAAACCGTTCACGTTCCAGCTCAACACTTTCATCCCCGATCCTCTTTTTTCACGTGCCTTCGAACCCATACGTGAGAAAGATCAAAACTGGATAGTCACCTGAGTCAAAAAACGCACATACATACACAACTCAAACAAACACAAAAATTCAACATCACTAACAAACATAAATCCCCCTACCTCCGCACACCTCCCCCCTCCCTGCACCCCTGCATAAGGACAATGCCCAACCCCAACTCGCAGTGTGCCCGTCGCCCGACCCTAACAATTGACTAAAGATAGTACGAGGGGGAACCCAGCCCTCAGCCCCTTCTCCTCCCTTCTAAGTAAAACCACCTGAGTCACGGTCATGTATAAGTTTCAGACAGAAAACCCTTCTCCCCCTGTGGAAGTCATGAATCAACTAATTCTGGCCTCACTGTTCCTCTGGAGCCTCCTCATGTCTTTCCTCCGATTGAGGCCGTGTGGCACTGTCCAGCCAGTCTGATGCCGCCTCTGGATGATCGAAAAACCATGCCCTCCCATCCACCTCCACCCGAAGCTTCGCTGGAAAAAGCTTTGAGTAGCGTATTCCCTTTTCCCTCAGTCTCCTTTTAACAGGGAGGAAACTCTGTCTTTGCCGTTGCACCACCTGGGTGAAGTCCGGAAAGAAGGACAAGATCGTGTTCTCAAAGCGAAGCGGGTCTGCCGAGCGTGCCGTCTGCAGGATCACATCTCTGTCTCTGTAGTTCAGCACTCTAGCTATCATAGGTCGAGGGGGCGCCCCGGGTTTCGGTTGTCCACCCGGCACTCTGTTGGACCGTTCAATCGAGAAAAAGTTACTGAGGCCCTTGGGATTTAAATGATTCAACACAATGTTCTCTACAAATAGATCAGGGGCCTGATCCTCCGATTTCTCCGGTATACCGAGGATGCGGAAATGATTCCTCCTGTTACGCCCTTCATACTCGTCCAACTTCCGACGCGTTTCCTCACGGGTCGCTTGTAAGGCCCGGACCTCCCGCTGCACCTCCGCCATGTCATCAACCAGGCTAGATGTCTTAATGTCCAGCGATTTAACCTTTTCACTCGTCTTGGCATGGTCAGCTCCCAGTAGGTTAAACTCCAGTTTCACTGTGTCCAACTTATTGTCCAATGCGTCCATTTTCCCACCATAGACGTCTGCACTTTGTTAATGGCGGCCATGACATCTGCCAGCGTGGGTTCCACTGCCTCCACCAAGGAATCTTCCCTAAGCGGCGGAGATTTCGTCCGTTCCACTGGCGAGCCTTTGGCCTGTGCGTATCTGTCCATCTTATCGGACTGTACATTCTTGAGCCCTCTTACCCCGCGAGGGGGGCTTTTCGTTGTCTGGTTTTGATGCCGTTAATGGGATCGTAATGGCTACCGCTTTCCAACGCAGGACTTCACACCTTAGACTGTGTACCACACCCCTAAACTGTATTCTTTAATGAATTCTTTTAGCACCTTGAACAAATCCTCTGGATCCTTCTCAGAAGCTCATATTTGCCTTATCCCCAAGGAAGGCAAAGACTCTAGATTTTGTAAAAACTATAGGCCTATCTCCCTGGTTAACATTGACTATACAATCTTTTCTAAAGCATTGGCTCTCCAAAAAGATTCCTACCTACCGAATTTGCTGGGAAGAGAACAGTCTGGCTTTGTTAAAGGACGATTTATCACAGATAATACACAACTTCTTTTTAACTTTTATCCAAATCCCCCCGCCTAAAACAATCCTTGGCGGCAAATGCACTGGATGTGGAGAAAGCGTTCAATAGACTTGAGTGGACTTATCTGTTTTATACTCTTAAATGGTTTGGCTTTGGTCCTAAATTTGCTTCCTTAGTCTCTCTTCTTTATTCCAATCCTCGTGCTGCAGTTTGTGCTAATGGTTTGATCTCCTCATTTTTTGATTTGGGCAGAGGAGTTCGTCAAGGTTGTCCCTTATCTCCCTTCTTATTTAATTTGGCGCTGGAACCTTTTCTTTCCAAATTCCGCCAAAACTCGAATCTGCATGGTTTCCAAACATTAAATTGTCATATTAAACTTGCAGCTTATGCTGACGATGTCTTGCTTTTTATGTCAAACCCAAATGCTGCTTTTTTAGCGGAAGTTGAAGCATATTCCCTTATTTCTGGCTATAATTTAAATAATGATAAATGCAAAATTTTGCCCTTAACCAAATATACTTTTAAAACAGAATTTAGCGCTTCTAACTTTACATGGAGCCCCAACCATATTAATTAAGTACTTAGGACTACATATTACACCGTGTATTTCTGATACAGTAGCACTATGCATGAATAAATGTACTCAAAAGATATCAGACCTAACCGGTAAGTGGCACCCCCTCTATTTGTCATGGTGGGGACGCTTAGATACTATTAAAATGATGTTGTCGCCCATAGTTTTATATACTATCTCTAATATACCTGTTCCAATTCCTGTTAAATCATTTAAGAAGATTAATTCCATCCTCTCTTCCTTTCTATGGAACAATAAGAAACCCAGAATGTCTTTGTTGAAGTTAATTTGCTCCAAAACAGAAGCTGGAGTTAATTTCCCTGATTTTCAGGCGTATCAGAAGGCATTCCTCCTATGTCAGGCCTCTCTTTGGCTACTTGAGCCCACGGATGACTGCCCTTTATGGACCTCCATTGAACAACTTTTTTTGTCTCCCTTTCCTTTTCATTAATATCTTTCTTTTTCACGCAAACCACAGTACCTTTCTACCCCATAATTAAATTAACCACTAAACTCCATCAACGACCATCTTCCCCTACTCATCACACTACAGATTCCTTCCTTAATTCAACCATCTGGCATAATAAATACTTGCTTATTCATAATAAACCCATCTACTGGAAAACTTGGAGACAGAAGGGTTTACATTAGGTCCACCAATTATTCTCTCACTCAGTCTTCTTGTCTTTTCCCTTGCTCAGTCAGCTGTTTAACCTACCTGCCTCATTTACTCCTAAGTATAATCTTTTAAAGTAAGCAGTGTTGTCTACATATATTCAACTATCTAGAACATCTATTATATCTAACAACTCGAACTCTATTTCACAACTGCATGCTCTTTTAAAAACTACACCCAAAGCTTCTACCATATATCATTTTTTACAGGGTAATGATATAATTAGGCAGAAATCTAAAATAGAGGAGTCGTGGGAATACGATTTTCCGACATCTTGGCCAATTCCTTTATGGAAAAACGTATGGATTAAGTTACGAAAATCCTCCAGAGCAGCAAACACAGCGCAAACTTTATTCTTTGTATATAATAGGCTTTTATTGTCCCCACATGCTTTAAGTAAGAGTTTTTCAACTGTGTCAGATGTTTGCTGCACATGTTAATCTCCAAATGCTGATTTATTCCACATGTTATTCTCCTGTCTATCTGTATGCAACTTTTGGAAACAAGTTTGGGCTCAGATTAACCTAATTTTTGGAACTAAGTTTTCTTTTTCTTATATCAATATTTCACTTGCAAACCGCCGCCACCGCCGAGAGTCACAATAACTTACCTGAACGCCAGAGGAAGGCAGAAGCCATTGCCCACGCCGCCAAGAGTCAAGGGACACCAGACTCCGCGCCGCCGCTCCGGGAGACTCCAAATCCCGGCAGGCACCGCGGCGGCGCGTCTGAGTGACGCGGCAGCGCACAGGGAGCGCCAACAGAGGCGCTGAAAAGGAGGAGCACCCCGGCAGAGCGGGGGAGTTCACTTGCAAACCGCCGCCACCGCCGAGAGTCACAATAACTTACCTGAACGCCAGAGGAAGGCAGAAGCCATTGCCCACGCCGCCGCCACCGCCAAGAGTCAAGGGACACCAGACTCCGCGCCGCCGCTCCGGGAGACTCCAAATCCCGGCAGGCACCGCGGCGGCGCGTCTGAGTGACGCGGCAGCGCACAGGGAGCGCCAACAGAGGCGCTGAAAAGGAGGAGCACCCCGGCAGAGCGGGGGAGTTCACTTGCAAACCGCCGCCACCGCCGAGAGTCACAATAACTTACCTGAACGCCAGAGGAAGGCAGAAGCCATTGCCCACGCCGCCGCCACCGCCAAGAGTCAAGGGACACCAGACTCCGCGCCGCCGCTCCGGGAGACTCCAAATCCCGGCAGGCACCGCGGCGGCGCGTCTGAGTGACGCGGCAGCGCACAGGGAGCGCCAACAGAGGCGCTGAAAAGGAGGAGCACCCCGGCAGAGCGGGGGAGTTCACTTGCAAACCGCCGCCACCGCCGAGAGTCACAATAACTTACCTGAACGCCAGAGGAAGGCAGAAGCCATTGCCCACGCCGCCGCCACCGCCAAGAGTCAAGGGACACCAGACTCCGCGCCGCCGCTCCGGGAGACTCCAAATCCCGGCAGGCACCGCGGCGGCGCGTCTGAGTGACGCGGCAGCGCACAGGGAGCGCCAACAGAGGCGCTGAAAAGGAGGAGCACCCCGGCAGAGCGGGGGAGTTCACTTGCAAACCGCCGCCACCGCCGAGAGTCACAATAACTTACCTGAACGCCAGAGGAAGGCAGAAGCCATTGCCCACGCCGCCGCCACCGCCAAGAGTCAAGGGACACCAGACTCCGCGCCGCCGCTCCGGGAGACTCCAAATCCCGGCAGGCACCGCGGCGGCGCGTCTGAGTGACGCGGCAGCGCACAGGGAGCGCCAACAGAGGCGCTGAAAAGGAGGAGCACCCCGGCAGAGCGGGGGAGTTCACTTGCAAACCGCCGCCACCGCCGAGAGTCACAATAACTTACCTGAACGCCAGAGGAAGGCAGAAGCCATTGCCCACGCCGCCGCCACCGCCAAGAGTCAAGGGACACCAGACTCCGCGCCGCCGCTCCGGGAGACTCCAAATCCCGGCAGGCACCGCGGCGGCGCGTCTGAGTGACGCGGCAGCGCACAGGGAGCGCCAACAGAGGCGCTGAAAAGGAGGAGCACCCCGGCAGAGCGGGGGAGTTCACTTGCAAACCGCCGCCACCGCCGAGAGTCACAATAACTTACCTGAACGCCAGAGGAAGGCAGAAGCCATTGCCCACGCCGCCGCCACCGCCAAGAGTCAAGGGACACCAGACTCCGCGCCGCCGCTCCGGGAGACTCCAAATCCCGGCAGGCACTGCGGCGGCGCGTCTGAGTGACGCGGCAGCGCACAGGGAGAGCCAACAGAGGCGCTGAAAAGGAGGAGCACCCCCGCGTCGCGGGACGCGAGCGGGACGCCCGGGGCGAAGCCCGGGCAAAGGGCGGGCCCTCTGAGGCCCTCAGAGGTCAACAGTGGTCGGGCGGGCCACCCCTTTAACATCTCTCTAAAAGGTCAGTCCCCAAACAGGTTTATACAATGGCTAATTGCACCGTGACAAGTAATAATGATGACATCTTTACTCAGGATGCAGAGTCCCCTGTATCATTGCTAACGTCGTTTGAGGCATTGATAGATACCGCATTCAACGAGATTGTTGAGACTGAAAGGAGATTCTCTATGGGTCCCATGAGCATTAACCAACCACATGCCATGAGCAGTCTCAATGGCAACACCCATATAAACCCTGAAGTAACTGTGGTAAAAATCTCACATCCTGCTGTTGATGTACCAATTGTCTTAGACGATGATGACACCGTTACGTACATAGCACCAGATGTAGCTCTTGGCCATGCCCCGGTAACAACATCCACAGAGGCTACCAACAAGGTATCCGATAAAGTCGTGGCCAAGAGAAAGAGGGGCCCTGCTAAATTAACCCACAACAAACGGAAGCAGCCACTTAGGACTGTAAACCAACCAACCCCACAAAGCATGTGGAATAAGGGGAACAGACAGGAGCTGGTTCAACATACAGTACCTACACAGGAACAACCGCATCTGGGTGACGTCGTCGTTATAAATAACGACGGGTCAAACTATATATCTATTTCCACCCAGACTGAACCCCCCAACGGAACTGACAAATCCGGTCATTACTCCAAGTCAGAGGGGAACCTTATTGAGACTATTGCAGATACTATTTTTAAAAACCTGGAAGGTCAAATGATTAAACAATTTAATAATATTTTTAAAAGACTTGACAAATTGGAGAACCTAATTAAAAATGAGGATGCCAAGAGAAAAGGTACAGCGAACCTGGACAAAATGAGAGTAGAACGTCTGCTAAAAGACCTTGAATCCACCACCCGTGTCCTCACTAGTAGTGACCATGGCATTATCAGGGCTGTGGAACAACAAGCTATTACTAATCCAACGCAGTTTGTTACACCCAAGGTGTCTAAAAGTAAAAGCAAAGGCACAACAGGCAGTAACCCGCCTGACCCTCTAACTGATACCCCCTTACCTCCACGTAATTCTACACGTGGACCTGTCACCTCGTCCAAACCCTCTGTTTCTGCTAACATTGCAAACGGACCATTAATTAACACTAACAAAAAGAGTAACACAGCGATGCAGACCACTTTAGCACAGAAGGGCCCTGCTAACCCCAGCCAGCACGATAAAAAGACCTTGCATGAGGACACTAGGCCTATAAAACATCAAGGCCCTGCCTTACACCTTCCACCTGAGGCTTGTCCGTATGTTTTAGTTCTGGCTGGTATTCCACCACTTAGGGAAGGACAAGGTGAATCATGGGTTCAATTGCACAATAAGTGTATAGATTGGTTAACAAAACACAAGGGGGTGGGTTATGATATCTCTAAAGAGATCATAACCACACGGCGAGTAACCTGGGTTGGCCCTCTTTTCAAAAATATCAACGGGGACTGCATTGTAATTAACTTCAGAAACCCGGGCACTGCAAAATTCTTGTTGAACAACAACTCTGGTCGATATGGACCATCTACTGTGGTGACCCCTCTACCGTTAAAATATTTCTACCGTCCTCCCCACAAGATGATGCAACCCCCACCAGTTTTTCCTTTATATAATAGGTTTGGAATATTTCAGGACTTGGACACATTGGACTGACTGCCCTCCGAAAGCACCGAACTGCCTTCCGTGTGCTTTGAGGCAGCTCAGCTAGTGGAAACACCTCCAGAGGCGGCCCCGTTAACATTGGAGATCTCTCCATCTATTACATTATGTGATCAACAGGGGCATGTCACAACCAAATCCGCCTCAAGAATTAATCAGGGTCCTTGTCTGAGGAATAACAATAATCTAAAAATTCTCAGTTGGAACATCGCGGGTCTGAAGACCAAGATGGGAATTCCTTCATGGAGGGACTGTGTCAATTGTTACGACATATTAATGTTTCAAGAAACTTGGTGTGTTGAGGACTTGTTGCTTGAGGGGTACAGTTGCCATAATAGGACTGTTTTAGCCCCCCTGTCTGGCCGTCCTAGTGGTGGATTGTCCATTTGGATAAAAATTACTGCAGAAGTAAAAATTGACAAACTGCAAACCAATTGTCCTAGCTTCATGGCACTCTCATATACTCAGAGGATAAAACTGTGTCTAATCAACTTCTATAACAATGATTTTTTGTCCCAACCTAACCCAAATTTTATTCTTTTATTCGATTTTATTAATGAAATTATGGATGGACAGGTACATGGGAAATTTGATGGCATTTGTTTAGGAGGGGATTTTAATGCACATGTACATCAAAGGAATCCCCCATGCAAAAGAGGTATAGAACTGTTAAATTTTCTTGCTACTAGTGAACTTGTTAATTGCATGGAATATGTAGGTATGGAAAACCGTGTATCCCCATTTCCCACCTTTATTGGACACGGGGGAGGCACCACAATTGATTATGTCTTTGTCTCACCCGCTGTTGCCAAGGCATTAATAAGGGCCGAAGTAGTGTGTAAAATTTACAGCGATCATTACCCAATTGCCATCCACTTATCATTGCCGAGGGGTAAGTGTCCAAGACAGGAAATAGGCACAAGGGATTTGGAAGTCTCGACAGACAAATTGAGGGTAATCTGGAAGGGAGCAGACAATAAGGGAATCCTAGCGGGAATTTGTAAAAAATACCCAACTTTGATCGAAGATTGTCTTACTACCGAGGACCATGGGGCTAACGTGATTAAATCATTCTCTGAACTCTGTTCTGTAATTAAAGGTGAGATTTCCAGACCAGCCTCTAGTAAGGCTGAGGAAACGCCTAGATGGTTTGATGCCCCATGTTCCAGAGCAAATAGGATGCTTAGAGCTGCCCTAAAAGCTGAACCGAGGGATATACCACGAGTAAGGTTGCTCAGAGCAGAGTACAAGCGTGCCCTACGCATCAGATCAAACGAATTACTTAAAACCCACTGGGATTCCTTGGCACGATCTGCTGACCTGAAAGATACCACTGGGTTCTGGAAGGAGGTAAAGGTGATAAGATCCATTGGTTCTAACTTGACCGAAATTAATTGTAACATCACTGGTCCTACCTGGGTTGCACATTTTGGAAAAATCTATGCAACACCAGATAACCCTCCTCTGTTGCTACCCTTCCTACACCCATTGAATATTTCTGTATCTGAGGTATCTGATGCTATTTTAGAAAGCGCCGGGAATAAAGCGCCCGGTTCTGATGGGCTCTCTATTGACCAGTTAAAATGTGAGCCCGATTTTTGGGCCCCATTGCTTTGCAATGTTTTTAACAAATTGGCAGATGGGCAAATTCCGGAAACATGGTCACGTAGCATTATTGTTCCCATTTTTAAAAAGGGTGATAGGCTGGATCCTGGGTGCTACCGTCCAATTTCCCTAATAGATAACACCTTGAAAGTTTTGGGACGGATCATATTTAAAAGGATTAGAACTTGGACTGATGAGAATAACATCCTACACCCTAGCCAGCTTGGGTTCCGTAGTAGTGTCGGAACGGTGGAACAATGCTTGAACTTGAACCTGATCATGGCAAAATACAACATTGCTAAGAAATCCCCTTTATACTTTGGCTTCATGGATTTGAGCTCGGCTTTTGATTTCGTTAACCGCTCCCGCCTTTGGTCTACCCTTCTTGAATATGGCTTAGATGACCATCTGGTACACTTTTTAGCTTTTTTACACCGTGACCTTAAAGCATGTGTGCGTGTGAATCAAATGGGTGAAGTCTCTGATGATATTAGCATTGGCAGGGGGGTCAGACAAGGGTGTGTGCTGGCCCCCCTCCTGTTTATTTTGTATATCAACAAGCTAAGTGGCTCTCTGAGCACTTTAACCAGTGATGTGCCTTACATTAATGGAGTCCCTATACCCACCCTCCTTTATGCAGACGATGCGGTCCTGATGGGCCGCACTCCAAAGGCACTCCGTATTTTAATCTCAGGTTTTGTCCTTTTTATCGCCGACTTAGGCCTAACAACTAATTTTAAAAAATCGCTGATCATGAGTTGTGGTCCTAAAAATCACAAAATCCGCCAGATCAATTCAGGGTCAAATGTTCTAAAAAGCACCAGCACTTTCCCCTACCTAGGGCTGCTATTTTCAAACAGCGGTACGTGGCATGCACATGTATCTTACGCCAGGAATAAGTTGGGTAAGGCCATTAACTGTGTAACCTCCTTGAGACAACCCAACCAAGCGGATGTAATAACTCCCCTGGTTAAGATATATCAAACCCAATGTATGCCAACCGGCACTTACGGCGCCGAAGTTTGGGGTTATACCAACTGCTCCCATATCCAAAGAGAAGAAAATAGATTTTTCCGTGAGGTACTGGGGGGGGTTATTTGTTCTCCCAACTATGTATGTCACAACGAATTAAATATTCCATACATAGAGGATTTCGTGAGATCCAGACCAGCACTATTCTGGATAAAGATATGGAACAACACGGCTGCTACCCTGACCCGTGAAATCATTTTGGATTGCCTAAAGTGTGATAGGGGACACCATATACCATGGTTGAAAGCAGTAAAAGAGTGCCTTGTAAGTGTGGGGTTGGGCTCTCTGTTTACATCACCAAACCTAATAAATCGCTCACATAAGACCATCACTTTAAGGGCATTGTATGATCTATACAGCGAAGAGCGTGATAGAAAGAACTTGACCAAATGCACTGTTGTAAAATATTTGGCCTATTCTGAACCGCATACTAAAAAACCTGGCCCACCATACAGATATTTACGTCTGCATCTCGGCAGATGGGTTAGGGGTTTACTGTTTCGTTTCCGAGATGGGAGTATAGTTAATTTACTGAACTTCCCGCTGGGATATAATAAACACCTCGAAACTTTAAATTGCCCTTGTAACCCTGACATGAAGCAAAATCTTATGCATTTCTTGTTCTTCTGTGGTTTCTACAAAAAGCTCACTGTACATTATCTTATGCCTTTTTGCAGAAAAAATGGTTTGACTAATTTTAAATTAGCATTTCGGTCCTTCCTATTATTGGGATCAGATGAAGTCACTTTTAGGGTGAGCTGTTTTCTCAAAGCTGCTGTTAGATTGAGAATCACTCTTAATACTGAGGTATAACCATCGCACACTGCATTTTCTATCATGCATTTTAGAGATTTTTATCTGCCTGTTTTATCTCTTTGTAACAAAATCTTTTCTATGTGTATGCAGATATAATTATGATAATGTGCTAGCCGTCCATTTTTTAACTTTTTTAACTAAGGTCGTTAAAACTGTGTTCTAAACAGTGTTTTTTAAACAGCGTCTTTTAAATAGTGGTGTAAATATATTTCTCTTAAAAACCCATTTTTATGAAGGGACAAATTTTGTTTTGTTTAGATGTGAAATTGCAAATGGAATTTGATTATACTCGTTTGTTCTCGGATTTATTCTCCAACTGTCATTACTGAATTGAATGTTTTTAAATGTATTTTGTCTGTACTTTTATGGATGTTTTTTATTCCGAATAAAGATCTTTTGACTTGACTTGATATCAATATTTTCTTTGGAAATCTTTCACCTGTTTGGAAAATGTGTTGCTTAATGTCAAAATTATCGATCTGTTATTAGCAGTTGCATTTCAACAAATTACTACAAATTGGAAAGACTTCACAAAAATTTCTTATAGAGCCTGGTGGTATGCCGTTTGTCACAATCATAGGTTAGATACTGCTTTTGTTTACCCCATAAATTTGGCAATAAAGCGTTTGGATTTGTGGTCACCTGTTACAACGTTTCTCGACACCAGTGCCAAAAAATTCTCCAAGCTATGACCATCACTGCAAGAAGTTCTTAAACCCCCCTGATTCCCTAAACGTTCCTAATATTCGTCATAATTTACTGATTAAGATTTTCTTTGTATTATTTGTACCTTGTATGCTGTTATTCATGAGTCTGATTTGTATACTCTCAATGTGCCATATTTTGAATGTATTGATCTGAGGTTACTGTTTTGTATTTTTCATTGACACCTTGGTACTCATTAATAAAATTTTCTTGAACTTAAAAAAATGATTTCATGGATTTGTGACGAAGGCTCACAGCCGGAATGCGCGTAGGACACGACTTTATAGTGAATGCTGTTCTGTTTTTCTACTGACAATAATACATCGTTTTGGTCAATCCAAATAAGGACACAACTCTCTAACAATGTCAATGATGTGTTTGTTCCTTTAGTAACAAAAAAACGATTGCATGTTCTGACCCCACTTGGTTAATCTAAATAATATATCCTTCTTGGTTAATTTGAATAACATACCTAACATTGTGGTAGAAAACTTCCAATTATTGAGAAAACTGCATTATAGAATGTGATATTGTGTATAAAAAGGATGGACAAAGATAAATATATAGCAATCATCAAAGCACAAATTACATTCTTTATATATTATTCTAGGAGTTATGGAAATACTATATGTGGTATGAATGTGGGAGTATGTATGAATAGGCTATTTAGAATTTACAAATTAGAGATGTCGATTCAGAACATGACAGACAGCGGAAGCGCGCAGCGGGCGCGACGGTGGCGCGCCGGAGTCATGCCAGAGTCCTGCCCGTCTGCGCCCGTCCGGGCCTGTACGCGGCCATGGGCTAGTCCCCCTGTTCCCAAATCCCTAACATCTAGGCTAACTTACTCGAAAGACACTCTCCTAACATTTAGTTCGCCCCGATGTTCGCCATGTAATTTAATGTGGCCACAGCAAGCCCCACTGTCATGCCCCAATTGTTTGCTTACCCTCACTTCACTTTCTTCTACACTGGATATCTCCACTTCCTCCTTCCTACAGAGGCAAATTCAGGAGTCCCCTTCCCACTCAAGTCAAGTCAAAATTCTTTATTCGACTGACAGAAATGCAGTCATAAAAGCACATAAATACATTTATATACAATTCATTCATAAAAAATTTCAACAGACGCATATAAAAAGGGCAATTCACAAGAAGATTAAAAAGATACTATAGTCCAGTATGGGTGTACTTATCCGAGACATGGTTACATATATAATACAGTTCAATTTAGGATCAACCTTCCATACTTAATCTAAATTTCAGGGCTGTTTTTAAAAACGTACAAGTAAAAAAAGTGCTATCGCCGTGCAACATTTGGAGGTATAAGAGTGCTGGCTTGATTTGCACAAAGTTCAACTTTTTAAGCAAGGGTTTTAAAAACATATTTCGTGGACTCGAATAATAAGAACACAGGAGTAAAAAGTGAGCCAAATCTTGCGGAGACTTGTTGCCGCAGCCGCAAGGTGGCAACACTTGACCTCTATGGGCTCCACTCGGTACAGCTAACAACAAATGGTAGAGACCAAAACGGAATCTGCTCAACAGGAAGCGCTCATGTCTGGATATGTTCCATGATAGATACGGTTCAGAGCGCACACAAGTCTTGGTTAATATATGGCTCCTTACGCTGGCCTTCTTAAACTCAAATTCTTCCCTGTCAAGTTGTCGTTTTAGTTGGAAAGTGTCTTTTACAAAATTAACATCTTTCTTGGAGGTATGCTGGGGTGTTAGGTAAAGGTCCAACCTGCCCAGTTCTTTACAACAGTTTCTAATGTATTTCAACCAGGGTATCTTGAGTTGCCCTTCCCAAGTGAGGGCTTCCGCGAGGATGTTATGGGTCAGTGGTATTGAAACATTGCGCCAACAGTTTAACCAACAGAGCAGAGGATTTACAGCAATTTTATCGCCTAGGTACGGTGTGCCTAATTCCTCGTGAACAGAGAAATTAGCGGTACTTTTTGGTAAACTCAGGACCTGTTTCAGGAAGTTGTTTTCAAGAGTTACAAGGGCGTCTGCTGGTAAGAAGCCCCACAGTTCACTTCCGTAACATGCAACCGCAACGCTTTTTGCCTGGTATAGCTTCATTACGGCGGACACTGGAGTATTACCCAATTTGCGTGCAAAATCCATTATTCCAGTATTGGTCCTTAGTATTTCGCCTTTCTTTTTGATTATGGCAGGGCCCCATGAAAGTTTGTGATCAAACAATACTCCTAAATAAGAAAATGTTTTTGTTGACGGTATGTTTTCCCCATTAACTGAGAAGGGGTATCGTTTTTTAGGAGTTAAGCCTACCGTCATGACAAAAGATTTGGAGTTGTTGATATTCAGGCCACGTGAGGACATAAATTGAAGAAAGGAATCCAACAACTTTTGAAGTCCGAGTGCAGTTCTGGATATAAGAACGGCGTCGTCCGCGTATAGCAGAACTGGCACGCCCGTTTTTCCAATACGAGGATAATCCGTGTCAGTTTTTAGCAAGTGTTCTTCGAGTCCATTTATATATAGATAAAAAGAAAAGGTGCTAAAATACAGCCCTGCCTGACCCCCCGGTTGATTTTAAAGTCTCTCGTTACTTTCAGATCTTTTGTGTAACGGACATTTGCGCGAGTGTCATTGTGGAGGTCAGCCAGAAAGTTGATCAAATTATTTTCAACGCCCATGTTCTGCAGGACTTCCCATAGTTTACTCCTATCGACACAATCAAAGGCCGAAGAAAGGTCCATAAAGGCCATGTATAAGGTTCCGTCTCTTGCTTGAGTGTATTTGCCACTTATTAAATATAAATTCAGACACTGAGTGGTTGTAGCATGTCCTGGTCTGAATCCATACTGGGCGGGGGTCATTATATTGTTTTGTTTGGCCCACGCATTCAGCCGGTTTAGAAGGACCCCACCCACTACCTTTGCAACAGAGTTTATCAGGGAGATTGGTCTATAACAGGCCGCTTTTGTTCTGTCACCCTTTTTATATACAGGGATGATAGTAGAAGCTCCCCAGGACTTAGGAGCCCCCACTTCGGCCCCAGCATTAATGACAGATGTGAGAATTGGTGCCCATAAAGTGATGTTAGATTTAAATAAGTCTGGTGGAAGACCATCAGGGCCCGGGGCTTTATTGCTAGAGAGACCATGTATCCCTAGTTCGACTTCTTTGGTGGAAAAATGTAGAGGACTGCTTTCAGGGAGATGAAGTGGTTTCAAAGGCTGTGGACCGTCGCTCTTAAAGATAGATCCAAAATGGGTAATCCAGTCATTCTCCGGTATGACTGTACCGAGACTTTCAGCATTCGGGTCGTTAAAGAGTGGTTTGTTGATTATATTCCAGAACTTTGAGCTATTGCCCAAAGTTGAGAGATCGAGCAAAGATTCCCATGTTTTAATTTTTATAGATTTTTTGCGTGATGCAAGGGCGTTTTTGTATTCTGCTCGAAGGGCCTTAATGAGTGCAGAGTCTCTTGGCTTATTCTTAAGGGCAGCTTTTAGTTTACGGTTTGCTGAAGAGCAGGCGTGATCAAACCATCGGGGGTATTGGGCAGTTGTTCCCTTAGTGGATACGGTCAGTAGTTGATCAATCCTTTTAGACACCACTGCAAAGGCGGATAGGATAGATTCCGGGGGAGCGGAGTTTGTGGCACAGAGCTTAAGTTCAGGTTCACAGTGTTTGACAACAGTCTCGTACAGTTTGTCACTGTTTACCAGGTTCCATTTCAAGCGGCGGTTATTATTGACCGGCTTAAGTACCCCTGGATCCTTGATGTTTTTTCGGAGTACAAAAGAGCCGCATTGTAACTCGAGATGTAGGGGGTTGTGGTCACTGTGAATACTAACAAGTATGTCAAAGTTTAAAACCTGTTGGGCCACGCCAGCAGAAAGGAGGATGTGATATATGAAAGACCCAGACTCAGATCCTTTATAAGTTGGATTTTTGAAGGTAAAAGAGTCGTCTTTCATGGATAGTGCCATGGTCAGGTTCGTGGTATCCATTAAGGTATTCAGTTTTGTTCCGCGATGGCAGTGAGTAAAGTGAGGACCTGTTTTAAGTCCGCAGCCCAAAGATCCCAGAGTTGTTGAAAGAGGGTTACCGCAGATGTGCGTATTAAAATCACCAAGAAGAATTTTGTCCTGGGGCAATTTTGTCCGGTTATCTTTTAGATAATTTTGAAGAGTGTCGATGTTACATTCGCTCGGAGTGGAGACAGAGTTATAGAAGTTGACCAAGGTTATGCCTTTCTTCCCCTTTCTGAGGGTCAAGATCTGGATGTTCCTGCTATCCAGCTGCACACGGTTAATCTGCGATTTAAGAGACAGACTGATAAATATTGCTAAGCCCCCCTTTGCCCTGCCACTGGGCGATGGAGATGCGTGAACAAAGAAGCTTTGAAATCCCTCAATAAAGATATTGCCGTCTATTAGCCAGGTTTCCTGAAAACACAGGATGGTGTACTTATTGACAAAAGCTACCCACGTCGGGTCATTGGTTTTAGAGGCAAATCCTGCAATGTTCCATGATAGTATTTTGATTGGATTGGAATCATTGTGCTCTAGATTTAATGCAGGAGTTGTGTTAGAAAAAAGGCGCGATTCTGAGTTGGCCCTTGTCGCAAGGTTCGTCCTGTGAGTTACAGGGGATGGTGAAAGTTGAGAGACTATGGAGATAGAAAGACTACCTGCTTCATATAATGGAGGGGCAGGAACTTGTTCTGCAGGGGGGCTGACTGAGTAACTTGATCTCGTCATTGAAGTGGTATTGGGTAAACAGACCACCGGGGGGTTAGATGTTTTTAATAAAATGGTATTACTTTCTACAAAGCTATCTATCCTATCAGGGAATGAGACGGGAGACAGGTCAGATGGCAGTCAGTCAACCTCTTCCAATTGGTCGTGGTTGTAGAGAGCATTGTATCTGTTGGCCGTTGGGAACCCATAGTCGTTATATTGTAAAGTACGATGGTTATAGGCTCGATAAGAACCGCGCCCTTGTCTATCAGCTGTTACTGTTGGTTGGTGGTTATACACTTTGCTTCCCCAGGGGTGAGTGTATGGGTGTGGTTCTAGACCCATTGGTATACCTAGATGGGGTAGGACAGGGGCCAGCCAGGGTTGAAAGTTTGGCTGCGTCATAAAAGGACCTTCTTGGGTATAATTATATTTAGTTTTATTCCTATGGGTGTCTAAGCGGACTGGATAAAAATAGCTTAGACCCATAGTGCGGATCAGGCTGTTTGTCCCAGGGCTCCTCCAGTCTGCAATGAATTTTGCCGCTCCTAAATATTTAAAGGTGACCACAATGCAGTCACCCTCTGTGGATTTGAAGCACGTGCCCACCCACTCTACTCTTTTAACATGTTGGATGGTACCTGTTATATTTGGAGGAAGGGGCCTGTGCGTAGTTAGCCATTGCATTACTTTGTTCTTCAGTTCCTCCCGCGTTTCCTCTCTATTGTCATCAACTTTCGGTACCCCAATCATGACTATTGTGTAGGGGTTGGACTGTGGGGGTAGATTGATATGTGATAGTGAACTTGTTGTAGTGGGTCTGGGGGGCTGTGCTCCTATTTCTTTTGTCTGGGTGTTAACATTTGGGGAAGCCGTGCGTCTTAAGTTCTCAGAAGTACCTGTGTTTGTATTAGGTAGATGTCCCTCTGTTGCCCACTCACTATCATCGTCATCCTCATCTACTTGATTGTTTGACGTGTTGACTATGGGTGTCATTGTAATCGCAGCGGTGGAGTGAGCTGTTTGAGAACTTAACATTAGGTCAGTTGTTGAAAGGCTCTGGTGCTGTGTTTTTTTTTTGTTTTCCTGTGTTCTTTGATGAGTCACCTACTTTTTTTAAATGTTTTTGGGTTTTTTACATTGAGAGTTGTAGAGGCTGGGACAAAGGTAGTAGGCGTATTGGCTGTTTTAAGCAATCTGAGAATACTAGATGATATGTCATTTTGAGCCCTCTCAAATTTACTCAACGCCCTTTCAATATTATCAATCTGGTGGCTAATAGGTTGTAGGAGTGATTTAATTAAAGTTTCAATCTCTCTCATAGATGGTAAGTTCGTACTACTCCTCTTGTCAATGTGTCCTGTTTCCTCGTTGACCAAAGAACTAACTAAGTTGGATTTAGTGTTTCCGTGTACATCATGGTCCTGTGGGGAAGTTGAAGAGGACCCCCCACGTGTTGGTTCAGTGGGTTTCTCCAGACTTTTCTTCTGCCACATGTCTTTAATTGATCGTTTGGGTTTGCCTGAGAGGAGATGGGTTTTCCTCATGGGGAATTTGATTCTAGGATTTTTCCGTTTGCCCTTTAGAGAATTATGTTGTTTAAGTGTTTGTGTTTCTGTTAAATCAGTGACCAATAAGGCACTCTCCTCGGGGTGAACTTCCAATGCTATAGGAGGATCCTTTTCCTGCTGGTAATTTTTTGCGCTGTTAGATAGAATCATAAGACTGTTATCCAAATTATTCGCTATTAGCTCCATGGACAAAGAATTAGAGGTTTTTTCTTTGATGTGTGACCTTGGTAATTCCGAAAATGATTGCATTAGTAGGGACTCCTGCGATGAGGCAGTGTCATCCATATTTTGATCATCATTAGTAGTATGCGTAGACAGATCTGGGAAGCATAGATTAGGTGTCAATGAGAGTCTCCTCTCGGTGTCCTGAATAGCATCCGCTACAACATTTATGGTTTTTTGCAGCATTTTGTCTATAGCGGTTATAGTGGGTAATGGTGTACTCACTGTTTTAAGTCTGCTGGTTGATCTTGTCGCCATCGGTGTTTTACATGTTTTGGACATCCTTAAACAGTGTTTGCTGCCCCTTGCTCCGTTTATGGAATAGGATGTGTCTTCTGGGTCCAGATGAACGTGCTTAGGGAGGTGGCCCGACCCGGCCACAGAGGGCCCCTGAGGGCCACAGAGGGCCTGCCCTTTGCCCGGGCTTCGCCCCGGGCGCTCCCGCGACGCGGGGGTGGCGCTTCCTTTATGCGCCGCCTGGCGCGATGACAGGGCGGCTGGCGCCGCTAGGCCTTCTGGGGGGTGTAGTTTAGTGTCCCCCTCCGCTCGGCGGCCGCAGATCTTACTTCAACGCGGCGGCGGGAGGGGGACACTGCAGACAGCTTGCCGGTAGGTTTGAGAGGGTCGGCTTCCCTCGCGTAGGTCACCTCTGTTTGCTTCTCTGGCCCTTCAATTTCAGGTCTGGTCAGTTACAGCGCGTCACCCGCTCGGCCGGGGTGGCGCTTCCTTTATGCGCCGCCTGGCGCGATGACAGGGCGGCTGGCGCCGCTAGGCCTTCTGGGGGGTGTAGTTTAGAGTCCCCCTCCGCTCGGCGGCCGCAGATCTTACTTCAACGCGGCGGCGGGAGGGGGACACTGCAGACAGCTTGCCGGTAGGTTTGAGAGGGTCTGCTTCCCTCGCGTAGGTCACCTCTGTTTGCTTCTATGGCCCTTCAATTTCAGGTCTGGTCAGTTACAGCGCGTCACCCGATGTTCGCCATGTAATTTAATGTGGCCACAGCAAGCCCCACTGTCATGCCCCAATTGTTTGCTTACCCTCACTTCACTTTCTTCTACACTGGATATCTCCACTTCCTCCTTCCTACAGAGGCAGATTCAGGAGTCCCCTTCCCACTCTTTCAACGTCATCAGCCTGAATTGCAGGTCTCTTCCCAAACACAGTAGAGATGTATTTGATCTTCTGACCTCCGCCCGACCTGATGTCCTGTTTCTTACGGAGACGTGGCTAACGGATCACTCGGGTCCTGACATCGCGGCTGCTCTCCCTGACGATTACACATACGTATGTAGAAACAGAAGGGGCAAGGAGGGTGGAGGAATAGCTACCATTTTCAGAAGAACTTACTCTTGCAAATGGGAGGACACTGATATTCCGAGTTGCGAGGCTGGGATGTTTAAAATACTTCTATCCCCCAAGTTCACCCTCTCAGGGGTTCTTATTTACCGTCCTCCCGGCCCTGCTAACCCGTGGGCATCAATTCTTTCAGAGTACTAAGCCCCGTTATTATTGAATGCAACTAATTTTTTAATTGTTGGAGACCTGAACGTCCATTTTAATGATACTACCTGCTCCATCAGCACTAACCTGATATCTGATTTAGCGGCGATGACCATTACTTTGCACAATTCAGGCCCCACCCACAAGGCGGGCAATCTGCTCAACCCAGTTTTTTCCAACCTAACTACTATCACATGTAAGCCTGCCCTACCCGTCCCTTGGTCAGACCATTTTATTGTTGAATTCTCGTTAACAATAAACCAATCCAATGCCCTTGGAGATATCCCTAAACTCAGACTGACCCGCAATTGGAGGAACCTGGACTCCAACAACTTGAACTCTGTTCTGTCATGCTCTTTGCCTTTTACGGATGTTAACAACCTTGAGCAATCAGACGCTGTTCATAACTGGCTTATGTCTGCGACTAATGCTTGTTTACCCCTCCGCAAGCAGAAGTTCAATGTACACCACCCTCTCGCACCATGGTTTAATGACCTATTGAAAAAAGAAAAGACCTATTGTAAACACCTTGAGCGGAAGTGGCGCTCCAATTACGATCGTCATTCTAAACTGCAATATAAAGCTGCTTTAACGAAATATCATTCCCTCTGCAAAATAGCCAGAACAGAATATGTTAATTCCTCTATTCTTAATGCTCAAAACGTCCCAAAGCTCTGTTTAAGGCTGTTAAAGAACTGTCAAGTGCCTCCTGTCAACCCAAAGCCCCTTGTCTTGATGCAGCACAATGTGATGCTTTAGCAGACTTTTTTATCTCTAAGATTGAGAATATATATGTTGACTTCGGTCATCCCGACTCCCCGACTCCTTCCCTTGAGCCTGTCGTCTCTACCATTCCGGGCGATCTTCAGCCAGCCGAAACAGGTATTAGCGCATGGGACCCCCTTACCTTATCCATTTTATACGACATCATCAGAAGTATTAAATCGGGTTCCCCTCTTGACCCCATCCCTCCCCAATTTCTGTTAACCCTTAACCCCCCCTCTCTCAAAATCATCCTGGAGCTACTAAATATGTCACTCAGGGAGGCAAAGGTCCCCAGTGATTGGAAGCACGCAATGATTGTACCCCTGTTAAAAAAGACTAATGCTGACCCTAATGACCCCTCCAATTTTCGTCCAATTTCCCTTCTCCCAGTATTTTCCAAAATATTCGAAAAACATGTCCTTAAACAACTCACCAGTTTTATCGAATCTAACAACATTTTGCATCATTCTCAGTCTGGCTTTCGTTCTGGTTTTTGTACTGAAACCACTCTTTTGGGAGTCTCTGAAACAGTTTGTCATCTGGTTGACAGAGGGGAGACTGTGGCACTTATTCTACTCGATTTAAGTGCAGCGTTTGACACGGTCTCCCACCACATTCTGGTCAGCACTCTCACAACCATAGGCATTTCTCATTCTGCCCTCAATTGGCTTACCAGTTTTCTGTATGACCGGACGTTCCACGTTTTTTCGGCCACATCTACGTCAAAAATTCACAAATCAATACACGGAGTTCCTCAAGGTTCCATTCTTGGTTCCATTATTAGCCCCCTTCTCTTCAATTTGTTTGTCAGACCCTTGGTGACCATTGCGGAGCAAGCGGGGCTCTCCATATTTTCCTATGCAGATGACACTCAGATCATCTTCTCACTTTCCACCAGTCATCATGTCACTACATCTGCCCTTTGTTCTGGACTTTGCCTCCTGGATGCACAACAACAAGCTAAAATTAAACGGAGGAAAAACAGAACTCGTTCTGTTTGGCAATAGCACCGCCCTATGGGGTCCCTCCCATTGGCCTGTCCAAATGGGTACCCCTCCCAATCCCTTCAAAACAGCACGCAATTTGGGCATCATTTTTGATAACCAATTGTCCATGAGGCAACACGCTGTCTCTTCCCCTGCACAGTCATTCTTAAATGGCTGAGGAAAATTGCCTGGATGCTCCCCCTAGACACCCAGAAAACCGTAGTCCAGGCGCTTATTACTTCTCGTCTGGACTATGGTAACATCCTTCTTCTGGGGGCTAGCAAAGAGGTAATTCGTAAATTACAGACTGTCCAAAACATGGCAGCGCGTCTATTATGTAATTTACCCTTTCAATCCTCCACCTCCCCCTCTTTGCGTAGCCTTCATTGGCTCCGCATTGAGAGTCGCTCTAAATTTAAGGCGCTCTGTTTCACACATAGAATCATGTGGGGTAAGGCACCTCAATATCTAACATCCTTGATTCATCTGTACGTCTCCTCGCGCTCTCTGCGGTCATCCAACCAACACAAACTCCAGATTCCCAGAATTAGGAGAGCCAGAATGGGCGGTCGTTCATTTGCCTTCTTAGACCCGTCCCTGTGGAACTCTCTTCCTCTTCCTCTTCGAACGGAATCTAACCATCTTACGTTCCACAGGGATCTTAAAACCTGGCTTTTCAATCAATAAACGAGTCTGCAAGCACACTCCCTTTGTCTTTGGTTTAGTGCCGGGAAACCTTCGGGTAGCTGCGCGCTTTATACGATTAAATATAAATAAATACTGTATTTATTGTCTAGAAATATGTATTTAATTGAGAACTCATTTATAATAATTTTGTTTGAATAAATATTTTTGAAGACTCAGACCAGTGAACAGAAGTGGGGTCCGAACCCCATCTCAGCCAGCACCCCCTGTAGGTACACCCAGTCCACCGAATCGAAAGCTTTTTCAAAGTCTATGGATAGGAGTGCCAAGTAAGGGGTAAGCAGATGCCGATGTACCAGAGCCAACTGCAATTGTTGGAGGCAGTGGCAGTGCTAGAGCGCGCAGTTTTTCCCCAGGTCACCCGGGATACCAATTCTCTAACACGCACTGGGCCCTTGGCGTGAAGAACACATTAATTTCGTTTGGGTGAAACTGGGTTGAGGATTTCTCCTCCTGCACGCTGCTAGGAGTAATCAAGTTTGGATTTACCTCTGCTTACCATGCACCCGACTTACCACAGGCGCAATTCCTTGACGGACCTGGAGCTGTTAAGGAAAAGTAGACAGGCCTAACATCCAATACACCTTAAAATCCGTAAAATACTTCCCACAGTTTTGTAAAATGACCACAGACACCTGATTAAGTTCGAGTTTTTATATAAGAGTTCAAAGTGAAGAAGCCAAAATAATAAGCGATACACAGAGTAATATATCAAACATCAAAATCAGTACCACAAGGTAACCTTGCACAAAAAATATGACCATTTAGAATATGTGGGAAACTACAGGGAGAAGTTTTAGCACATACTATTCACTGCCACGTTATACTAGAACATAGGAATGGGATTGGACCTAGAACATGTACTTAACCTAAGTGTTCAGAATATTCTTGCTAAGCTCACTGCAATCCACTAAAGGAAAGGGAAAAACGGGAACATGCTATGGTTTTATAAAATCAATGAATTTCTAAAGGAGAGGGGGAGAGAAGGAACCAACTAAAATTCAGGCACATATAAGTTCAATGGCAATAAGGCAATAACACAGGTAAGAATGTTTAACAGATAAGAGAGAGAGAGAGAGAGAAAAAAGAGATACGCAAACCCACAATTTATATTTACCTAATTCAGATTGAAGACCAACCCTGGCCACGGGTCAGTTGGGAAGACGGGGACAGGGACCCTCAGAAAAGGAATGCCAGACTGTGAGCAGGTACAGCTCACGGAGAATAAGGACAGGATACCCCTCAGGTTCGGATCAAGGACTGGGCCTCCCAGGGTACGACCAACACCCACAGCTTCGGACAGCAACGCCTGCGTTACCCCCTCCTGCAAGTAATCCGCCAGAAATCCCGATTGGATTTTCGAATTCCCCAGCAAAGTGCTTCGCCAGCACTTAGGATTTTCCACCCCTTGGGAGTTTGTGGAAAGTATGGACAAAGTGCTCCGCAGCACTTTCAGGATTGAACACCTATTGAGATCGTAGGGTCAGTGACAGGTCTGCTACTCGGACAAGTCGGACAATTTTCCTAAGCTAAACTAGGGTAATTATACAGTTTTGGGGACCCTCAGACCACCCCCTAATGTTGCAAGTGACAGTTTCCCATATTGTGATTGGTCAGGAGAGGTGGTGCGGTCTTTATCACCTCCTAAATTCAACGTTCCCATCATAATTATTCAATTTTCATACCCGCCCCCTTGGTTCACGTTCCCATGCATGGAATACAATAGTACAGGATAGTCTACAGTAGGTAGCAACAGTATTGCTTTTTCCAAGGTGAAACGCCGTATTCCCAGCGATGTTCCCAGGCGCATTGTGCTTCAGGTGCCAGCTGGCTAGGTTTAGCTTCTGCGCAGTTGGAACTTTCTCCGGTCATGTG
The DNA here is from genome assembly GCF_964263255.1 of Lissotriton vulgaris. Taxonomy (NCBI): domain Eukaryota; kingdom Metazoa; phylum Chordata; class Amphibia; order Caudata; family Salamandridae; genus Lissotriton; species Lissotriton vulgaris. Next base: position 816,070,291 of record NC_141696.1, on the reverse strand, counting down.
ACGGTGCCCAGCAGAGCTTCAAGCATGGCTCCGCTCATGATTACCCAGCCCACAAAGACGCGGTACATGAAAAGTAAGCGAAAACAAATTAAAATCATACATAAAATGATCGCACTGTATACCATGATAAGAGATAACCAACCCTTACTTTTATAATAACTATAGCATTAAGGATTAATGCGAAAGAATAGATAGGCTGAAAGCTGCTGCAGTAAGCAGAGAGCGTGGTGAGAGACAAGCGGCCATATTTAGCATCAATGCGCATGAGCACAGAATTCCTCCAGAATGCGAGTGCGTCACATCACATGGGTATGACCGACGCATGCGCAGACTGAATTTGCGGCAAAGCAGCCATTTTCAGTGCAAGCTTCGTTAGTACGTGAAAAGACAAACAAGCAAGCATCCTAGGGACACCCGCGTGTAGGGGAAAACACTTTACAAATGACGAACAATGGTGTTAATATTATTATGCAATTTAGACAAGGGTTTTGCATACGAGCAAGGCGCTATACGTGCGAATCCTTGCTCCATCAATCCCCTCTTTGATGATATTTACTATCATCACTACATGAAGGAAACAGATGCCAACTTTTCTCATTCATTCATATCGTCCATTTCGATTTCAATAAACTTATTGTTTAGTTTTCTTTCAGCTTCCCTTTGAGAGTGGTGATTTTTCGCCTTCTTATAAATTGCACTCTTCAGCTCCTCTAATTCTAATTCATCAATGTTTCTTTTCACCCCCCTCGGATTTACTGTATATTTCTTTTTACACTTCTGACATTTGCAGCAGATAAAGATGATCAATACAATCACACCTATTATGACTATTGGCATCAGTATTTTCCACAAAATATTTCTACCTAGATTAGTAAACCAACTACCTATAGAGGAGAGACCTCCAGTCAGTCTCGTCCAGGCACTGTCAACCTCCAATGGTTTGAGTTCCCTTTCCAAATTAGTTATGTTTCTCACATATTGTTTTAATTCGACACTTGTATCAGGAATGTAAGTGCAACAATGTTGCGCTCTCAGCATTCTACAGACTCCGCCCTCTTTTGCTAATAAGGTGTCAAGGGCAAGACGGTTTTGTAAAACCATTGATCTGATCGCAACCATTTCAGTATTGACCAGCAGGAAACCAGCAGCAGTGTCCGTTGATAACCGGTCCACTACTGTAGACAATTTGCAGATTCTATGGGTGTTCAGAACTACCCCCATTCCAGGTATCAGTGCACTAAAAATATCACCTACAATTTCGCCTACACTTTCGCGTCTACTACGCACTAAGCCATTAGTTTCATCATCGCTTCCAGCTGCATTGTTCACATGGTATATTTTCGGGAAAACAATGCCAAAGTAGCAGCTCCCATACCAGTGATCCGGCAATTTGAAATAAGCCTTGTTCCCACATATATAATATATTCCGGGAAACACAGGTTCTGACCCATTTTTGAAACCCCAACCTCCGATTACCTTATAATTATGTTCACACTCGCTGGAACCGATGAATACATTGTTATAGTACTCTGTCTTTTCCCTATGAATACAAAGTTTCCCCTTTCTTTCAAAATCCAGCAACAAGGCAGGACTGGCTTCGCCTTCTGAGGTGTTATCCATGTGCTCAGCCCACCTAGGGATTCTATCTTTCTCGTCATTTGCCTTCTTCTGAAACTTTTCTCTCCTTCTGTCTGCCATCTTTATAAACATCTTTTCCTGCTCTTGCAGTGAACAGGTCAGATTGTCTTCTTTTGCTTGATCTAAGTCTATGGTACCTATAGTCAGGAAATAGTCTCCCATATAGCGGGTCACGTCACTTGTAGTATGTACACGGTTCAAATGTCTTCTAATAGGAAGTTCAGAAAATACTACGTCCTCATTTGAATAATAGTACTGCAAGGTGCTTCTATAGAACAAGCTAGCTAATATACTACAGGAGATTCCATAAGTCAAAGGAAGATGGTGGTATGTCACGCCTTCAGCCACTGAAGTTGGCAGCTTCATGCAGACATAACAGTCCTCTATTTCCATAGCTTCTACGTAATGCACTAACAAGTTAGCAAAAACATTTAAGTGCGTCCTGTTCTTCATTTTGTGAAAATGTAGTCCATCCTCATCTGGTGCTTCTAAATCAGGTCGTGTGTGTGTCAGTCCTACTCTTTTGTCGCGTCTTTCTAGTCTTCGTGGTGTTTCTGCAGTCGGTACAACCCCTACATCTACTGCTTCGGGTTCAGTAGGGGACAAGTTAGGATTCTTACTTATCATAAAAGGTAGAAAAACTGTTAGTCCTATCCACATTACTATTAGCATGGCTACACTACACAGACATATCTTACAACAGGTTTTGAGACACCCACAGCGGGATCTCCCAGAGACACTCGGATCAGACATATTTAGCTTACAGGTGGCTTTTGCTACCCCTCTTCGTTTCTTTGCACCAAAGGCTCACTTCAGGGCTCACTTAAGGAGGGTCTTCGTCCGAACTCCGATCAGCAATGGACTCGTTGTCACTGTTGCCACTGTGGTGAGGCTCGTCAATCTCTTCCAACACAAAGTACGTCCACTCAGGGCTCCGATACAGTCGGTTCTGTTTCTTTATTCTGTCGCTCTTTCTCAGCGATTTGCCTTGGGCTGCATTCCTTTCACTTAAAGCCCTTTTTCGGTCTTTATCGTTTTCTTCGACTGTTTTTAGTCTGAGCCTTAGTCTCTTGACGTATCGAGGTGTACTTCTTCCTCCGTGCCTCCCAGTGGTTGACGAGACTTCTCCTTCTTCGTGCACTCTTTTCACTTTTTGTTGTGGCACTTCCGATTCCCTGCCTGTCTGACTAGTTCCAGGTCTTTCGTCTATCTCTTCTGCCTGGTCGCTAATCTGTCCCTGCTCAGATTCAAATCGCACTTTCTTTTTACTTTTTGTTACTGTTGTTTCCGTTGTCTGAGCACTTTGATCTAGTTCTATCTGTTCCTGTTCATGCTCTTCGACCTCTTCGCTTTCTTCTGCATGAACGTCAGCCCTAATTTCTAACTGTCCCTCTCCCCTCTCGGGAGTTTCAGGAGGAGTGTCGATGTCCTGATCTGATCCTACTTGGCCTATTTCCTGATCAGGTATGTTACGGCTTTCATTGACCTGACCTTCTTCTTCTACTCCTGACTCACCTGTACTATCCCACTCACTGTCTAAGTAGGAATATTTCCTTGTTCGTATTGGATCATGAACTGGTTCGTCGGCGGGATACCATTCAACGTCTCGACTTGTGCTCGGCAGTTCGATGTCAGCTAGCTCCGGACTCTCTTCCTCGGAGGTCTCTTCAGCTGTGCTGCCTTCAGCTCCAGTCGCGTTTTCTCCAGATACCCGCTTTGTGTGGCTGGCGTGGATCCACTTCGGTACACCAGCGCACTTCACAGCAGTGGTGGTGACGAGGATCACTTGTCGTCGCTTTCCCCACCTTGGCTTCAAGCAGCTGCTCCGGGTGTGTTTCTTTAACACCACCCAGTCTCCTGGCTGCAGGTTGTGTGCTGGAGTCTTTGGCCACTCGTCTTCAGTCTCTCCAATCTGCTGAGAGAGAGAACGCACTTGGTCACCCAGCTGCTTGCAGTATTCTAGCACCATATCATCAGAAATGCTTAGCAGTTTGTTTCCGGGTACCCATGCCTGGCGCATCACTCTTCCCATCAACACTTCATGGGGACTCAGGCCAGTCTTTCGATTCGGGATACTTCTCAAACTCATCAGCACCAGGGGTAAAGCTTCTATCCAGTTCATTTTTGTGGAATCACACATTTTTCCCAGTCTGGACTTCAGAGTGCCATTTATTTGTTCCACTACCCCAGAAGCCTCTGGGTGGTAGGCGCAGTGCAATCTTTGCTTCATTTTGAATGCCCTACAGAGTTCCAATAGGACATCGTTGGCAAAATGCCCACCTTGGTCCGTTTCGATTGTCTCTGGGATCCCATACCTAGGTATCAACTCCCTGAGCAATAGTTTGGCTGTGGTAATAGCGTCATTTTTCTTAGCTGGATATGCTTCCACCCACCTAGAGAATAGACAAACTATGACTAAAACATATCTATATCCGTTGCATCTGGGCATGGTTATGAAGTCTGCCTGGATTCTTACGAAGGGACCTACTGCCTTTCCAATAGTACTCTGTTTCACTACAGTCTTCTTTCCTGCATTGAATTGCTGACACACTAGGCACCTCTGGCAAAGCCTGTCCGCCTGGTCCCTGAACTTTGAATTGCAGAACACTTGTTCAAACACCCGACACATCGCATCTCTTCCCATATGTGTTGGCTCATGTATCATTCTGACCATGGGGTCGATCAAGCTATCAGGCAGTACAGGCACCCCATCCGGATTTACCACCACACCATCTTCTCGCAACTCGTATTCCTTTGCGGCCCACCTGCCTTTTTCTTGCCTGTCTGTGGCTTGTTGTATCTCTCTTAATTCTTCCCACGTTGACACATTATCAAACAACATAAGTTGGCAGCTGGTTCCATCCCACCGGGCAATTTGTAGGGACATCTGGTGTCGGGCACAAAACTGTGCAATTTGGTCAGCGTACCTATTACCGGCAGTCACATCATCATTTCCAGATCTGTGAGCCGCACACTTGACCACAGCCAATTCTTTGGGTAATTGGATGGCTTCCAGTAAGTTATGCACTACCTTCCCATTTCGGATAGGTGTGCCAGAGGAAGTCATGAATTCTCTTTGCAACCACAATTGGCCGAAGTCATGAACAACCCCGAAACAGTACTGACTGTCTGTGTAAACAGTAATTCTTTTGTTTTTTCCCCTCTTGCATGCTCGAGTTAACGCTATAAGCTCCGCCACTTGTGCAGATTTCACTTCGCGCATGTAAGATGCCTCGACGACTCCTGTCAGAGTAACCACAGCATAGGCAGCACTCAGACTCCCACTCTCATGTCTCAAACACGAGCCATCCACAAACATTGTTTTATCCCCGTCCCGTAGTGCTATTTCACGAATGTCAGGACGGGGCTTGGTGCTATATTCAGTCAGATCAATGCAATTATGTTCCCCACCCTCATCCGATTCTGCATCCAGAGGGACAGGTAACAGTGTCGCAGGATTTAGGACATTGCACCGGGAGATAGTTACATTTTCAGCACCAATCAAAATTCTCTCATACTTAGTCAGCCGACTAGGTGTGAGGTACTGGGTCTTAGTTCTAGTCAGTAGGATGACAACAGAGTGAGGAACATAGGCAGTGACGGGATGTCCCATGACAATGCTCTCACTCTGTTCTAGACTGACGCAAGTAGCAGCAACGGCTTTTAAGCAGCCAGGCAGTCCAGCCGCCACTGGATCTAGGGTGGCCGAAAAGTAGGCGACTGGTCTTCTGACTGATCCGTGCTCCTGGGTCAGGACTGAAAGAGCACAATTTTCTCTGGTGTCACAGAACAGTTCAAAGGGTTTATTGTACTCAGGCATACCCAATGCAGGTGCGGTACATAGACAGTTTCTCAGAGTTACCCAAGCATTCATGCTCTCACTGTCCCAGTGGACGGGATCTTCCACTCCTTTCTTTGTCATATTTATCAGGGGTCGGGCTAGAGCCGCAAATCCTGCAATCCATTGCCTGCAGTAACCCACAACTCCCAAGAACATTCTCACCTCTTTCTGGGTTGTGGGTAGTTCCATTGCTTTAATTATTTTGATCCTTTCGGTAGTGACCTTCCTGATTCCTTTTTCTATCTGGTGCCCCAGATATTTTACTGAGTTTTTACAGAATTGTAATTTGTCAGGCGACACTTTATGTCCTCCCTTTCCTAGGTGATTCAGCAAGGCAATTGTGTCAGTGACACAGTCAGACTGGGTTTTAGATGCCACTAACAGGTCATCTATGTACTGCACCAAAACAGACTCTCTTGGCAGCACTAGGGATTCAAGGCACTTTTTCAGTATCTGGTTAAAAATCGATGGACTTTCAGTGTACCCTTGAGGGACACGATTCCAGACATAGATATGACTGTCAAATTCAAAACTGAAAAGGAACTTGCTTTCTGGATGTAATGGGATGGAAAAGAATGCGTGGCACAGATCGATGACAGTGAACCATTCTGCGTTCCAAGGAATCTGGTAGAGTATCACTGCAGGGTTGGGTACAATAGGACAGCAAGGCACAACAATTTGGTTTACCTTGCGCAAATCTTGCACCACCCGGTACTTCCCACTAGGCTTTTTGATCCCAATGATAGGCGAATTACAAGGGCTGCTCAACACTTCTTCTATTATTTCTGCTTCTAGCAGCCTCGTGATTTCAGTCGCTACTCCTGCCTTCACTTCTGCACTCATTTTGTACTGTCTTGTTTTGGGGTATACAGCATTTGTTTTTATTGCTATTTTAACCGGGTCCACATTTGCCATCAGGCCTACATCTTTTCCCGTGAAATCCCACACTTCAGGTACTACTCTTAGCTGGAGTTCCTCAGGTAAATCCTCAATTGTCAAAGGCTTGACATCAGCATCTTGTCTGACTAACATTAGTTTGTACAGGCCATCTTCATCGGGGGTCTGAATTTCAACGCCATTTGGTGTGCAGTAAATGGTACACCGCATCTTGCACAACAAATCACGTCCCAGTAGGTTTACAGGACTGGAATCACAGACCACAAATCTGTGCATTTCCTTGAAATTTCCTATGGAAATCTCCATCGGTTCAGTTACAGGGGTACTTATTATCTGATTTGAGACTCCCACTACTTGGATTGCTTCTCCCGAGAGGGGTAGGTTAGGAACATCCACTGTTCTTACAGTAGATCTGGTAGCGCCAGTGTCCAACAGAAAGGTGACATCTCTTCCTTCAACCTTTCCTTCAATGTATGGTCCAGTCTGGTCTACCGGCAAGGAGGCGCCAAGCACGCACTCCTCATCCTCCCCTCTCAGGCCCCGTCAATCTTGATCTTCACAAAGGAAGGTATCACTTAGCAAGTACTGTGGGATGACTGCATTTCTTTCACTCTCAACCTCCCATACTTCCGCCCTCTCATTCTGCTGACCCTGACTCTTAAAATTCTGTCTAGGAGCGCGAGGTACTGGAGGTAATTTTACCTGTTGCTGGGTTTTCCTTGTCCCCTCTTTCGGCACCTGTGGATTTAAACCATTTACAGGGGCATTACCAGCCTGTAGGTGTGGACACTCGTCTCTCCAATGCCCCATCTGGCCGCACCCATGGCATGGAAACTTTTTCATGGCCTCCTCACGACTCATTTTAGGTCTGGGCTTTCCTCCCCCCCCAGAATTGGTATTCGGAACATTATTATCAGAAGTCATTTTACTTAACTGTTTTTCTTGCTGTTCGGCTAATTTTACCTGTGCCCACATCACTTTCTCCTTGAGGGCTTTCTTTTTATTTTCAATTTCATCTTCGCAGTATTTCGCATACTTCAGGACATCATCTATGGGCTTTCCCTGCCAACTGATTTTGTTATCTCGAATCCATTGTGATATTTCAGGCCTTAATCCTAGCACAAATCTGTAACTGAAATGGGTCATGTCTTTCATGTCCACATTATCAATACCACTGTAAGTTTTGAATACCTGTAGTAACCTTTCGTAAAATGAATGCACTGTCTCATCACGTTCTTGGGTTGTTCTATCTATTCGGGTCCAATCTGTCTCTTTGGCTGGCACCTTTTTCTTAAGATACTGTATGACCTGGTCATATTTCCTCATTACATCCGGTGAAGGGGCTCCCGTTCTCTCATCTCTGGGATATTCATCATTAGGCCAATCAATCTCTATTTTACATTCCGTCCACAGATCTACAGGGACCACAATATCGAAAAACCCATCCAGGTCTTTCAGCAGGCATTTCTGAACTTTTATGAAACGCTCTACCTGTCGGTACCAGTCAACTGGTTTCTCACGTAATTTCGGGAAGTCATTTGTAAATGACACAATGTCTTGTCTGGACCAAGGGACATGGACATATTTTCCTCCCGGGACCTCCCTCATGGGACACAATTTTTCTGTTGGGGCTACTTCCTTTAATACAAATTCTGAGGTTACTGACCCAGCCCTGCTGCCTTCCTTTTTCTTTGCCCACCTTGTTCTCCACTTCCCCACTTCGCCCCATTTCTGCAGGAGTTTCAACAATTCCTTTACTTGGATCTGTTTCCCCATCACATTCAGGCTTTCTAAGTCTTTGTCTGAAAAGTCCACTCTGTAGGGTTTCTGAAGAATTTTGGAGCGACTAGCATCAACTCCCATTTCTGTGGCGGCATCCATTATCTTTTCGTGGAGCACCCTAGCACTCCGGGTAAGATTTTTACTGATGAATAGTAACTCTTCTTCATTATACGAGCTCAGGCGCTCAACTCCCACGTTCCCAGCCATCATTTCTTCTATTTCTATTCTTAATTTATATATTTCCAATGTTTTAGGTTGAGAAGTGGTCTCTTTCTCTATCTCCTTTGTCCACCTGTCTAATTCTTCAGGGGAAACTAAAGAGGCGTTCCTAATTCCAGATGCACTTTCGATCACCACTTCCTTTTGTCTAGGCTGACTTCTTGTCCCTACTACACTGGCCCTCGACTCCCTTATGGGCAAATCCATTAAACTTCCAGATTCACACTCACTTTCCTGATCCTCATCTATGAATACTTCTTTCCTCGGGGTCTGGAAGCTAGGAGTGGGCAGTATTGGGGTGATAACAGGAGGAAGGGGACTAATCAAGTCATTCTTATACATCGGGATAGCAGGACCAATAGTTACCGGAATGGTCAAGGAATCAGGATGGGGATGCATCTGTGCAATGGTTCTGGCTAAATCCTCTCGTTGTTTACAGAGGGCTTCTCTCTCTTTTTCCTGCAACCCCCTTTCAGCAGTATTGCCATGTAATACCTGGGGTACTAAGGATGGATAAATACTCGGGGCAACCAATCGAGGGGGACTTTCCCCGAATGGCTGATAATTCGGGACTGTGGACTTAGGTCTGCAAAACTCATCCCTTCCACTATGTTTACTGCTTGTAGCTGTCCTGTCTGTATCACTTTCCCTCCTACTCCGGGGGTAATTGGTAACAGAGCTTTGAGAATGCACCGAATCTGATTCTGCCACATAGGGAGGCGGATCCTTCATTAACAAGTCTTCCAGGTGTTCATCTTCTACATCCCCCATAGGTGCTAGGTGATGGGTTTTTGCTTTACATTTCCCTCTTTTCTCTTCTAATACTCCCATCATGGGAAACAGTCCTTCAGTTAACATAGACTGCCTCCACTGTTTCATTTTCTGTTCTTTGGTTGGCGTTGGAAGTCTGGGATACCACTTACTCACTCCTTTATCCATTCGGGGTTTATCTCGCTCTGCAGCCTCAATCTCCCACTCCTCCAAAGCTTCGTACTGGGTCAGCCTAGGTCTAGGGTGTAACTCATTCATGCGGGTCCTTAAGTTAAACAGGATCCGACCATTAAATGTACCTTCAACAGGGAATGCCAGGACTCCGTCATCTACAGTATACTTTGCCCAATTTTCTAGCCAGATACAAGTGTGATACCCTTTATCAAACATCATAAAAGAGGCAGGGGTATTTGGCGGGGGAATGAGTACGCCTTCTCTCGTTCTAATGGGCTTGTCAGTTTTGAAGAAGTTCTTTACTTTATCCGAGAAGGACAATTTTCTCTTTATTCCATACATCATGTGCGGTCTACCTCGTATAAGCTGATCCTTATGAAATCCTAGGTACTTTGGATTCGGTATGAAGTCTGGATACCACATACAACTCTCCAGACTCGCTTCTAACTCGGCTTGATTAATTTTGTTTACTTTCGTGCTTCCAATGCTAGCGCGACTTTTATTTCGCGCCACCCAATCAGGTCAGGGAATACAACTACGGTTAACCAATGGGTGCGCGGCCTTCTCGCAAGACAGAGTCTCCCGTTTCGGCACTCACCCCTCCTTCACAAATTCAGCTCCGCTACACGCCCGCTGTCCTGACCAATACCAGCGCGGCACGGAGTGACGTCAAAGCAGCTCTCCGACTGACTCCCGCCTTCACAAGGTAACGGAAACTTTTTACTCTCTCTAAAGTGCGAGTGCAAGTTTTAGTTAACAATACACAACGTTTGCCACTATGTCTGAGTGTTCTAAAAAGAGAAAAGACTTTTCTTTCGCTACTAGTAAACCACTTCTGTCTACTTTTCATTCACTCTGGATAGACTTCGTTGCCTGTCCCTTCACGCTAGTAACATAGAACCCGTTATTCTTCTGGCTCATCCACCTTAGTCGGGGATATGTACTGAGCCAGGATTTCACCAGCGAACTATTTTACTTACCAGACAAGCCTCGGAGACCCTACTACTCCTTCCGTATGCGACCCTTACTAGGTGATATCGCAATGAAAGTTTTATAATGGACTCGTAGCTATCATTCACTCCAGAAACAAAGGTCCTAATTAGTGCTTCCAGTTACTCCTTTAACCCTGCACTAATGATTCAAACTTAGTGACTTCAACAGCTAACCGGATTCTACTCACCGTTAGCTAAAATACTTCCCCGGGGATTCGGACTACACTGAACATTTACAAACAATTCTGGGTTAATTCAACATGCAGTATTTATAACAGCAATGCAAATTCATGAACATTTACATATAAAACACATTTCAAAAATATTGTAAAAATACAGTAACAATCAGCATACAGTAACAATCAGCAGCACGTTTTTGTATTCACGGTTTGTTTATGACTATCCTGCCTACCTACTCTAACTAGTCCAAACCATCCTCTGCTACCAGAAATTACTGCTAGAGCGCGCAGTTTTTCCCCAGGTCACCCGGGATACCAATTCTCTAACACGCACTGGGCCCTTGGCGTGAAGAACACATTAATTTCGTTTGGGTGAAACTGGGTTGAGGATTTCTCCTCCTGCACGCTGCTAGGAGTAATCAAGTTTGGATTTACCTCTGCTTACCATGCACCCGACTTACCACAGGCGCAATTCCTTGACGGACCTGGAGCTGTTAAGGAAAAGTAGACAGGCCTAACATCCAATACACCTTAAAATCCGTAAAATACTTCCCACAGTTTTGTAAAATGACCACAGACACCTGATTAAGTTCGAGTTTTTATATAAGAGTTCAAAGTGAAGAAGCCAAAATAATAAGCGATACACAGAGTAATATATCAAACATCAAAATCAGTACCACAAGGTAACCTTGCACAAAAAATATGACCATTTAGAATATGTGGGAAACTACAGGGAGAAGTTTTAGCACATACTATTCACTGCCACGTTATACTAGAACATAGGAATGGGATTGGACCTAGAACATGTACTTAACCTAAGTGTTCAGAATATTCTTGCTAAGCTCACTGCAATCCACTAAAGGAAAGGGAAAAACGGGAACATGCTATGGTTTTATAAAATCAATGAATTTCTAAAGGAGAGGGGGAGAGAAGGAACCAACTAAAATTCAGGCACATATAAGTTCAATGGCAATAAGGCAATAACACAGGTAAGAATGTTTAACAGATAAGAGAGAGAGAGAGAGAGAAAAAAGAGATACGCAAACCCACAATTTATATTTACCTAATTCAGATTGAAGACCAACCCTGGCCACGGGTCAGTTGGGAAGACGGGGACAGGGACCCTCAGAAAAGGAATGCCAGACTGTGAGCAGGTACAGCTCACGGAGAATAAGGACAGGATACCCCTCAGGTTCGGATCAAGGACTGGGCCTCCCAGGGTACGACCAACACCCACAGCTTCGGACAGCAACGCCTGCGTTACCCCCTCCTGCAAGTAATCCGCCAGAAATCCCGATTGGATTTTCGAATTCCCCAGCAAAGTGCTTCGCCAGCACTTAGGATTTTCCACCCCTTGGGAGTTTGTGGAAAGTATGGACAAAGTGCTCCGCAGCACTTTCAGGATTGAACACCTATTGAGATCGTAGGGTCAGTGACAGGTCTGCTACTCGGACAAGTCGGACAATTTTCCTAAGCTAAACTAGGGTAATTATACAGTTTTGGGGACCCTCAGACCACCCCCTAATGTTGCAAGTGACAGTTTCCCATATTGTGATTGGTCAGGAGAGGTGGTGCGGTCTTTATCACCTCCTAAATTCAACGTTCCCATCATAATTATTCAATTTTCATACCCGCCCCCTTGGTTCACGTTCCCATGCATGGAATACAATAGTACAGGATAGTCTACAGTAGGTAGCAACAGTATTGCTTTTTCCAAGGTGAGACGCCGTATTCCCAGCGATGTTCCCAGGCGCATTGTGCTTCAGGTGCCAGCTGGCTAGGTTTAGCTTCTGCGCAGTTGGAACTTTCTCCGGTCATGTGACGGTGCCCAGCAGAGCTTCAAGCATGGCTCCGCTCATGATTACCCAGCCCACAAAGACGCGGTACATGAAAAGTAAGCGAAAACAAATTAAAATCATACATAAAATGATCGCACTGTATACCATGATAAGAGATAACCAACCCTTACTTTTATAATAACTATAGCATTAAGGATTAATGCGAAAGAATAGATAGGCTGAAAGCTGCTGCAGTAAGCAGAGAGCGTGGTGAGAGACAAGCGGCCATATTTAGCATCAATGCGCATGAGCACAGAATCCCTCCAGAATGCGAGTGCGTCACATCACATGGGTATGACCGACGCATGCGCAGACTGAATTTGCGGCAAAGCAGCCATTTTCAGTGCAAGCTTCGTTAGTACGTGAAAAGACAAACAAGCAAGCATCCTAGGGACACCCGCGTGTAGGGGAAAACACTTTACAAATGACGAACAATGGTGTTAATATTATTATGCAATTTAGACAAGGGTTTTGCATACGAGCAAGGCGCTATACGTGCGAATCCTTGCTCCATCAGCAGGTCCCCTGCTGAGGGATGAACCTGCATTGATCCGGGTGCACCAATGAAGCCAAATAGGGTTTCAACCGCTGGGCCAAAATGGAGGCATAGAGTTTGATGTCAGTGTTAAGGAAGAATATGGGGTTTAGAAATATGTATTTAATTGAGAACTCATTGATAATAATTTTGTTTGAACAAATGTTTTTGAATATTAAAAAAAAGTACAACTATACAAATTATGATACGTTTTATTTAATTGACAAATAACAAATATACAAAAATCGAAATTTTAAAGGGGAAGTGGGATTATTTCAAAATTGATTTTGTTTCTAAAAGACAAAGAAATATACCAGAATCTAGCATAGCAGTTTTTGTTCACTTTAAATCTATGCTCTTCATGACGCATGACAGTGTAGATGATTTTTGAAGCCCTTAGTTGTGAACCTGAGCTGTTTCCACAAACCAAGCAACGGATACCACCTTCATTTTTAGCAGTCAATTTCAAATTTCTAGACATTTATAGAGCGTTTTAAAATTGATACATTTTAATTTAGATTTTTTATGTATATATACTTTTGAAATTTGCTAATATTATTTAACTTTCTAAACAATCGCAGTCACTTTCAGTAGACTTCTCAAACCACAAGGGTTTCACACACCCCAGATTAATAGCCACTGTTTTATACTGCGGGCTAGCACATTCGATTACTGAAGGAGGAGGGGGTATGGTATTTGAATGAGGGTATAGGAACAAGCCTCTATGGTAGTTAAGGTGGACTGTCAGAAAGAAATTATGGATTGATTTATTGCTGGACAAGACCAGATGAAAGTTCAGTGAATAATCACTTGATTTTATATTTAAGGGTAGTTTCTGGAATTGAATATATAAGGAAAGATGAAAAGGGCACAGAGGTGGGAAAATATGATATCAAATGTGCATCTGCATCTAGGCCTCTGGGGTTCTGGAATATTTCTGCCATTTGGTGAGTTAATGTAGGAGACAATATTTATTGGCAAGGTAATGGCTATGAAGTACTTTGTCTTTGAAAAATCTTCTTTCTTCTTGTAGTGGGTCTTCGGGGTTCGCACGTAGTATGAGTAGCGTCTGGTGGCTTAGTGGACCAATGGGCCCACTGTAGGGCCTTCTGTTAGACTTCATAGTCACAGATTCAAATCCTAATGAGGCCACTTAGTCTTTCATTCTTCTGAGGTCGAAAAAATGAGTACCACTGGTTAGCAATTAACATGTGCTATTCAGCACTTTGATACCTTTGGATGATACGTGCTCTTTACAAATGCATGTTATGTTAGGTGTTGCATAGCTATATTATTTCCTGCTCCTGACCACTGCAGCTAAAGTAGGAGATTGAAATTATTTTTTGAGGACTTCTAAAAAAAATAGTAGAGGAGCTGATGGTTTCACTCACTCTTCAGAAAACAGAAGTAGTATTCAGGTCAGTTGTGTCCCCGGTAAACAAACAGGTGGCTCTATGATTGTGAAATTGACACTACTGGGGACAATGTGAAGAAGTTGAAGGAGTGTTTGAACTAGATTTTTTGCCAAGTTCCTGGGGCACAGCGCAAGCCTTGTAAACGTATATTGTAAACTTCATGAAGGGGTAGCATACCCTTTTTTCTTTGGAGCCTGTCATCCGTTATGCAGAGTGCTGGGGTAGTAGAATATCAAGGTTGCCAAGAACTGATTACAACCTTTTACCTCTTTCTTCTTTCACCAGACAACTCAACAAAAGATCATGGTAGGCTTCAAGATGTGGTAAGACTTTTTGTGCCCTATTCAGAGATGGCTGTTTATGACTTGATGGTAAACTTGTGGAGTGGAAAGTGGAGTTGCACACCAATGCCCGGGCACATGGCAGGGGCATTGGTGTGCAAAGGAGTCTAGTTTCATGGAAGGGGAATATGCTTGCCCTTGGGTGTTTGGATTTTTTCAGCAGGCAGTGTTAGGGCACCTGTGGGCAGTAGGACATCTAGCTAAAAGAATGGTTAGTTTTAATGTGGGTGATGAGACGGGGATGGCATTGGTGAACAGGCAGGCAGTTGAGGATTTCATGGTATTGCACTTGCTTTGGTTGTTTGTTTTGGAATACACAAGAAAACGTATTGACTCTGGAGTGTGTTACATTCATCAGGTTGACAATATCATTGCCAATGCTTTATCTACTTCCCATAAATGCAGTACTTATCTGACTATCTACTACCCAACCTCTTAGTACCTTACATATATAATCCCTGCTTCTTCCCTTTTGCGACCCACCATGCTGAAGAAGTGTGGCATAATTTGGTTACTAAAACTCCTTTCTCCACTTTATCTTCCTCCAAACTTCAATTGCTAGTAAGTGTGGCAGTAGAGCTGCAGGCTGGTGCCTAAAAACTGACCCACTACTCCTGGGACTCTTTGTCCCCAGACCATGGACGTCAATTCACCAAAATACCTGGGTTAGCGGAAGTCACTCACATCCTCAATTACCTTTATTTTCACTCACACATGCCCACACATTCACATATAGACACTCTCACCCGCAAGCACGCACACAATCCACATATAAAGGCATTTTTAAACATACCTCAACTGCCAAGGAAAGTCATATTACAGCTAGCTGTACTCCAGTTTTACTACACGAATAGTGATTAATGTAATAGTATTCAATACTAGAATAACAAGTTGACAGAAAACAAGGAGAGCGGAGCCCCAAAAACATCAATGAGGACGAGCTAATGTTGTTTTCATCGCGCTGATTTTGCCACCTCTGAGGCCAGGGTCGCAAAGGCAGGGCCAGGGGTCACAAGGCAGCAAGCCAGGGTTCACAGCTGCGTACCCTGGCAACCCCTAAATGACGTCCATGCCCAGAACAAATACTCTCTCTAGAGTACCTTTTTTAAATACAAAATCTAAGTGCGGTTCCTAAGGTTTTTCTTCGGAGTCTGCCACCCATGATGCTGAGTGCTTGGGTACTAGAATATAAAGGCTGCCTAGAACTGGTTCCAACTGTATGCCTCTTTCTTCTTGCGCCATAAATATCCAGTTTCTTTATACCACTCTGGTCGGTTGCTTTTCATTCCTGCTTTCTTCCTCTTCCACTGTTTTTCTTTAATTCTCTTCCTCGTTCTTTCCCCATTGTCTGTTTTTGACTCACTTGCTTTGGGTCAAAGACTGATGGTTAAAAATAAGTCCTGGTCCTCAAAAATGACTGCTGGCACCCACCACATTCAACAATTGTCACAACTTAAGCACTGATTAGTACAATGGCAGGTCACTCATTTATTTTTTGGGTTACTTGCTGCTGTTGTTATTATCATAAAATTACAAAAAACAATTTGATGGACAGAATGTAGATCAATGTCTTACATTCACCCCAGTACAAGGATCTGGGCCTAAATCCATCGTTTTTTGCACTCCACACCACCCTGGGTCAGATGATGGCTTTATGCAAATCAGCTGTGACCCTGTACCCCATGGGAACAGTCCAGTCCGAACTACAATAGCCATATCTTTCCCAGACCGGAATCAAGCATCCGAGGACCTGACCGGTTTCGAGGTAACACCTCTCATCAGCCCGGCTAGCTTGACTCCAGTGGTGTGGAGGCTCTGGGACCCACGTCTGAGCTACCCCAGTACACTCAGGGAGAAAATTACAAAAAACAATTTGATGGACAGAATGTAGATCAATGTCTTACAGTCACCCCAGTGCAAGGATCTGGGCCTAAATCCATCGTTTTTTGCACTCCACACCACCCTGGGTCAGATAATGGCTTTATGCAAATCAGCTCTGACCCTGTGCCCCATGGGAACAGTCCAGTCCGAACTACAACAGCCATATCTTTCCCAGACCGGAATCAAGCATCCGAGGACCGGACCGGTTTCGAGGTAACACCTCTCATCAGCCCGGCTAGCTTGACTCCAGTGGTGTGGAGGCTCTGGGACCCACGTCTGAGCTACCCCAGTACACTCAGGGAGAAAATTACAAAAAACAATTTGATGGACAGAATGTAGATCAATGTCTTACATTCACCCCAGTACAAGGATCTGGGCCTAAATCCATCGTTTTTTGCACTCCACACCACCCTGGGTCAGATAATGGCTTTATGCAAATCAGCTCTGACCCTGTGCCCCATGGGAACAGTCCAGTCCGAACTACAACAGCCATATCTTTCCCAGACCGGAATCAAGCATCCAAGGACCGGACCGGTTTCGAGGTAACACCTCTCATCAGCCCGGCTAGCTTGACTCCAGTGGTGTGGAGGCTCTGGGACCCACGTCTGAGCTACCCCAGTACACTCAGGGAGAAAATTACAAAAAACAATTTGATGGACAGAATGTAGATCAATGTCTTACATTCACCCCAGTACAAGGATCTGGGCCTAAATCCATCGTTTTTTGCACTCCACACCACCCTGGGTCAGATAATGGCTTTATGCAAATCAGCTCTGACCCTGTGCCCCATGGGAACAGTCCAGTCCGAACTACAACAGCCATATCTTTCCCAGACCGGAATCAAGCATCCGAGGACCGGACCGGTTTCGAGGTAACACCTCTCATCAGCCCGGCTAGCTTGACTCCAGTGGTGTGGAGGCTCTGGGACCCACGTCTGAGCTACCCCAGTACACTCAGGGAGAAAATTACAAAAAACAATTTGATGGACAGAATGTAGATCAATGTCTTACATTCACCCCAGTACAAGGATCTGGGCCTAAATCCATCGTTTTTTGCACTCCACACCACCCTGGGCCAGATAATGGCTTTATGCAAATCAGCTCTGACCCTGTGCCCCATGGGAACAGTCCAGTCCGAACTACAACAGTCATATCTTTCCCAGACCGGAATCAAGCATCCGAGGACCGGACCGGTTTCGAGGTAACACCTCTCATCAGCCCGGCTAGCTTGACTCCAGTGGTGTGGAGGCTCTGGGACCCACCTCTGAGCTACCCCAGTACACTCAGGGAGAAAATTACAAAAAACATTTTGATGGACAGAATGTAGATCAATGTCGTACATTCCCCCCAGTACAAGGATCTGGGCCTAAATCCATCTTTTTTGCACTCCACACCACCCTGGGTCAGATAATGGCTTTATGCAAATCAGCTCTGACCCTGTGCCCCATGGGAACAGTCCAGTCCGAACTACAACAGCCATATCTTTCCCAGACCGGAATCAAGCATCCGAGGACCGGACCGGTTTCGAGGTAACACCTCTCATCAGCCCGGCTAGCTTGACTCCAGTGGTGTGGAGGCTCTGGGACCCACGTCTGAGCTACCCCAGTACACTCAGGGAGAAAATTACAAAAAACAATTTGATGGACAGAATGTAGATCAATGTCTTACATTCACCCCAGTACAAGGATCTGGGCCTAAATCCATCGTTTTTTGCACTCCACACCACCCTGGGTCAGATAATGTCTTTATGCAAATCAGCTCTGACCCTGTGCCCCATGGGAACAGTCCAGTCCGAACTACAACAGCCATATCTTTCCCAGACCGGAATCAAGCATCCGAGGACCGGACCGGTTTCGAGGTAACACCTCTCATCAGCCCGGCTAGCTTGACTCCAGTGGTGTGGAGGCTCTGGGACCCACGTCTGAGCTACCCCAGTACACTCAGGGAGAAAATTACAAAAAACAATTTGATGGACAGAATGTAGATAAATGTCTTACATTCACCCCAGTACAAGGATCTGGGCCTAAATCCATCGTTTTTTGCACTCCACACCACCCTGGGTCAGATAATGGCTTTATGCAAATCAGCTCTGACCCTGTGCCCCATGGGAACAGTCCAGTCCGAACTACAACAGCCATATCTTTCCCAGACCGGAATCAAGCATCCAAGGACCGGACTGGTTTCGAGGTAACACCTCTCATCAGCCCGGCTAGCTTGACTCCAGTGGTGTGGAGGCTCTGGGACCCACGTCTGAGCTACCCCAGTACACTCAGGGAGAAAATTACAAAAAACAATTTGATGGACAGAATGTAGATCAATGTCTTACATTCACCCCAGTACAAGGATCTGGGCCTAAATCCATCGTTTTTTGCACTCCACACCACCCTGGGTCAGATAATGGCTTTATGCAAATCAGCTCTGACCCTGTGCCCCATGGCAACAGTCCAGTCCGAACTACAACAGCCATATCTTTCCCAGACCGGAATCAAGCATCCGAGGACCGGACCGGTTTCGAGGTAACACCTCTCATCAGCCCGGCTAGCTTGACTCCAGTGGTGTGGAGGCTCTGGGACCCACGTCTGAGCTACCCCAGTACACTCAGGGAGAAAATTACAAAAAACAATTTGATGGGCAGAATGTAGATCAATGTCTTACATTCACCCCAGTACAAGGATCTGGGCCTAAATCCATCGTTTTTTGCACTCCACACCACCCTGGGTCAGATAATGGCTTTATGCAAATCAGCTCTGACCCTGTGCCCCATGGGAACAGTCCAGTCCGAACTACAACAGCCATATCTTTCCCAGACCGGAATCAAGCATCCGAGGACCGGACCGGTTTCGAGGTAACACCTCTCATCAGCCCGGCTAGCTTGACTCCAGTGGTGTGGAGGCTCTGGGACCCACGTCTGAGCTACCCCAGTACACTCAGGGAGAAAATTACAAAAAACAATTTGATGGACAGAATGTAGATCAATGTCGTACATTCACCCCAGTACAAGGATCTGGGCCTAAATCCATCTTTTTTGCACTCCACACCACCCTGGGGTCAGATAATGGCTTTATGCAAATCAGCTCTGACCCTGTGCCCCATGGGAACAGTCCAGTCCGAACTACAACAGCCATATCTTTCCCAGACCGGAATCAAGCATCCGAGGACCGGACCGGTTTCGAGGTAACACCTCTCATCAGCCCGGCTAGCTTGACTCCAGTGGTGTGGAGGCTCTGGGACCCACGTCTGAGCTACCCCAGTACACTCAGGGAGAAAATTACAAAAAACAATTTGATGGACAGAATGTAGATCAATGTCTTACATTCACCCCAGTACTAGGATCTGGGCCTAAATCCATCGTTTTTTGCACTCCACACCACCCTGGGTCAGATAATGTCTTTATGCAAATCAGCTCTGACCCTGTGCCCCATGGGAACAGTCCAGTCCGAACTACAACAGCCATATCTTTCCCAGACCGGAATCAAGCATCCGAGGACCGGACCGGTTTCGAGGTAACACCTCTCATCAGCCCGGCTAGCTTGACTCCAGTGGTGTGGAGGCTCTGGGACCCACGTCTGAGCTACCCCAGTACACTCAGGGAGAAAATTACAAAAAACAATTTGATGGACAGAATGAATATCAATGTCTTACATTCACCCCAGTACAAGGATCTGGGCCTAAATCCATCGTTTTTTGCACTCCACACCACCCTGGGTCAGTTGTTATTATCATAGTCACATTTATAAGGATACACGTTCAAACCATGTGTGTCATTTTATGTAGTTCTCCGACTATACCTCCTTCCCAGTTTTACTGTCATCGTATTTATTGTTCTCACCGCTTTTCCTGGTCATGTCTGTTTCTGTCACTGTCGATTATAGGTAACTACTTGTTGCTGTGCTCTTTGATCGCTCATGCTTTGATTACTATGTTCTTTCTCCTTGTTCATTTGATGCACTTATTCCCTAGTTCGGGTTCCAATTGTTTAAATTGCAGCTTCACTGCATCTGAAAACACTCCTTTCCACAGTGTCTCTTTTTAACCCTGTTGTCGTTTATCGGTTTCCAATTATGACGCTTCACCCCACTGTGTTGTTGGTTCCTTGCTAGATTTAAAAAAATTGCTTGACTGGCAATATGGTGACACTGGATAGCCCTGACCGGCTTGGTGACTAGATATTTTTTTTAGGTGTGGGAGGAGTTTTTCTCGTACAGCCCTGAAGTAGCATCACGTCATATTCTCATCGACACACACTCTCTTTGCTGCTGCTGTGAACTTATACTTCTCTATAGTGTACAATGTCTTTACAATCTCATCAGAAACGTTTTCATATTAAAATACTATTATATTTAAAACACAGTCACTGGGGTGAGAACCCTCCAACTCCACTGGCGAGTTTCAGACTCACTTGCTCTGATAACTTGATAAAGTATGAGACTGGTATTAAAATACTTTATGAAGTTGCTATAAGCGCCTCTTCCGAGTATGTATTGGAAGTATGTCGTTGTCTCTGTTGTAGCCCATTGCGGAGACATCAAAGTGTATAAGCAATGCTCTATCTCTATTGTTCATTGGGCACAGAAGGGCATCCAGAATGTGGCTTGTGGTTGTCTCCATGTTGCAGTGCTGCCTGAAGCTGGACTTTGAGAATGAATTGTGGATTGGTGGCCAGGGGTTAGTTTGGGTTTTTGTGATCACCAGGTACCTTTTTTTTTTTAAACCTTTATTGTAGCATTCAATAAAAATACAAGTACGGGCCTACAACCACGGGGGCCGACCGCTAAGAAACTTAAAATCTCCAATATCAATGTACATAACAGCTCATCGGCCGACAATCCCGGGGTCCGGCAGCGATACAGGATTAGAGTTGTATTTAGGAATGCACCGACGGGTTACAGGATGAGACAAAGGTTTCATTTTATATTTTATGCGAGAGGATCAGGTGCTATACAATCAAACAGAATGCGGGGGACAGGGTAAAAACAGGATTTGCATGAAATAACCACTATGATAGAAAAGTGGCACCAGAGCATTAAGACCTGTACGAAAGACAACAAAAGTCACATTCCATATTGCTCCGGCACTCCGAGCCCGCCCGCCCAAAAATCAGGATATCATAAAACGTCAGCACAAAATACGAGCGCACAGTAAGAGTCTAGATGATTCATAGCTATACTGATCCTTAAAAAGGGGGAAAGGAAAAAAGAAAGAAAGGCCATAGAAAATAAAAAAGGCAAAATAAACTCCCCCTCCAACCCCCCACCCTGCACCCCTGCAAATGGCTATAGCCTAACCCCACTAGCAGCGTGCCTGTTGCCCCTAATAACTAAAACCCCAAAGGTAGGAGAAGAAACGGAGGAGGGCATTTCCTTGTAGATTCCCGATCCTTTAGACCCCCGCGCCCGAGACAGCCACCCCCTATCATTATAAAGACAGGTTTAAAACGACGATATAAATGAAAGTAGAGGGTACCGTGTAACACCGCCCAGCCTCTCAGAGCAAACAATTACAAGTCCAACATGTATAAATGCCATGCCAACCATTCCCGATACAGTCAGTATCAACCTTGGCCCCTCCGAACCAGACCGCGAGCCCCTCCCAGCAAGACCCAAAGGCCCAAAAAGAAGCAATAAAGAGGCAGAGAGTCATCATAAAGCAGTCCATGGCTACCGGCAGGCAGTGAGTCCACAGGAACTGTAGACGTAGACGGACTCTCCCTCCTAGTTAAACAGATCCATTGTATCTTGCACTGGAGTCGCAGCGTCACCAGGAAAGGAGAAGATGACCACAAAGAAGATATAGAGTCACAAACAAAAGTCTCTGGGGGGCGCGCCCGATGTCATCTCCAAAGCCGGTGGTGGTGGAGGGTTAAGCAAGATCTTGAGATCCTCGGGAGCACAATCTCCCAGGGGACCATCCGATGGTTCCAGTGCCTGTTTCCTCCTGGGGCTCTCACACGGAATCAAAATGGCTGCGGTCTGAATGGCTGTAGAGTCCGGTTCCAACGATAGGGCCAGGCCCGGTTCCGTCCGGAGCATCGCGGATAGGCGCGTATCCAATTTGCTCACCAAAGTGTCTACATGTGAGCGAAGTGCCCAAAGTTCAGTTAGTATCGACCTCATTGATGGTTCATGCACCGCTCGATTCATAGTTCCATGCCCAACATCTGACGCAATTACCTCCCCGGGTGAATCTGGCATCTTCGGGGGGAACAGGCAAGACCGCGAAAGTGCAGTTTGCGAGGGGTGACCAGTCTTCGTCCGCGGTCAACCCGGTGAAGGCCGCAGATCAGAGACCCCGAACCACCGAGCCCCGAAGACCAAGAGACGGGGCCGCGGGACGGGGCCCCCACACACAGCCTGACTCACCCCTCGGTCGATGCTGAGCGATGGAAACGATCGCTGTCAATTGCGGGCCGAATTAAGGCCTCCACTCCGGTTGACCGGACCCAGCTCAATCCTCCTGGCCGATGTTGTTGCACTACAGCCCGGCTGTGAAAGCACTCCAGGCCCCGGCTTCACCGCTGGTGCAGGCCGCAAACTTCAACTCGATGCAACTTTGTCAAACAAGCCGATAAAAGTGTCCGGGTTTCACCATCAGAGTGTGGATCAGTTCATACACACAGAGACTGGGCGTAAAATCAGGATAGCGTACAGGATATCGTGGCGGGTTACGGAGGTCGGCCGAGCCGGGAGCTTAAGCAGCCATCTTGCTTGCTGACGTAGCTCCTCCCCCACTAGGTACCTTCTTGAGTAAGGTTTCTCAAATTTGCTGACACACAAACTCTTTGACAAGGTAGCCTTTGCAGATGGGACGACAGGGGGATCAATGACTTTATCTGATGAGCATGGATCCTGGCAGTAATCTGCCAGGAAAGGACAACTGAAGGTCAGGGATGGCTGGTGCAGAATTTGTAAAAAATGTACCTTTGGTGTTATTTTTCATTTAATGAAAAAGTAACATTAATGTCGGAATACTGTGTTAGGAGCTGGAGATGGCATTATTTTGTAACTGAAGAAGTCAAGACCTTACTTTCAGATTATGAAGCAATGATATGATATTAGTTACATGGTATCGCTTTGATTGGATTTAAGTAGGTACTAGGGTTGGATTTCGAGTCAAGATTGAAATGAAAGAGGGAAAATGATCATACGTTTTATGACTTTGCTTGTGTTTTTGATATATATAAAGAAACTGCTTTATTTATTTGAGGGCCTTAGTTTGAGTTTTCGCCAAACCCACTATAGTGATGTATTACTCCTGCACTGGTCGTCCAACTGCCCTATAACAAGTTGAGCAGTCGGACCACCATGGACCGCTGCTACCTCCCGGGATCTGAGATCCCTAGCAGTCTTGCAGTAGTCTGAGGTCCCTAATATGCTCTGTGCCACCGCCAAGCATATTAGCAGTTTCCTCACCACCACTATTTCCATTGCAGTGAGCATGCCATGAAAAGTGTGGCAGTAAGGAAACAAAGGTGGCCCTACTGGGCCCACTGGTGCCTCTGCACCAGTGGATGCATGCAGGGGGACAGTACCCTCCTGTCTGTATGCACCTCGAGCTCCTGCAGGGCATTGACTTGACAGTCCATGTCATTCAGGTATGTGCAATGGCGTTCCCATTGCAGTGCCGTGCTAAGGCTTACTTATGAGCCTTAGCACTGCACCGGTGTGGGTCAGCCGACGCAGGACCGCCTGACCTGGATTCCTGTCGGAATCCAGCAGGTGGTCGCATTATGGCTTTGGCATTGTGGCAGAGAGGCGTTGGAGTGGCGGCCCGCTGCCACTCTGCCAAAGTATTAATAAGACCCTTAGCCAACTATTTCCTTTCTGGGTTGTATGTTATGATTTTAGGAGCTTGGATTTCGGTGTATATCAGGGGATGCTGGGTTTAACCCTGTGATATTCATGGATATTCTGTGGGTAATTATATCAATAGGGAGTTGTTGTTAGTGTGCCTCTAGGTTGGGGTAGTCTTGAGTTGAGTGTGGTCCACCCAGTATAACCTAGTTAGGTTTTAGAAAGCAATGTAGTGATTCTTGGTTATAATTAGGTCCAGAAACTATCCAACTATACTGAAGGGGACAGATGCTCGTTGCAAATACATCCATTGTTTAGGATGACAGCAAAGGAAGATCTGAAGGTGAAGTTGGGGGTTTCCAGCTTAAATTGATGTCACATCATCTCTTCCTCAAAGGCAGAATGGACTGAGGATAACTATGTATCATTTTCAATGGGGAAAGAATTGGGAGAGTCACTAAATCTGTTATTATACAACTAAATAGATTTATAAGTATCCATGTATAAATTGGGGATTTAGGGGTATGGTAGACTTTGTCGTTGATTGTGACCATGTCTCTTGGAAAGTTTTCTCTATGCATGTGGAGTTGATGTTTTTTTGTTGTTGGATTGGTAGATATTTATTGATGTAGGCACTAGTGTACAGCAAGGTTTTGGTCAAAGACAGAAGTGGCTCAAATAAAGCAAAGTAGTTAAACAGTTCTGTGTAGCGAATAGCAATGAAATAGGAGAGTATTGTGGAATTGGTAGAGTGAAGGTAGGAGCTTGTGGGAATAGAATTAGGAATAAACATTACCATGATTGGTTTGGTGATTACATTAGAAGTGCTGAAGCCTGCAGGTTCTATGTGTGTTTTTTTTGTTGGATTTCAGGGTACAAATCTGCTCATATATTGGCACAGGATTGGTTGTGATGAGATGGTCAGAAATTTTCTGACATCTATAGAAGACTGGTTGTGCTAAAGCACTGGATATTTGGTTTCAGCAGAAAGAAGGGCTACAAACCAAAGGCTAAACCTTTAGCTAAGATATTTGGCAGAGTCTCTAACCAGGTCGCCATTGCCAGCATTTAACAATAAGTCAGTAATTTGGCCAATCAAGCCACGGGAAATGTGTTAGCTGTCTCGTGAGATTTATCTATGTGGTTATGATTTACTATACATGGCAGTAATGGGTGTGAGAATTTCAGTCGTGGCTGCTACCGGACCCGGGTGGTGAGGTGGGGGCAGGGCAGTGGGAAGAAAAAAGTTGTAAAAAAACACTTACCTGTGACGGACGGCAGGCTACCGCCTCTCTTCCATCCTCTTCTTCCTCACTCCGGTCCAGCAGCAGAATGCAGGGAGCAGCAGTAGGCATCTGGCTCCCAACCTCCCAAAAGACAATCACAACGCTGCAATGCAGCGTTGTTATTGGTCTGAGCACCGTGGATCGGAGCTCAGCCAGGGAATAGGTGCCTGGGCATGTTCTCCATGCAGGCTGTCATGTAGCCTCCATGGAGAAGATGCGAAATGTGCATAAATATTTGGTTGTCCCGGGAGGGCCGGCCAAACAGTCATGTGCACCTAGGAGTGGGCAAACCACTCCTCCCCTGCTCCTCTGTCTTTGGATCAGCCCCGCCCCAAATGGAAAGCTGCAGCAGAAGAAAACTAAAAATGATAATAACGCAAATTACTATCATTTTTATGATTCCTTCACTTTACTGCTGCAAAGCAGTGGGGGGACGCTCCTCCACCTTAGTGGAGGAGCCACCACTGGAGAGTTTCTGTTTACAGACTGAAGATCTGAATGCATGCTGTCTCCCGATTACAGGTATGTGTCTCTTTTAACAGGGTGAGCTGAGCGTGCCTGTGTACATGCTCCTATTAGCCCCATCAGATGAATCTGTAAGACACAGTCTGTGAAAGGGGTGGGATCAATGTTACTATAATCCAGCAGCAGGAGGATGACCTTGTAGAGCGTCCCGGCAGGACCTAGTGCTCATTAAGCAGAATGTAAGCGTTTGAAAGCCCACGTGGGTCAACTCCTGTTTCCTGAATCTGCCCATTACAGAATTGCCTGAGCGGCTCTAGAGAGGTTAGTGTTTCTTCGAACACCTCCAGGGATCCCACAATGGATAGGACAGCTCTCTGGAGTAGTGTAAGAGTCAGACAGATGGGCACCAAAACCATATTGACCTTCTGAAAGATGGAGGTCTGGAGTTTCCTGGTCCTCCATCGCACTGGTGGACCGAAGTGTTCTGACGCTAGGAAAGTGGAGTAACAGATTTTAGAAGATGAGAGTAAATGGGCAACATGTCAGAGTAGCTGTACACCACCAATCATGCGAGTGTGTGCTAATTGACCTGAGCAGTACCCTTCCAATGGCCCGGGTGTATTCAGTCACAGTAGATGGTTGCAGCAGGCTAGTGTTCTACAGAGATGGCCTCAGACTGAGAAGCCTGGCACCCTGATCTTTAATTGGTCACCTTAGTACTGGCGAGAGAGAAGATAAGACCTTTTGGTTCACCATGAGACTGCGATGGTGTTTCCAGAAGACACATATGTTCACTCGAGCAGGGAAGGAACAGAGCTAAAGAAGCTACTGGGACTAGGGGGGCCAGTATGATGGAAACTGTGACCTAAGAAGTAAGAACTAGGCCTCCTTATCAAAATGTACCGGGTGAGAAGGCTCCTGGAGGAAACAGTCAGAACAACGTGGGCAGAGCCACGGTGTTCCGACAGGTTGGAGTAGTTGTTTGAATTAGGGGTTAGGGTTTTAAATCTCAGGGCAGGGAAAGGGGTTGGAATAGTTTTAAGGACAGCACGGGGTGGGAAGTTGGGGTAGTGTATGTTAAGGGGCAAGGTTTTAGGCCTCACGGGAGGGTAATGGGTAGTCGGGTCGTTTTTAGGGCTAACGGGAGGGTGGGGTAGCTGTTAGGGCTCGGGAGGGTCGGGTTGGTTTTTAAATTAGGGGTTAGGGTTTTAGGCCTCAGGGCAGTGAAAGGGGTTGGGGTAGTTTTAGGGACAGTGCTGGGTGAGAGGGGTAGGGTAGTGTAATTTAGGGCAGGGGGAGGGGGATCAAAGTAGTGGCGACCTTAGCCACACATATCCCTACCATTCATGCCTTTGCCAAGGCATGTGTGGTACAGGAATGCATGGTTAAGAACCATTCCTGGTTCAGGCTGCGTGGTAGAGGCAGACATGGTTATGTAATGCGTGCCTCTATCATAAAACCATGTCCTGGGCATTCATTCGTATATCTCCCGTGTGAAAGGGCCTACCTGCATCAAACTTTGTTTGGTCCACTATCAAAACAACTTGACACTCATGAGAGAGAAACAGATCTGGACTTGAAACAAAAATCAGCTCTGGCAAAAATATTCAAACCAGCCCTTCACTACAGGTGGTTACAGTCCCCATTGGATGTGGGACCTTCAATGGTTGGGTTATGGCAGCCCAACCTGATCTGAGAAAGGTTGCATAGCATTGTAGCCCATTGTGAAAATCAAAGAGAGGCAGAATGGCAAGTCTGAATCTGGATGGAACTTGTGTCATTTCGGGGAGAGAAAAAAAGTTTATGGACTGCGTAAATCTAAGTGGAGTTACCAAGGTTGTTGGGAATGTTGTGCTTCTGTTAACTAGAAAAAAAGGAATCAACACAAAAAAAAATCGGCTCTGTCACCCACCAGTGAGATGCTGAGGAGCCTCCCCCTAATAGCTTACACAAGATTGTGCTGTCTCTGGTCACAGTCTTGCTGCAAAAATTGGGATGTATTTAATATTTATTAATCTATAGCAAATCCATTCAAAGTGTAGAAAAAACTCCAGTGAATAGTTACATAATGTTAATGCCCACATTTGCAAATCTTGAGTTATCTATGCAAGTAACTGCTCAAAATAAGTGTATGGGTGGAGAGCAGCTGGTGGTGTATGTTTGCCAACTTGCACAATGCTGCTTTAGGACCTGGTTATGGTGCAACAAATCAATTCTTATAATGCACTTCAATTTCAATCACATACTAGCGTCATTTCACAATCATGACCTGCGATACGACTTACCTTGCCAATATGTGACAGAATTTTATCTTGTACTCTGTAGCATAGAAAACATTGTACCAGCTGTGCAATTATTTATTTTTATCAATGGCTGGCTCTCCTGTTTTTATTATGATGCAGCTTTAAAATATCAATGAACAAATAAATTCCTAAATATCGGTTGCAGTGACTGGTTTATGTGCAATTACTTGGGAGAATTGTTTTTTATTGTAACAGGTCAGTGGGGAGTCACAGTATCGATGTTTTAATGCCTCTCTTCGACAATATTGACTCTCCAATGTTGTCTTACACTATATCATCCAGGTACATACATACAAATTTAGAAGAGTAAATCTACCCTTCTCTATCCATCCCATGACAATCTTCAGTTTGACGCCCTACACGCACCAGATGTGTCCAGATGATGGTCTCATGCTTACTGTGCCTTAAGGATCAAGCTATACTTTGCAAACAGGGTGAAACTGGTCTGGGGTTGCTTGTGTCCCCCTCTGGAAGGGTCTTGGCATGAAAAGTTAGACTGTCCAGGTGGAGTCGGGCCAAGACTGATTTGGATATGGCTGGTGTCTGTCTTGAGTAGCACAGTAGGAAAAAACACAATTGATTACAGTATGCCGCCCAGTAATTTGAAGTGGTTGGATTAATTGAAGCATTCCATTGATCAGCTTTTTGATTTCTTTTGTGGGGTTATATGCCAGAAAAACGTATACAGAAATATCATATCATGAAATGTTGTTTACAAAAATATAGGTCTATTTAGTGTAGCTTTTCTACTCCAATAGGGCAGCATATTTAGGACACAATATTTATGTTGGTACCACACCCACTGGGCATTCACCTAATATGTGTAGATTTTCTAGTCCAAGAGGGTGATATTTGGAAGACAATATTTATGTTGCTACCACGTCTGTTGTAGATGTTGTTGAATGTGCAGACAGGAAGCATTACAGACAGGAGCATAACGTTTATGTAGACTGGAGAGGTTGGCAAATGGGGAAATATTTACAGATTCACACAGACCTCAAAGGAAGAGAAATGGGAAAAATTAAAACTGCTTAGCTGCCTCATCTTCCTGCTGTTCAAAAAAATTAATTTACACAACACTTGTCCTTTGAAAATTGCACTGGACTACCCAACTACCTCAAATTTCTATGTGTCCCAAACTAATGATGTCTCCATGCTTCTTGAGCAGTTTTATGAGTACTTTTTTTAGGTGCAGCGCTTGAAGGTGTCACTTGCCCTTACAACAAGTGGTTTGAAAGTTTGTTTTGGGCTATTGTTATTCTCACTGTAACTTTCTGCCTTGTATTTTGCAGTTTGTGACACACCTGTTGCGTCCTTGCAAGCTGACTTGTATTTCTTTGTTTTACCAGACTGATCTTGTTGAGTCGGCTCAACCTTGTGAGTCTCTCTGTGTTTGCCTGCCTCATCTGGTGGTGGTATCTGATACTTTTGGCTAGTGGTTCTTTTCGGTGTATCCATACTGCTCTCAAGCCGTTTGCCTTGTTGCTGCGAAGCTGTGTCTGGTTGGCCTTTTTGCATTCCATGTATTGCTGGAGTTTGAGACTTGGGTGACTTCCTCTCGGCTTTTGCCAGGCTATCTTTTGGCTTTGTTGCAACTTTAGATTCGCTTGTTCGTGATTTAGTGGGTATTTTCTTATGCTTATGGATGTTGTGAGTTGCTCCGGTTCCAGGTAGTGAAGGAAGACCTTTCTTAGTACTTGCCTCATTGTCTTTTGTAGATGCCACTGAGAGTGTTTCCAGAACATTTGGGAGATGAGGCACTGTTCTTGAAGTTTCTATAGCAGGTTCCACATTATAAAATGCCCTTGCATGTTTGTGAGATAATGATGGGATATTTACTGAGACTTCTTCGACTAGGAGCATTTTTTGTGTTCCATGGCTGGGAGTGCTGTGCATTGTGGGAGATGGCCCTCCATCCTCCATGGTGTTGTTTGGGCCCGTTTTGCCAGCCTCATTAATAAGCTCCTTGTGTGTGGACGCTGAAGAAACTTCTGGAGTGACAAATAAAGGCGGGCTTGTCAAAGAAGTTGGTTGGCAAACAACACTGGAATGCGACACAGCCCAGAATGTGGGTGGAGCCCCGTATTCTGCCACCTTGCGATCATCCCTACAGTTTTCACTCTGTTTTGTTGTATCCGCGTTGCAGCCGACAGGAGCCCCGCTGTCACTCGAGACAGGGAGTCTCTCCAAAGCAGCAGCCAAGCTAAGTCCCTCGTTCGAGAAGTCTATTTTAGTATCAGTCATGTCTTTGAAAATATCTCTGACCTTGGGCTCGTCACACACCAGCGCGCCCGCCTCTTCTCTGTCGTGCCCACCCAGCACTATGCCACCTGGTAATTCAGACTCCGGTTCCATATTATGTTTATTATCGTCACTAATCGGCCCACTTTGTCTTTGAGAGCCACTCTCTTGCCCTTCATTCACTTTGTTTAATACAGAGGTCTCAGGTAGTTTGCGTGTGCGTTCCATATTAACGGCGCGCCGTGTCTCACTTTTAGCGGCCATCTTGGCACGTTTCCCTTCAGCGCTGCTCTGCCCTTCTATTTCTGTACCAGGTTTTATGTCACTACGACAGTAGGAATTATTTGTCTCCGCTTTTTGCGTAACAGGAACCTCAAGTGCCCGTGTGATGTCTTTTCTATCCTCCATATCGCCTTTCTTTGCTTTTGGCAGGTCACTGCTAGGTTCTGTTTTTTTGGCAGACCAGCTCCCTGCTTCCGTTATTGGTGTCCCCTCGTTCTTCACTCCCGTCTTTGTTTCCGCCTTTTCCACAACTTGACCCTTAAGTGCCCTTTTCAGTGGTTTTTCATGTTCTATGTCAGTCGTCTTTGGTTTTGGCAGTTCAGTGCCAGGCTCTCTGTTTTTGGTGGAGCTGCGCCCCTTTTCCGTTATCTGCGTCCCCTCGTTCTTCTCTTGCACATTTGTTAGAGTCTTTTCCCTAAATTGACCCTGTGGTGCCCTTTCAAGTGGGGTTCTGCCCTCCATGTCTTTTCTCAGTGCTTTAGGGCTTTCCTTGCCAGGTTCTAGCTTTTTGGGGGTGTATTGACCTGCTTCCGTTATTTGTATCCCCTCATTCATTTCCCCTTTATTTGTTTGTGCCTTTTCCTTAACTTCACCCTTAAGTGTCATTTTCAATGATGAACTATGCTCCATGTCTGCTATCATTGGTTTAGGCCTTTCGCTGCCAGGGTCTGTGTTGTTGGTAGAACAAGGCCTTTCGTTTTTTACTTCTTTAGTATCAACTATATTGTTTGTCAGGATCTCACTGGGAGGTTGAATTGAATCTGTTCCCCTGAGCTCAGTTGACCCTAGGTCTGATGCCCATTTCTCATCTGGGAGCCCATTGAGCACTTCAAGGCACCGATCTGACTCCACCTTCTCAGTCATGTCTTCGAGTGGCTTCTGAATATCAGCAATGCTGGACAGGGTGGGTTGCCCACTTTGTGCCACATTCCCATTCAGTATTGTGTTTGATGGTCTCTCTCTCTTCCCATGCTTCATCGTGTTTCCTGGTGTTCCGTTGGTATGGTTTATGTCACTGGTGCTTTGAGGATCACTCATTTCTTCAGTCTCAAAACTGTCATTATTCGTCTTCGGAGGTTGAGTCAACTCTCCTATCTCTTCTGGGAAATGGCCGCCATGCTTGACTTGACCTAAGCATACACTATTACTCTTCTCTAGAACTTCTGTTCTATTGGCATCTGTTCCTCCACTATGTAAAATAACCAAGGTGTTGCCTGGTGTATTTCCAGCTTGTTTGATGGTACCAGTAGAGCAGGATACAATTTGCGAGCTCACACTTTCAGTGCTACACATCAGCAAGGTGGGAGGGCAGCTTATGATAGACACAGCATGAAATGAGGGTGGGGGGACTTCTGTGCACACCATATGTTGGATGGCAGGTCGATATATGTTGGTGACAGCATCTGTGGTGATATGTAACCCTCCAATTTCTGCTTTGCATATTTGCCTTGTTTTTTGCATTTTCTTGCTCTTACCACCAGCGGGTGCCAGAGATTTGTTTAGCTCTGTCACTGAGCACAGGGAACTGGTTTGCTCAAACGTTTCTTTTAGTTTTGACAGCACCAAATTCTTGCTGATTCTTTTTGGCAGACTACTCTTCGAAGACATTTCTTTCCTGACACCAGTGTTCTCTTTTTCTTTCTCTTCTGCTACAATAAACTTGCGTAGAATATTTTTTACTGCATTTTTTCCCGCAGGATGGGTCCACCTTATGCGGTCAGATGGCATTTTGTTTTCTTCCACTGCCTCCTTCTCTTTCTTTTCTCTTGCTCTGTCAATTTTGTAAATATTGATGGCTATGCCTCCCCTGCTGACAGACTGCTTTTCTTTAAAGATGAGTTTCCCAACTTCTCTCGTCCTCTTTATTGGAGGGTCGCGGTTTGGATTCATAAATTTGGACTGCAAAAGCTGGAACCTAGTTGGGCGTTTGGCAGTGCTGTTGATGCTGATGCTGTTGTTGTTCGATTTCAGATGTTTTGTGGTGCCAATAGTCTTGCTGCTTGTGATGTCAGAGGTGGTGGGTGTCTTGCTCTTCTGCTGCGTCACCCACCCAGCAAGCTCCGTGATGTAGCAGAGAAGACTGCGGAGAACAGCAAGGTCTCCAGCGTTGCCTGGTCTGCTGATTTTTTTCTTGAGCAACAAAGGGTCTACCAGCCTGTTATCTTCATGAAACTTTGAACGCTTGGCACTGTATAAAAGAAAACGAAGGCTCTTTTGAGGTCACTGATAATATTAAAAGTTATTTATCACATTCATGCTACATGCTGCATTGTTGAAGCGATTCCAATACACTGGTGACATCAGTTGCCTGTCACTTGCATTCAACATTTCAGAACGATTCAGACAAGAGTGCTAACATCTGAGAAGATTGGTTTTTCTGCATGCCTTTACTGGGTAACAACTTAATTTAATGGAATATTTACATCTGGGTTTGCACAAAAAAGTAACAATCATATTTTTTATAAGTGATTACAGAGAGATATGATTACGCGCCAATAATGCTTAAAAACTTGTGATTAAATATTGAGTTCTGTTTTTTTCCTCTGTGTTTTTAATGGTAAATTCGCAACAAACAACCCCCCTGTTTAAATTACTATACCCTGGATATTCTGAACCCTGACTGGGCAGTTTGCTGGCTTCCCATTGGTCCATACTTTGAGCAAATGGGAAACCATAGATGGGACTGAGGCATATTGTCCATTTCCATTTTCTAGATGACTACTGCCTTGTTTGAAATATTCTCCTCTCTTCGAGGAGGATGGAGTCCCAAGGTCTCCAAGGCTTAAATCATATTTCAAGAGATGGGCTATTACTTTTATACCACTTCCTAAGCTGTAAGCTTTCATGTTAAGGGCACACATTTGAAAAGCTAAGCACGTGGTTTTGGGAGAAAAGAGTAGCAGGCTGGCTAAAATCCTCAAGGATTTCAGGAAGGACTAGAACTTATAGCAAATAGTGCTTGCTAAAACTCTCAAACCTACAATTGCCCACTTTGTTGCTATACTTAGTAATGTGGTTGGGTATCAATCAATCAGTATTTGTATAGTGCAAAACTATTACCCCTAGGGTATCTGGGCATTGAGGTCACCTGTCTGCATCGAAGCAGGCCGTAAGTCGCTTCTGTAGTCCGCCAGAGAGGGTGCCATTTGGAGGTGGAGGGTGTGAGGTAATTCCAGGTCATGGCAGTGATATAGAAGAAGGAGTGTCCACGCTGCAGCTATTATGGATGCAGGAGGTGTGTGCGCGGGCGAGTGAGGCAAAGTGCACGCTTCTTGTGGGCAGGTGGAAGTTCATACGATTGTTGATGATGGATGGTCCCTGGTTGTGTAAGGCCTTGTATGCATGCATGAGGATCTTGAACTGGCATCTTTTCTGAATGGGTAGCCACTGGAGGTTTCTGAGGTGAGCGTTGATGTGGGTCTGTTTGGGGAGCTCTAATGTGAGTCTGGCTGTGGTGTTCTATGTGGTCTGAAGTCTCTTGAGGAACTTGGTGGGAATTCCAGCGTAGAGAGCTTTGCCATAGTCGAGGTGGCTGGTGACAAGGGCCTGTTCTGGCTTTGAAGGGGTTCTTTGTGAGTGAGAGGATGAGCTGGGTGTCATCAGCGTATGAGAGGAGATGTCCTTGGGAGCTGAGGTGAAGGGAGGTAGTTGGGTGCTCTTTGTGCGTCCTGAGAGGAAAGAGGTGATCCATTTGAGGGCTTGTTGCCGAATTCCAATGTTGTGGAGTCAGTCGATGAGGATGTGATGGGAGACGGTGTTGAACGCCACAGAGCAATTGAGGAGCATCAGGGCCACCATTTCTCCTCGGTCGAGGAGAATCCTGATGTTGTCTGTGGTGGGGATCAGTGCAGTCTCAGTGCTGTGGTTGGCCCGAAATCCTGATTGTGAGGCATCGAGTAGTTGGTTTCGCTCCAGGAAGTCGGAGAGGTTTTGGTTGATGTACTTGGGCTGGGTATGGGAGTAGGGAGATCAGCCTGTAGTTTTGAAGTCGCTGGGGTCGGCACAGGGTTTCTTTAGCAGGGGTCTGACCTCAACCTGTTTCCATACATCTGTGAAGGTAGCTATGGAGATGGAGACACTGAGGACATTGGTGAGTTCTGTGCCAATTATATTTTCTCTGGCGGCGAAGAGATAGTGGGGTTAGGGGTCGTTGGTTGCCCCTAAGTAGATGGAAGACATGATGGTAGTGGTCGTCTGAATGTCGAGTGGAGGCCAGGTTGTTATGGCTGGGCCAGTGTTTGCTGGATGGATGAGGTTGTCGAGGCTGAGCATAGTAGGTTGGGGTCGAAGTCGTTGTAGATGGTGGCAACCTTGCTGTGGAAGTAGTCTGAGAAGGTGTTGCAGAGTTGTTGGAAAGGGTGGACATTGTTTTCTGTGGCTGCCTTGTTGGA
The DNA here is from genome assembly GCF_964263255.1 of Lissotriton vulgaris. Lineage (NCBI taxonomy): Eukaryota > Metazoa > Chordata > Amphibia > Caudata > Salamandridae > Lissotriton > Lissotriton vulgaris. The sequence continues at coordinate 816,035,031 of NC_141696.1, read as the reverse complement.
GAATTCTTTTATGATTTTCAAGTTCCTTAGTGAAGTTTGACACGGCGTTGATGCTGTCAGTGATGGCTGCTTTTTGGCCTCCTTGATGCGCCAGTGGTAGTCGCTGAGTGCTGTTTTGTATGTGGCTCTGCCGGAGGGGTCCTTGATGATGTGCCAACGCTTCTCAAGTCGGAAGCAGTTTTGCTTGGTGGTTTGAAGCTCTGGGGTCTACCACCCGGCTTGGCTTTAGGTTCTACTGGTTTTGCGGTTTCAATGGGGGACTATGTAGGTGCATTTGTTGATCCATGCAGAGAAGTTGTAGATGGCCTGGTAGAGTTTGACTGTTGTGTCGAGTGGTGTGGTGCTGAGAGTCTACATCCTTTGGCTCTCGGTTACCTTGCTCTAGCAAAGGTGGGTGGCGGTGTGGTGCGTGGTGATGATGTGTTGGGAGTCAGAGGTGGTGAAGTGGCGATTGCATGGTCGGTCCACGTGTGCTCCAACGTGTGAGTGAATTTGATTCTGTTGGAGGGTGTGCCCTGCTTTGTGTGTAGTTTCGGTGACTAGTTGGGTGAGGCCAATGTAGTTGAAGGTTCTTCAGGAGAGAGGTGGAGTTGGTGTCCTTAGTGTCCTTGATGTGAAAATTGAGATTGCCGAGTAGGACGTAGTGGAGGTAGTTGATGGCGAGGCGGCGATGATATTGGGGATGGTGTTGCAGAAGGCTCGTCTGGGTCCTGGTAGTCTGTAAGCGAGGATGCCTCTTATTGTTGTTTTGGTGTCAAATTGTATTCAGAAGCTGAGGTGCTCCATGAGAGGCATTGGGTCGTCATTCGAGGCAGTGTGTTGGATGGATTCTTTTAATATTATGGCGATTCTCCCTCTGCGTTTGTTGGGGCTGTCTCGGTGTACCATCTTGTAGCATTCAGGTGTGGCGATGGCGATCACAATGTCAGGGTTCGAGGTGGGGTTGAGCCATGTCTCAGTGATGAAGGCCACGCCTGGGGTGAGGGTGGTGATGGTGTCCCATATTTCCATGGCATGTTTGCTGAGGGATCGGGCATTGAGCAGGATGCATTGGAGTTGTTCTGGGTTGGTAATGGTCTTCTGGGTGGTAGCGTTGTAGAGTCAAGGGTGGGAAAGCATTCCTATGTGGCAGGCGAATCGGCACTGGTGGCAGGAGAAGAGTCCTTTGGTAGATTGCAGAGAGGGCGTGAAGTAGTGGGTTTGTGGCGTCCGGAGTTGAGGGCCAGGAGTTTCTTGGTGGAGTAGCAGCAGACTGTGGGAGGACCAGGGAGCCTCCTTAAATAGTCCTGGGAGGTGGCAAGGGCCAGCCCGGAGGGTGGGAGCTGGGAGCGAGAACTGGCGGGAGAAGTCGGCAGCCGGAGGAAACACTCGGGGAGAATATATAGACTAAACCAGTACCAAGCACACCAAAAGAAAAGTGAATGGACACCAAATGAGACCAAAATAAAAACAAGATAGTTCAAAATAAAAACATATAATGTACAATTACTGTGAAGTTAGGAAGGGAAAAATGTTGCAGTGATGGCAGTGCGGGATCCCTAAAGTAGGCGTGAACCTGGGGGCTCAGAGACTGAGGAGCGGTCAGCAAACAGAGCCAAGCAGCCGATCTGCGTTAGCAGTGGGAGTGGCGAGGCAAGACCACAGAGGTCCAGGGCAGCTCACAGGGGGCGTTAGTGGACTTCATAAATAGTCCTGAGAGGTGGGAGGGGCCGGCGGTAGGGCGAGACGGCGGGAACTGGCGGGAGAATTGAGCGGCAGGAGGAAACACTTAGTGAGAGTAAACGGACTAAGCCAATACCAAGCAGACCAAAAGAAGTAAATTGACAACAATGTGAGACCTGGTCTGGTCCTAAGAGAAGAAGAAAGGAACGTGCTGATCCTTTGAAAGCTTGAGGTCATCACATGAAGAGTGGAGAGGTGTAGTGTTGCAGAGAGTAGCACTGACCTGCCCATACAATAAAGTTAATTGTATTAATCAGAATTACGTTTTGTGAATGTAGAGTGGGAGATTGTTAATGATCTGAGATTTGATAGAAGAAAAACTACTGAAGTAAGTGTGTGGGTGGTTGGTGTAGGCCTCTCATCTGAAACGTGGTTAAAGCTCCCCAAGATGCCATTCTTTCTAGGGCTCATGGAGGGAGAAAGGATTAGGGTTTTTCAGTTAAAATGCAGGAGCTGCTGGTTACCTTTCAAAGTGGTGGGTCCAGCAAAGTGCCCCACCACCTCCAAAAACACATTTTCGTATACTAAAAAAACACTGCCTCAAAGGCCCAAATAAAAACACACCCTCCCTCCAAATTAAAACAAACTACATGCATTATTCTATACATTCATTAAATAAAACTAAAGTGCACTTACCCACAGGCTTTGTGTCCTCCTCGCTGTCCTTCGAAGCCTATGGAACGAAGAACACCCCCTAACCAATCCTTTAGCTGCTTTCATGCTGCTTGAGAGCAGTGCCAGTAATTAGATGAGCAGTTTGGCCAAACGCTCCTTCAGGCTCTAGAGGCCTCTGCTTGGTCTCCACCCAGCTGCCCAAGACAGCTGGGTGGGGAACTTCAAAGTGTGCATGTCACTTTGGCTGGCAAAAGACCGCCGGCCAAAGTGACATGCACACTTTGAAGTGTGTGGGCACCACTACCCCAGTCCTCCTGCTGCCAATCGGCTCAAGGACACACCCTCCTGGCTCACGGGCAGGCTCATGGCTGTGGCTCGCCTTGGTTGAAAAAAAAATGGTAATGAAATAATTCCATTGCCATTTTATTTTTAACACTTCGTGCGACACACAGCGGGCGGAGGGTGACACTCCTCCACCCTCATAAAGAAACTGCAGCTGTTAGGACGATGAGAACTAATATACCTCCAGGGGAAATAAGAGTTGGGATCCCTGCTCTGTGGGATTCCCAGGTGGGTCTTGCATGATGTCTAAATGTTCCCCATAGAGAGTAAGGGCAGGGCAGTTAGGTAAAATGCTGGACAGGGAATCCTCACCTATATGTGAAAGGTCTTCCTCTGGGGATACCTGACTCTTTTCTCAGATTTTCGAAGACATTCTGGGCTCTTGCTATAGACATACTGTCAAGAGCTAGTCTTCTTAGGTACCCATAATAAGTCTACTTTGTTCGGAGGTATGCCCTACTATATCCAGATGCAGTGTCAGATTGTAATTAGGAGTCTTGTGGTGCTTCAGAAAATAATGTGGGGCAGAAAGGAAAAAAATGAAGACCAGAAAAACCTTCAAGACTCTAAGAGGGAGAAACACTCGTTCGGCATCCAGGAATTATCTGATTTTTGTGCTTGGCCCCAGTGCAATACACGGGACGGTGAGAAGTTTCAGACTAACACAAGAAAACAATGTTTCAAGAGATTTTAACTGCTGACTTGCTCTCTGTCGGTTGTTCACAGTGCATAGCACGGGACTGACGCATTAACCAACATTCAGAAGTAAACAATGGCCTAATAGGCATACATAAGGACGCATTCTTACCTGGGGAGAATCCACCTTATTTGATAGTACGGAATGCGAAAATTTGCCGGTGTGGTCAGGTTTTTTTGGGGGTTTTTTGGGACTATTTTAACATAAAATTTTATTGGAAAGAAAACAGAGTCAGTAAATCAGTCACATTTAGAATGATACAATAGAAGCAAGATACAAAACAAATATATGGGTACATCAGCGCACAATTCGAGCTAAAGGTCCATCTCTGTCCATGGCTAATTCCAACGTCGGAGAGTCACATAATTCTCCACGGTATTTATTCCAGTGTCCCCACTTCTTATCCCACTTTGCAGGGCAGCCTCTAAGTTTATACATTGTTTTTTCGGCGAGCATACAGCGGTCCATCTCCGCCATCCAACCAACCACAAGTGGTCTTTCAACAGAGCTCCATTTCATAGCTATTGAGCGTTTGGTAAGTAGGAAACCCAGCCGCCCACTGTAATTCAAGGTCATTTAGGTCCGTGGCCCCCCATATATTAAGGACACATTCCTTCGGTGATAGCGGAACTGGCTTTCCCAGGGAGTTTCTCATCTTTCAAACAGCCCCCCCCCCAGAATTGTTGCATTATCGGACAGTCCCACAAGACATGATAGAAGGTGCCAGATAAGCTGCAGCCCTTAAACACAGGTCGTCGGGACGCCTGTCGATTCTAGCCAATAATGTAGCAGACAGGCCCTATGTAGTACCTTCAATTGAATCAACCGGAACCTATGGTTGATTGCTGTCTCTCTAGGGGACATTAGGGCCGCCCGCCAGTCCTCTTCTTCCAGGGGACCTAGGTCTGCTTGCCATTTGTCTTGCAGGGGCTGAAAAGTATCAGGGAGATATTTACATACTTTTTGGTAGGTGTAAGAGATGGCCTTCGAGGGGAGAGGTTCCGAAAGCAGTCTGTCCTCCAAGGGGGAGGTCTCAGGTACGGAGGAGAGATCGGGTATGGCAGTGAGGATAGCATGTCTGATTTGGAGGTAGCAAAACAATTTGGTTCGTGCGAGGGAGTGCTTGGTTCGTAAATCCTCAAATGTCAGTATTTTGCCTTTGTGTATTAGGTCTCCCACCGTCGGTATTCCTATCGTGTCCCAGCGGTCGAATTCCAAATGGAAGCAAAGGGAGCCTAACTTTTGCGATGACCACAGCGGCGTCGCTTTGGTGATTTTGTCCGACCAGCCCAGACACCTGTTGGCCCTATGCCAGATTGTGACTGTTTGTGCCATTGGTCCCACGTACCTGTCCCTGACTGGTTTACTGTAAAGGGCCCGAGGTAGCCCTCGTGCCCCGTCTGGCATCTGTCTAGGTGGAAGGCTGGATTCAGGGGTGACCCATGGATCCAGTGGTTGGTGGCCACCAGCTGTGATGACCAATAGTAAAGACGCAGGTTAGGCAAGGTGATGCCCCCATCATACCAACTGTGGGTGAGCTTTTGGAGGGCAATACGGGCCGTCCTGCCGTCCCACAGCAGGAGTCGTATGTCACTGTCCACAGCGTTGAAATAGGAGTCAGGAATCGAGGGTGTGTGCGGGTTTAATCAAGTCGTAATTTTCCACTGGCATACATAAGGACGCATATTTATCTTGGCAGAATCCACCTCATCTGAGATTACTGAACGCTGAAATTTGCTGGTGTGTGCAGGTATATTTAAGCCACAATTTTCCATTGCCCTGATGATGAATGAAACGCGTTTGCTGGAGTGTCTATGTCTGATTACTTTTATAAATTTGGAATAAAGAAAATATTTTTACATCAATATCTGACTGTTGGACTTTATGATCTGAGCACCCCATTTGACATTTAAACAATTCTTTGATCTTGAGCACAGTGACGTCACCCAACGGCTGGCGTTGGGGTTGGTTGCGCGGCAAACTCACTAATTGGAACTGGGGTGGGGTGCGGAAATAGTGGTCCACCGTTGCTCCATTGGACATTTTAAAAACCTTCAAACTGTCCAAGTAAGGCAAGGGGCAGGAGAATAAGGCAGCAGAAACTGGAAAAAGTGCAAATTACACTGAGTCCAGTGAGCGAGCAGTCACAAATAAATAATTGCTATACAACTGGACTTAAAATAGACTTCCCCTTTATAGAACTAAACAGGATGTGACATAGTTCAGAAAGTGGTTTGGCTATCTTGGATTGGGTTAAAAAATATATATTTACAATTCATAACATATCAACAGGAAACCAGATAGGCAAAACATAATTTGCAATACAGTATACATTTGTTTAAACTGTGGTGCTCTAACCCAGTGATTACACTATTTTTCCCGCATGGGGCCTACCATTGAGCTGGCATGCAGGGGAAGTCGTTCTAGAATCCTCAACGCGGCTTGAGTAAGCAGCAGGGCTCGAGTCAGGGGCACAGGTAGGTACACGGCGTCCCCCCACTCTTTTCACAGGATGTATGCCGTCCCCCCTGCCAAGAAGCTGGGCCCCACAGATATATGCTGAACGTGTCCCGGTATAATTTTCAGACACCAGGACACGTTCGGCATGTGACGTCATGGGGCCATTTGCATATTGTCAGTCCCCCCACTTCTTTTTATAGGACTTGTGCCCTGGTGAGCAGACAAATGCAAAAACAACAGTTGATGGACAGAATGCAGAACAATGTCATACATTCACCCCAGTACAGAGATCTGGGCCTAAATCAATCTTTTTTTGCATTCCGCACCACCCCAGTTCAGACATGGCCATATGCAAATCAGCCTTGACCCTGTGCCTCATGGGAACAGTCCAGCCCAAACTGCCAAGCCATGTCTTTCCTGGACCGGAATCCAGCATCCTAGGACCGGTTTCTGGCTATCAGCCTTCATCAGCCAGGATAGCTTGACTCCAGTGGTGTGGAGAGCATGGGACTCACGTCTGAGCATACCCATCCCACTCGGGTGACAAATGCAAAAACAACAGTTGATGGACAGAATGCAGAACAATGTCATACATTCACCCCAGTACAGAGATCTGGGCCTTAATCTATTGTTTTTTTGCACTCCGCACCACCCCAGTTCAGACATGGCCATATGCAAATCAGCCTTGACCCTGTGCCTGTGCCCACTTGTGGGACACCCCCGCGCCGCACGGCCACCAGCTGCTGCGTGTGCCCCTTGCCTGCCCTCTGCCTCGCTGCTGCCTCGTTTGCCGGTTGCCGGCTGCCTCCACTGCGGTTGTTATTGCCTTGTTTTGTCGATAATTTGTGCCTGTTTTGTTTTATTTCATTTTGCCCGTGTTTTGGTTTTCCTTGTTTTGTCGATAATTTGTGCCTGTTTTGTTTTATTTCATTTTGCCCGTGTTTTGGTTTTCCTTGTTTTGTCGATAATTTGTGCCTGTTTTGTTTAATTTCATTTTGCCCGTGTTTTGGTTTTCCTTCCTTGTTGTCCGCCTACCTCGCCGCCCTCCCTTCCCGCCACCGCCGCTTTTCCCCGCCCCTTTTCTATTCTGTACCCTCCCCGCTCCCGCCTCCCAGCTGCTCCGCCCACCCGCGCACTTCGCCTTAAATGGCGACCGTGCGAACGTGCAGCGGTCACGCGCAGCGGGCGCGCCGATTGTGCGCCGAAGGCGCGCCAAAGGTAAGCCCGTCCGCGACCGGACCGCGCCCTGTGCCAGGACCCCTGGCCCACGAGGACCCCGACCGACCCGCCTGACGTACTCCGCCGCCACCCTCACCGCTCTCAACACCAACCGACTCCCAGAATGCCATCAAGCCACTCCACGACGTACCCACGGACCTTTCAGCTGCCACGCCTGCAAGTTCACCTGCATCCGGACCAGCCTCGCACCAGCACCCGCCAAGTCGAACACCAGCAGCACCCACCTCAAGTGCATCCTGCTCAACACCCGCTCCGTCCACAGACACGCCATCGAACTCTGGAACCTCCTAGACGCCACAGCCCCTGACGTTGCCTTCATCACGGAGACCTGGATGAACGCCTCCTCAGCGCCCGACATCGCCATCGCTATCCCAGAGGGCTACAAGATCGTCCGGAGGGACCGAAACGCCAACCAGATGGGAGGAGGCATCGCCATCATCCACAGGAGCACCATCCGTCTCACGACCAGCGCCGAACACCTGCATTTCCAGATCCACACCAACCCGAACACCACCCTCAGAGGCACCCTGATCTACCGACCCCCTGGACCACGCACGCAATTCAGCGAGGACATCGCCGACTTCGTCAGCCCGCATGCCCTCCCCTCCGCTGACTACATCCTCCTGGGAGACCTCAACTTCCATCTGGAGAACAACAACGACCGCAACACCAGCACCCTGCTCGACAACCTCGCCATCCTGGGACTCAAGCAACTGGTGTCCACCCCCACCCACCTCGCCGGACACACACTCGACGCAGTCTTCTCTTCCAGCACAGACATCGACTTCAGCCACGCCACAGAGCTTCAATGGACGGACCACAGCTGCGCCCACTTCACCTTCAAGAGAACGACGACCCACCAACACCAGCAACAGGCCGCCAGCAGAAGCTGGAACAAGATCACAGCAGACCAGCTCGCCACCTCCCTGAGCCAGCACCCTCCTGCCAGCTCAGCGAACCCCAGCCAGGCCGCCGACAACCTCACAAAGTGGATCAGCAACTGCGCGGACGAACTCGCCCCACTGAGGACCCCGCCTAGCAGACCCGGCAGCAAGAAGGCCCCATGGTTCACCGACGAACTCAAGAGCTCCAAGAAGAACTGCCGAGCCCTCGAGAAAGTCTGGAGAAGGGAACCGACACCGGACAACAGGACCTCCTTCAAACTTGCCACCCGGAAACACCACCAGCTGATCCGCGCCGCCAAGAAAACAGCATTCAAGGACCGGTTGGACAACAACGCACACAACTGCAAGGAACTCTTCAACATCGTGAAAGAGCTTTCCAACCCCAGCGCAGGAAACAACGACATCACCCCATCGCAAGACCTCTGCAACTCCCTCGCTTCATACTTCCACAACAAGATCGCGGACATACACAACAGCTTCAACAACCAACCAACGCACACCATGACCGAGCAACCACCCCCCACCACCACCCTCCACGCCTGGACCCCGATCAGCACCGAAGACACCATCCGCACGATGAACTCCATCCACTCCGGATCACCGACCGACCCCTGCCCTCACCACGTCTTCAACAAGGCCGACGCTGTCATCGCACCCCACCTGCGAGACATCATCAACACATCCTTCGACACCACCATATTCCCTGAGAGCTGGAAACACGCCGAACTCAGCGCTCTACTCAAGAAACCAACAGCGGACCCCACCGACCTCAAGAATTACCGCCCCATCTCGCTCCTCCCGTTTCCAGCCAAAGTCATCGAGAAGACCGTCAACAAGCAGATGGCCGCCTTCCTCGAGACAAACGGATCCCTCGACCCCTCACAGTCCGGCTTCCGAGCCAACCACAGCACCGAGACCGCCCTCATCGCCGCCACCGATGACATCCGAGCCCTGATGGACAATGGAGAAACAGCGGCCCTCATCCTCCTAGACCTCTCCGCGGCATTCGACACGGTCTGCCACCGCACCCTAGTACGGCGCCTCAGCAACATCGGAATCCAGGACAAGGCGCTGGAATGGATCATCTCCTTCCTCGACGGAAGAACACAGAGAGTCCGCCTACCACCGTACAAGTCAGAGGCCTCCGAAGTCATCTGCGGCGTCCCCCAAGGATCATCTCTGAGCCCCACCCTCTTCAACGTCTACATGAGCCCCCTCGCGGCCATCGTACGCAAACACAACCTCAGCATAATATCCTACGCCGACGACACCCAGCTGATCCTCTCCCTGACCAACGACCCCGCCGCCGCCAGAGCCAACCTGCACGAAGGGATGAAAGAGGTAGCCGAGTGGATGACGACCAGCCGCCTGAAACTGAACTCGGACAAGACGGAGGTCCTCATCCTGGGCTCCTCACCCTCCGCCTGGGACGACTCCTGGTGGCCTCCCGCCCTGGGCACCGCACCCAAACCGACAGACCATGCACGCAACCTGGGCTTCATCCTGGACTCCTCCCTCTCCATGACCAGGCAAGTCAACAACGTCTCCTCGGCGTGCTTCAACATCCTACGCATGCTACGGAAGATCTTCTGGTGGATCCCCACCGAGACCAGGAAGACCGTCACCCAGGCCCTCGTCACCAGCCGACTGGACTACGGCAACGCCCTCTACGCCGGTACCACCGCCAAGCTCCAGAAGAGACTCCAGCGGATCCAGAACGCCTCAGCCAGACTCATCCTCGACATCCCACGAACCAGCCACATCTCCGGACATCTGAGAGACCTTCACTGGCTCCCCGTCAACAAAAGAATCACCTTCCGCCTCCTCACCCACGCACACAAAGCCCTACACGACCAAGGCCCGAGCTACCTCAACAGCCGAGTCAACTTCTACGCTCCCAAACGCCACCTCCGATCAGCCAACCACGCCCTCGCCGCCGTCCCCCGCATCCGAAGAGCGACTACAGGAGGAAGGTCCTTCTCCTACCTGGCCGCCAAGACCTGGAACTCCCTCCCTCCCGACCTGCGCCTGACCCAAGACCACCTCTCCTTCAGGAAGAAGCTGAAGACCTGGCTGTTCGAGCAGTAGCGCCCCCCCCCCCCCCCCCCCCCCCCCCCAGCGCCTTGAGACCCTACGGGTATGTAGCGCGCTTTATAAGTGTCACTGATTGATTGATTGATTGCCTCATGGGAACAGTCCAGCCCGAACTGCCAAGCCATGTCTTTTCTGGACCGGAATCAAGCATCCTAGGACCGGTTTCTGGCTATCAGCCTTCATCAGCCAGGATAGCTTGACTCCAGTGGTGTGGAGAGCATGGGACTCACGTCTGAGCATACCCATCCCACTCGGGTGACAAATGCAAAAACAACAGTTGATGGACAGAATGCAGAACAATGTCATACATTCACCCCAGTACAGAGATCTGGGCCTTAATCTATTGTTTTTTTGCACTCCGCACCACCCCAGTTCAGACATGGCCATATGCAAATCAGCCTTGACCCTGTGCCTCATGGGAACAGTCCAGCCCGAACTGCCAAGCCATGTCTTTCCTGGACCGGATTCAAGCATCCTAGGACCGGTTTCTGGCTATCAGCCTTCATCAGCCAGGATAGCTTGACTCCAGTGGTGTGGAGAGCATGGGACTCACGTCTGAGCATACCCATCCCACTCGGGTGACAAATGCAAAAACAACAGTTGATGGACAGAATGCAGAACAATGTCATATATTCACCCCAGTACAGAGATCTGGGCCTAAATCTATCGTTTTTATGCACTCCGCACCACCCCAGTTCAGACATGGCCATATGCAAATCCGCCTTGACCCTGTGCCTCATGGGAACAGTCCAGCCCGAACTGCCAAGCCATGTCTTTCCTGGACCAGAATCAAGCATCCTAGGACCGGTTTCTGGCTATCAGCCTTCATCAGCCAGGAATAGCTTGACTCCAGTGGTGTGGAGAGCATGGGACTCACGTCTGAGCATACCCATCCCACTCGGGGTGACAAATGCAAAAACAGTTAATGGACAGAATGCAGAACAATGTCATTCATTCACCCCAGTACAGAGATCTGGGCCTAAATCCATCGTTTTTTTGCACTCCACACCACCCCAGTTCAGACATGGCCATATGCAAATCAGCCTTGACCCTGTGCCTCATGGGAACAGTCCAGCCCGAACTGCCAAGCCATGTCTTTCCTGGACCGGATTCAAGCATCCTAGGACCGGTTTCTGGCTATCAGCCTTCATCAGCCAGGATAGCTTGACTCCAGTGGTGTGGAGAGCATGGGACTCACGTCTGAGCATACCCATCCCACTCGGGTGACAAATGCAAAAACAACAGTTGATGGACAGAATGCAGAACAATGTCATATATTCACCCCAGTACAGAGATCTGGGCCTAAATCTATCGTTTTTATGCACTCCGCACCACCCCAGTTCAGACATGGCCATATGCAAATCCGCCTTGACCCTGTGCCTCATGGGAACAGTCCAGCCCGAACTGCCAAGCCATGTCTTTCCTGGACCAGAATCAAGCATCCTAGGACCGGTTTCTGGCTATCAGCCTTCATCAGCCAGGAATAGCTTGACTCCAGTGGTGTGGAGAGCATGGGACTCACGTCTGAGCATACCCATCCCACTCGGGGTGACAAATGCAAAAACAGTTAATGGACAGAATGCAGAACAATGTCATACATTCACCTCAGTACAGAGATCTGGGCCTAAATCCATCGTTTTTTTGCACTCCACACCACCCCAGTTCAGACATGGCCATATGCAAATCAGCCTTGACCCTGTGCCTCATGGGAACAGTCCAGCCCGAACTGCCAAGCCATGTCTTTCCTGGACCGGAATCAAGCATCCTAGGACCGGTTTCTGGCTATCAGCCGTCTTCAGCCAGGATAGCTTGACTCCAGTGGTGTGGAGAGTACCGGACTCGCGTCTGAGCATACCCATCCCACTCGGGGTGACAAATGCAAAAACAACAATTGATGGACAGAATGCAGAACAATGTCATACATTCACCCCAGTACAGAGATCTGGGCTTAAATCCACCGCAAATGTCTGACACCATGTTCTGGACCTGGAACATTAGAGGTATAAATGACCACTGTAAGGCACGCCATACGCCAACAGGTGGAGAACACAGAAATGTGGGTTTGCCCAGATCAGGTGGACATCTGTTTCATCCAGGAAACCCACCTTCTCTCTGCTACCTCCTCCAGGTTGCAATCGCGACATTGGAGCGAGACTTATTCGTCCTTTTATTCTAACTATTCCCGCAGCGGAGTTTCCATCCTACTTCGTAGGGGGCTCCCCTGGCATACCACCCAATCCTTTATTGACTCCAGGGGCTGCAATGTCATTTTAAAAGGGACCCTCCTCACTCAACCCTTAATTCTCGCTGCAATATATGACCCTAATGTCAACACCCCAGAATTTTTTATTAACGTCTGGCAACTTATTTCTTCCCTGGGCCCTTGCCCTCTCCTCTGGGGGACTTCAACATTGCTCCTTCTCAGACGCTCGACCGCTCCGGTCTGAGTGCACAGCACCCTCAGGCCACCTCCCTTCTCGATGTTATCATCTCTGACCACTCTTTGCTTGACATGTGGAGACATACCGATCCGGATCGGCATGAGGGCACTTGATGTCTGGCTCACCGTGGTGCTGGTCCCGTTTGGACCTTTGGCTCACCACACGTGGTGCCGCCCCATGGGGTACATCCCCGGACTATATGCCCGCACCCTTTTCTACCACACTTCCGTGGAGCTGCGCTTACAGCTTCCGCTTTTCACGCGCCGTATGTTTGCTTGGAGACTGCCCCCGCATGCTCTCCGGGATGCTCTCTTCCGGGAGGAGATCCGCACTGCCATTGTCAATTATTTTGAGCTTAATGTCGGCTTGGTGGAGTCCCCTTCCACCCTCTGGGAGGGGTTCAAGGTGGTAATCTGGGGTGAGTGCATTACTAAACAATCTGAAGTGCTATGTTCCCTTTGTGGCACCCTTAAGCACCTCAAGACAGAAATCAAAGCTTTGGACCTCCAACAATCCTTCAACCGACAGCTGGACACTTTAGCTCAGATTCGGGGAAAACATTCTGAATTCCAGGAGGGGCCAGATAGAGAACTAGCATTTTTAGGCAAAGTAGCAAAAGCTTGCGTTATGGGGAGGGCGACCGCCACGGCAAGACCTTGGCCAACTTACTCCGGCACCCCCACGCATCCTCGTATATCACCGCTCTACAGAGTGGACCCTCTGACAGAATTACTTCCCCTTTGGATATAATCGCCCGCTTCTCCGCTTTTTACGCCCAACTTTACTCCGCAGGTGCGGCGCCCTCCCGCAAGACACTTGACTAATATTTTTATAACCTTGAACTCCTATGGCGGGGCAATGCACACCAGGAGTACCTGGACAAACCGCTCACTCAGGAGGAGATTTACGCCGTTATCTCAGGACTTACTGGGGACAAGGCCCCCGGCTCTGATGGCCTCACTCCGACCTTTTATAAACAATATGCACCCCTCTTGGTTCCACACCTAGCCACCATGTATAATGATTCTCTAGAATGCGGGTGCCTCCTCCCTTCCCTTCGGGAAGCCATGCTTATTCTTCTTCTTAAGCCTGACAAATCCCCTGAGCTGTGCGACTCATACCGCCCATTGTCTCTCATTAATATTGACAAAATTTACGCTAAATTACTGGTCTCTCGTCTTCTTCCCCTAATGTTGTCGATCGCATGTCCTGATCAATCCGGATTCATTCCCGGGCGCGCCACGTGGCATAATCTTCGGACCATCTTTGCTGTGCTCCCCCAGATTAACCCGTCTCTTCCTGCTGTTGCAGCAATTTTAGATGCCACTAAGGCTTTTGATACCCTAGAATGGCCTTTCGTCTTCTACCTCCTCCCTAGTCTGGGCTTCAATCCGGACTTTGTGCGCAAGGTCCCGCTTCTCTATACCCTCCCCACGGCCCACATCCATATCAACAGGCACGTCACTGAGCCATTTTCCATCTCGAGAGGCACTAGGCAGGGGTGCCCCCTACCTCACATGCTTTTTGCAATCGCTATGGAACCTCACCACCCGGCTCCGACAACACCCACTCAGCGTGGCCTTGGCTTCGCGGCCCGTGCTCTGGTCGTATCCATGTATGCGGATGATTTCACACTCTATATCACCAATCCGCAGGACAATCTCAGCACTATGACGAGGGAGGTCATGCGCTTTGTGGGCCGCTCCGCCATCCAGGTCAACTGGAGCAAGTCTATTCTCTTCTCCCTTACCGACTCCACCAAACCCTTCACCCCGATTACCCCTTTGTCTGGGTTTCCTGCCCCACCTGATACTTAGGTTTCTGTCTTAGCCGTGACATAGATGAACTTTGGCGCTCCAACTTTAGCCGTACTATGAATTGGTTGTAGTCCAACCTACCGGCTTGGTAAAAACTTCCCCTGTTGCTAGCGAGACGCATTGCTATTGCAAAAATGATCGTCCTACTGACATTGTTATACCTTTCACCTCGCACTTTGTACGTAAATTGAATTCACACATCATTGCACTGGTCTGGACTGGCCGACAACCCAGAATTGCCTACAACATTTTCACACTTCACCTGTCCCTCAGGGCATGGGTGCTCCCGACTTTTGATTATACGCACTGTGCGCCCAAGCCAGTTTTCTTCACTTCTGGCTCCACCCTACCCCCTTCCAACCCCATGTTGCAGTCAAGGCTGATTTTGCTGCCCCTTGGCTGCTCCAGACTGCACTACTTATTACTCCCAGGCCTCCGCGTGGCGAGGTTGACACAGTGGAATGCCTGCGCTGTGCCTGGGACAGACTCTGGATACTTGCGGGCATCTCCACACTTTATGCTCCCTCCATGCCGCTAGCTTGTAATCCGGCGTTTCCTCCCTTACAGACGTCTGGCATGGTTAAACACGTTGCGTCATTAGGCCTTACCACTACTGCTGACCTCTATCCTGACAATACTTTCTTCGCCCTTACTGGAGATACTGGGCCGCTGGATCAGCCTCTCTACTACCAAATTCGAGCTACTTGTAAAGACCTCCACCCCAGGTTTCCGAAGCCCCCACCGAAGCTGTCTGCCCTCAAATTGGTCTACTCTTCTAGCTCCCCTAGTAAGTTAGTCACCAGGCTCTATGCTCTCTCGCTTGCTGCCTCCCCCGCCAGCACCGACAGAGCCCGCACCACGTGGCGTGAAGACCTTGTCAGGGACCTCCCTCAAGACATTTGGCTGTTTTGCTGCAATCAGATAAAGCGCGTGCTGCCTTACTACCGCTTGCAGTTAATCCATTTTAAATATATGCATAGACTATACCGCACTCCTGCTTCATTGCATAGAATAGGGGTCTTAGAAAAGCGATAGGTGTGCGCGCTGCTCCTCCCCTGCTGCCGACTTCTCACACATAGCTTGGCTGTGCCCCAAGGTCTCTACCTACTGACAGGCTGTATGCGCGACCATTAGTGACATCACCTTTGAGAGAATCAATCTTGATCAGTTGGTATGTCTCCTTGGCTATGTCACACATATTCCTAACCCTAGCCGCAAACTTACTGCCATGCTTCTAGTCCTTGCCAAACGCAGGATATCCCTCCACTGGGGCGTAAACCGGCGTCCACAGTAGCTGGTTGGCTGAACGACGCTTCCCATTGTCAAACGTTATTGGGTGAATTTTAGGATCTGATGCCTGCTGCTAGTCATCCCCCTGACATCTGGGCTCCCCTCATTTCTTACTTACAGAGCTCAACTGCCGAAGTCAGCCCCTCGTCTGGCTCCTCAAGCAGTGATTTTCTGGCTCTTACTGATCGCACTTCTGCCGCCGTCCCCCTCACCTCCCTAGCTCCTCTGCTCCCTGTGTAACACGCTCACACTTCTGCTTGGATCTTCGTGCCTGTAATGAGCCTATTTTCATTCATGCTTCCTTTCCTTAACTTTTTTATTTATTTATTTTAGGAGTTTTGTATAGCTCTTGCTAGACCCAAGGGCATCAGAGTGCTTCACAGCAAATACAATAATGTGCAAACAGATGATACAGGAGGAAAGTGGAACATAGGGGTTAGGGGAGGGAAGGGAGCAAGAATTGGGAGAAGTGGCAGAGGAGAGGAGGGTGCAGGCCAAGTCTGATGATCATCCGAGCGCATTAGACAAATCGTTTATACAAAAAAAAGTAAAAAGGTATTGTATACCGTGTCATGCCGCCATGTGCCTGTTTTGTACTGTTTCTTTTTTAAATCAATAAATAAAGTAAGAAGAAAAAAATTGGGGCAGTTTTTTAAAGCAATATTTTTAAGCAATATACGGTTATGTCCGCTGGAACCGTCTGGCTGCGGGATATATAGGTTCACCAAGAACCAGAAGTACCCAGAGCCAATAACTGAGCTGCGTCCTGCAATGATTTTTCATTGTGTACCGGGCATAGAGCAATTCATTTGGTAAAATATAAAGAGTGAAAAATAGGTACCAAGGAAACCTTTATATTTCCGAAACGGGAACATAATATAGAGTTTAGAAACAATGGTTATTTGCACATCTCTGAATTTGTGGGTACCCATACAAGCATGCGAATTAAAGCACATTTTTCAAATTGACTTCTTTTTTACACATTGTCTTACATTTGGAAGGCAGAAATGCAAAGAAAGTCAATTGGTAATGACACTTGTTCTACTATTCTGTCTTCCCCAAGTCTCCCAATATAAATGGTTCCTCACTTGTGTGGGTAGGCCTAGAGCCTGGACAGGAAACGGTCCAACACGCAACATGGACACATCACCTTTTACAGTGAAAACTGACCTTTTTTTGCACTTTGCCTAGCTGTAGATTCTGGGCCTTAGCTCAGCCGACACCTAGAGAAACCAAGCAAACCTATACATTTTAAAAACTAGACACCCAAGGGAATCCTGGATGGGGTGAGAGGTGTGGTTCTAACTAGGTTCTGTTAACCAGAATCCCTTGCAAACCTCAAACTTTGTGAAAAGAACAAGTTTTCCTTACATTTCTGTGATGGATAGTTCTGGAATCTGTGAGAAGCCACAAACTTCAAGCCCCCCAACATTTTTCAAAATCTACCAATAAAAATGGTACCCCACTTGTGTAGGTAAGACTAGTACCCACGACAGGAAACGGCCCAAAACGCAGCGTGTACCGATCACGTTTTTTCAGTGAATACAAAACATTTTTCACCATGTTCCTAGCTGTGGATTTCGGACCCTTAGTCTGCCAGCACCTAAGGAAACCTAGCAAACCTATACATTTTTAGGTTTCGACCTGGCGATCTGCGCAAGCAGTTTGCGCAGGCGAAATCTACTGTTTACAATATTGGCTTCAGGAACGTCCCCCGGCTTCCATTGGCTAGCTCCATAAATGGAGGCTAGCCATTGGGAGCTGGATCTGTCCGTCAAGGCCGGGCCAGATTCGGGGGCGTTCCTGCGATTTTTTCCCTCTCCACCCACTTCTGATCGTCATCGCGGCGGTGGGTGGGTGTTATTTTTTTTTTTCGAGTCAACCTGTTTTCTTCTTTTTACAAGTGTTTGTTGTTCGAGTTGGCTGCAAGATTTGAGTTTCCACGAAGCGATCAGGTAAGGAGCATTTTGTTTATAAATGTGTTTTCACTTTGTATGTTTCCCGTCTTATGTTGCCTGCCCGCCTCCCCCTCCCGCTGTCCGTGCCTTTTCCAGCTCGTATTGTGTATCCCGTCTTATGTTGCCCTGACGCCCCCCTCCTGCTGTCTGTATGCACGCCCTCACCCCCTCCCGCTGTCCGTGTGCCTGCCCGACTCCCCCCCCGCTGTCCGTGTGCCTGCCCGACCTCCCCCCCCCCGTTGTCGCGTTTGGTGCAGGTTCCTCACTTGTGCGCATCCAAACACTCGTTAAGGGGGGCAGTGGTTATAGTGATGGGGAGTCAGATAAGGCCAATCAAACTACGATTGTTGGTATCATTCTAAAAACTTGAAATAGGTCAATACCTATATTTTGAAAATCCGTTTTCGATTTTATTAGGTAGGATTGCAGATTTATAACTCGTACAACTTGTATGTTATTTGCAAGTTATTTGCAAATCAGCTTCAGTGATGAGGGGAGAACACATTCAAACATGCACACTAATGCAAAATGTGCCTCCGTTTTCCTATCCATATAGCGCACAGGCGCCACGGTTCCTGCACAGCACTCACTATACATCGCATTCCAGATCTGGTTCACTCTGCTGTTCTGGACAGCTCTCACTGCACACATTGAAGATCAGCCCACGCAGGACACACTCTATCTAACTTTGGAGGCATTTGTGGGCGTGAGTGGCCAGCGGCAACTACATTTTAAAGAAAGGAACGTACACCTTTAGAGTGGTTGTGGCTCCCCTTGCCCTCTGCAGTAGCAATCCCGATGTGAAACGAAGATCTGGGATTGCTTTCATATGTATACAAGAGAAATGCCGCTGCTTTGCTAGACCCCTGCAGGCCTGATTTTTCACACGCCAGAGCTTCATCTGTGACTAATTGGAGTGAAAGGGGAGCTGGGGGGATGGTGGTGGGGGCGGGGACTGCATCAGAATACTCGTGGTGGGAGGTACGAGGGTTTCACGTGTAAACATACAGAAGAGCAAGGAGAGATGTATGGGAGAGACCTTTAAATACCACAGAGATGTGGCCTCGTTAAAGCAGGAAGAGCCATGGTGGTAGATGTGGCCTCGTTAAAGCAGGAAGAGCCATGGTGGTTCAAGTACTTTGTCGATATAAACCGAACGGTGGCATAGGCCACTGACATGTAAATACATCCGGGTTATGCATATAGTCAAGAGGATGATCATACTGTGTTAGGTCACGGTGTCGCTCTAGGACAAGGTGTTATGGCATAAAACATATCGGAAGGACCAGGAGTGACCTAAGAATGCTCTTTCCATGAAAAAGTGTGGTACTATAGGAAACACACTTCAAGTGGTCTGGTCGATTAGTGCATCCACTGCAGGGGCCTGTGTTTTACCTCATGGTCACAGGTTCAAATCCCGGCGAGTCCACTCAGCCTCTCATGCATTCTGAGGTCGATAAAATGAGTACCGTTGGGTAACGCCAAGATACCCCGTTGGAGTGAACTTGCGCTTTACAAATACACATGTTGTGTTATGCTATGGTGGTAGTAGAGGCAGAATGCATAAGAAAAAGGCTTACACATTCGTTGATGAAGCAAGTAATTTTGTCTTTTTGTATAATGAAAAGAAAATGCAAAGCTTCACTCGGGCACACACAACTCAAGGTACATTATGGAGAGCAGCACCTTGGCTTTTCCAACGCAAATAATCGTCACATCACAGGTGGCAGCAGCAGCAATGCAAGCTTTCCTTCATACATACAGAACACATGCTGCATACGAGGTAAATAAAATCAGCAGGACAGGGAGGCTGTGTTTCACCTGTACGATGTACCTACAGATCACCGGCAGGGGTATATCTTGAGTACAGTGTACAGTTCGAAAGGGCTTTTCTGAAATATTGTCTACATATCAGTGCCTTTCTTTGAGTATTTTTACTAGCGCACAGTCTTGAATACACTACCTCCTACAGGGACGCCTGCTGACTCTCCTCTTGATACTCTTCTGCAGGAGTAAATGCACAAGCCAGTTTTTATCGTAGTGCAAAATGCTAACTGAAATAGTTGCAATACAAATTGCATTTGCGAGAGATTAAGCTATTGCCATTGTAAATGACAATGCCATTTATTTATCTGTTTTCAAAACCAACACATAAATAAAAAGTTTGTCATTCACAATGCCAATAGCTCAAACTTTTCCAAGGGTGAAACCGTTGCATTGTAAATGCTTGTTGAAAACTAGAGTTCCAGGGGAATCTAGAATGGGGTGACTTTTGTGGCCCCACCAGGTTCTGTTACCCAGAATCTCTTGAAAACTTCGAACTTTGTAAAAAAAAAACACATTTCCTCAAATTTCTGTGCTGGAAAGTGCTGGAATCTGTGAGCGGCCACAAACTTCCACCCACACAGCATTTCCCAAAGTCTCCCGATAAAAATTGTACCTCACTTGTGTAGGTAGACCTAGTGGCCTGCATCAGGAAACGTCGCAAAACGCAACGTGGGCACATAATATTTTTCTAGTGAAAACGTACCCTTTTTTTGTAATGTGCCTAGCTGTGGATTCTGGACCCTAGCTCAGCCGTCACCTGGGAAAACCTAACAAACCTATATATTTTTAAAAAGTAGACACCCAGGGGATACCAGGATGAGGTTACCTGTGTAGATCTCACTACGTTCTGTTGCCCACAATCCCTTGCAAACCTCAAACTTTGTATAACAAAAACACATTTTCCTCAATTGTCTGTGATGGAAAGTTCTGGAATCTGTGGGGAGTGTTGTAAATACAATTCACTGTTAATACAATTCAATGCAGTCTTTTCTTCATGTTGTTACTAGCTTATACTTCCAGAATGTTATGATCGTTCCTATGTTCTGACTTCACCTAGCTGACATTCCAGACTCAACAGTTGGAGTCTGGTCAGCTGGTGAGATGTACTTTTTGTCTCTGTGCTACGAATAAACTTACCTGATGTTCCCACGAGAGTGCTGTGCTGTTCTTCACTCAACTTACAATTTTTGGCGAGAGATATTAGTGCTGACCAGGCTGTGGGATGGATTATTACTGTAGCGGAAGCAATTATAAGACGAACAAGAGACAGAAGACAAACGACATCCTCCAAAGAAACGAACCCGTGCTGTGCAGTTCAACAAGAAAATTTGAAGGGTATTGTTTCAAAAGAAAACTTATCGAGGAGATTAGCGGACAGTGACGTCATTGTGAGACGGTGAGCTGACTTTCAACTCTACTGCGCGTGCAAATTTTGTGGAGTGACGAACATTACTTAGCAACCACGGTTGCCAGTAGCAGTGTGTCCCCACGTAGCGACGCGTCATTGAAGTTAGCGTATCCAAGCATCTTCAGCATAACGTTGTGTGATGTAATCATGTACGTACGCAGATGGTCATCTTGAAAAGAAATCTCCGATTGCAACAACAACGAGCGATGTCATGTACGGTGATACGCTCACTTTAATTTGAATATTATTTGCATACCCTTAACTTTTAGCGTTGAACAAGAATTTATATTCATTTGCATTAAACTCGTTAAAAGTCTAACACTCGAACAAAAGAAGAGAGAACTATTTGTTTGTTTCGAGCGTAAATTGGCACGGTGATACGCTCACCTTACATCTGCAGTGTTAACAGTTTTACAATTCACCAGATTAAATAAGAACATTGAAAGGACCTCTAGATCTACGTAACAAGCATAACTGTTAATCGGTGATGTGCTCACCTGGTACTTTATGTTGTGTCTTATAGCATTATATTCAGAGCTCTATTTGTCTTACACTCGAGAATATTTCAAGTAGCATTCTCTACAGCTGAGTTTATATTACACTTGAGAATATTTCAAGTAGCATTCGCTACAGCTGAGTTTATATTCCATTAAGACAAATTATTAATTAGGTTAATTGATCTTCATTGGTGACAAATATTCTTTAGAGTGTATAAGAGTTTGATTTGCATTTCAAACATGTCACAACAGGTTAATGTAGCGCTACCACCTCACTTCCTCAGTGAACCAGGTACTCCTCAAATATCATGGGATGATTGGATTGTCATGTTCGATAATTACATTGAAGCTTTGGATGGAGAAGACTTTTCACCTAAAAGAAAGAAAGCTTTGTTGATGACAACATTAGGAAAATAAGGTCTACGGGTGTTTAAATATCTCCCTCAGGTACTACAATCGAGCAGTCAATCCCCCTTGGATGAATATAGAGAGGCAGTCTCAAGATTAGAGGTTAGATTTGCAAAAGAATAAAACTTAGTTATGAACAGGTATAAATTCTTCAAGAATAAACAACGTAGTGAGGAATTAATAGTCAATTTTGTGGCACGTTTACGGGAATTGTCAGTAAAATGCAATTTTGGACAGATGATGGATGAATTAATCTGTGATCAGCTGATTGTACAATGTAACAATAGAAAAATTCAAGAGAGGTTGTGGGCAGCCAAAAGAAACAAGATTACAGACAAGACGGAGGGAAGGCAGGGGAGGGGGAGGAGAAATGCAACAGGGCGGGCAGGGGAAGGGGCGGAGCGGGGAGAGCGGCGATGAGGGTGTGAAGCAGCAGGGGCCTTTGAAGTGAAGCTAAGCTTCACTTCAAAGGTGTGGGAGGAGTGCTGCCGGGCGATTGACTGGCGATTTGATGATGTGCACGCGCATTTTAGGTCAATGCGCTTGCGCATTGACCTAAAAGCGCACGGGCACAGCATCAAATCGCCAGTCATTCGCCAGTCTAGGTAAACCTTATTTAAGCCCATATAGTCTCGCTCAATGCGCATGCGCATTGAGAGGCGAGACCTAAAAAGTATGAGAGAACTACAAAAGTGCAGATCGGAGCAGATGATTGCAGAAGTTTCAGACAAAAATCTATTTGATTGTGAATATGGTGATGATGGTACAATAGCTCTTGTAAAAAAAAGGGTATGACTTGCAGAAGAAAAGTTGTCTTAACAAAGGTCAAAACAAGATGTGCTCAAAATGTGGTAGTAGTGCACATACTTCTGATGCTAAATTTTGTTTTGCAACTAACAAAGAATGTGTAAAATGTGGCAAATTAGGTCACTTCTCTAGGATGTGTAGAAGCAAAGTTAGAGGGAAAGTAGCAGTAGTTGACGATAGTTGTGAAATCAAAAGAGATTTGAACACGATTTTAATAATTGATGACCCAGATATCATCACTTGTGATGAGAAAAGAGAAAAGAGACCCAAAGCTGAATTTAATATAGATGGTCACATTGTTACCCTTATGGTGGACACTGGTTCAAGGTGGACCATAATTCCGGAATTTATGTTAAAAGAAGTATGGGGGGAAAGGTCACTTTTGGATAGTGATATATGTCCTACAGTTTACCAAGGAGAAAAGATAGATCTCATATGATATTTTGAGAGTGACATTTGCTTCAAGAATAGGTCGACATTTGGTAAGGTATATGTTTCAGTGGATGGACCACCCATACTAGGTTAAATTAGCCTATATGACTTGCATATCATTGTCAATCCTAGAGCTCAAGTGCAAGTTATGGTCATTGATGACTTTAGCATAAATTACATCTTACTTGATTCTAAAAATGTATTCAGTGATGAATTGGGAGAGTTGAGAGGTTATGTACACAAAATATTGTTAAAGGAAAATGCCTTACCCACACAGCACAAAGCAAGAAGAGTACCTCTTCCAGTAAGAGAAGAGGTAAAGAGTGTTATTGATGAAATGCTTCAAGGGGGTATAATTGAGCCTGTGGAGGCATCCTCATGGGTGTCTCCGGTGGTGATTATCCAGAAGGCGGATAAAAAAATAAGATTCTGTGTGGATCTCAGATCTATACTACTATAATAAAGGAAGAACTTTGAGGCTTTGAGGCGGGTAAACTCGGGAACCACAGCGCCAATCCACACACCCGATACACCATTGTAATCGTCAGGGTGTGCAGATGGTTATAGGCTATATAAATTTTAAAAAAACCCGTTATTTAAAAAATGTACATTAAAAAAAAAGTAGTCCCTCCGAAGTAGCGCTGGCCGCGACGTGCGTGCTCACGTCAGGAGCGGGGGGAGGAGCGGCGTCCAGGAGCGCGACGAGGAGCGGCGGACATGGCGCGGGGGAGGAGTGGTGACGTGAAGAGCAGTGGACAGGCCGGAGGAGCCGGCGGTGAGGTGACAAGCAGCGGACAGGCGGGAGGAGCGGTGAGGTGACGAGCAGCGGACAGGCCGGAGGAGCGGTGACCAGCAGCAGTGAGGAGCGAGGAGCGGCAGACCAGTAAACTGAGGAGCGCGGGGAGGAGCGGCGGCTGAGGTAAGGGGACCCACGGACAATGTCGGGGCAGGCGGGGGACGGGCCGGGCGGGGGCCCGGGCTCCTGGACAATGACGGGGCAGGCAGGGGTCGGGGAAGCCTGATTGCTCCCGGACAAGGTCGGGACGGGCTGCTAGTCATTAAATAAAAATGTGGTGGCAGATGTTTTCCCACTTCCCAATATTGGTGAACTTGTTTCTACGCTGAAAGGTGCAAAGTTTTTCACCAAGCTTGATCTGAAGAGTGCATATCATCAGATACGCCTTCATGATGAGTCAAAACACCTCACAGCGTTTATTACCAGTGAAGGTACTTTCCAATTCACAAGGTTACCTTTTCGCCTTATTTCTGCAGCCAGCGTCTTCCAAAGGATGGTTACTGAAATTTTCAAAGGCATTAAAAAGGTAATATTCTTTCAGGATGACATACTTGTCTTTGGTGACACCATATTTGAACACAATGATGTACTAAAGGTCGTCCTGTCTCAAATTAATAAAGCAGGTTTGACACTCCGTAAAGAAAAATGTTCTTTTTTTGGTACAAGAGATAGAATATTTAGGATATGTGATAACTGTGGAAGGTGTCAAACCTAAGAGAAATGCATTAATGGCCATTGAATCAGCTCCATGTCCTGTTGACAAGGATCAACTAAGGTCCTTTATGGGGCTAATAGAGTTTTATGCAAAATGTGTGAGAGATTTTTCGGACAAGACATCTGTTTTGAGGAGTTTATTAAAGAAAGGTGTAATATTTACCTGGAATGAGGAACATACAAATTGTTTCAATATCATAAAAAAAGAATTGTGTCATGCTAAAGTTTTGTCCCCGTTTGACATCTAACGTTCCTCTATCTTAATGGTTGATGCTAGCAGCATCGGGTTAGGTGCTGTGTTGCTGCAAAAATATGGGGGTGAAGAAAAAACGATAGCCTTTGCTACTCGTTCTTTGAGCACTTCTGAGTGTAATTATTTCGTTATAGAAAGAGAAGCTCTTGTTGCCGTTTGGGGTACACACTATTTTAGGACCTACTTGTGGGGTACCAGGTTTCAGATAAGATCTGATCACAAGCCACTAGTAAATGTGTTAGCCCCTGGTGGTGCAGGTAAAGGCTCACCCAGATTAGCAAGACTTGCCTCAAGATTGCAAGAGTATCAATTTGAGATGACCTATGTTCAAGGTTGGCGCAATGTGCAGGCGGACTGTTTATCTAGACTTCCTGTCAAGAATGATGTATCATGTCATGACTTAGTTGAGTTCCAAGAAGAGAGTGCAGTAGCTTTCTTTCAAGATGTTATATCTCTTGGGGAGGGAACCTTCTCTAAGCATGAGTGGTGTTCTAGCATGGAAAAAGATTTAGGGCCATATGTATGAAGCCAAAAATGAGTCGCAAACGCTGCGAATCGGTAAAAAGTAGCGTTTGCGACTCAAAAATCGCTAATCGCAATGTATGAAGCCAAAAACGCATGCAAAATAAGGAATCGCAAATTAGCGATTCCCAAGCGTAGCGACAATGCTAAATAGCGATTACAATAGCGATTTCCAAATTAGCGATGAAACCTGTTAGCGAAAATCGCTAAAGTGGAAATTGCAATTCAGAAATCGCAATGGAATGTATCAAACAATCGCAAATAGCGAAATACTCAAAATCGCAAAATAAGGAATCGCAATTACCATCAAGTGGGAGCAGGTGGTAACCAGGTGCAAACTATAAATTGCAGCCCAGAATGCAACACACTCCCTACCACAATGTCAGGCCGGTCGGCGGATTTAGCTCGTTGTTTAAAAGGATTATTCCAGCCTTAATTCAATCGGTCTTGTCCTGAATCAATCGCTCTCTCCAAATGACGTGTAGTCTGTCTTTGTCTTTGGAGAGAGCGATTGATTCAGGACAAGACCGATTGAATTAAGGCTGGAATAATCCTTTTTAACAACGAGCTAACTCCGCCGACCGGCCTGAATTGGGTTCAGTGTCCGAGTGCTCCCTGCTCTGCGCGTCTTAGACTCAGTCCTTCATTTCTGCGCCAATAATGTGAGCTGCCTCCCTATTTGAACGCTCTCCGAAGGCACACGCCCTCAGTTCTGTTCTGCATATACTGCAGGGTTGACTGCGAACTACACTATACCTACACTACGGCAACCTTTGTGCCCCCGTGCAGAATCTTTCCCCCAGTCCCTGTCCTGAAGAGAACCTAGAACATCCAGGTCCGAAACGCGTCGACACTACCACCCTGTGGCAACAATAAAGGGTGCCGCTAGGATATAAATTACATCACAATTGTGGACCCTAGTGCTGCAACCCCATAGAAACATCACACCACAGGCTTTTGTAGACAGGCAGGCTTGGTTTTTCGATCTCAAACCCGCTTGTCTTTTGGTTTTTTAGTTCCTAGGACTGGTGCTTGTTCTTTGTTCATGTATTTTTTTGCACTGTATATAACTGCAATTCAATTGGACCATTATATATTCTAATGTTTTTTTTGGTATGTTCAATCAATTCTGCTTAATTCACTGTTGCAAATTCGTAAATGTGTATGTTTGTAGATACTGTATATATGAACCTTTTGATCTGACAGTGGTTCTGTTTGTGCCTGTTTTTCTTAAATAGTGTGTGGAAATTATGTGAAAAAGAAAAGTACCCTGGAAGCACACATGACGCCTTCATATTCCGACACAGTGGGCTATACCGTAGACTCTCAAGAGGGGAATTTGGAGAGGGATACTTACTAGGTAACAGCACACACTGTCAGCCCACATTTGACATGGCCAGCATGTGCATCACAGTGACTGACCTTTACACATTTCCATCCACAGGGGACAGTGCCTATGCAGTCCGGGATTTCATCCTGACACCCTACCTGAATCCTGCCACTGCTGGGCAGCGGCGCTACAACCGGGCACACATTTCCACAAGAGGCACCATCGAGAGAACATTTGGGATTTTGAAGAGCAGATTCAGATGCATACACAAGAGTGGAGGAGCCCTCCAATACAGCCCTGAGACGTGTTGCAAAATTGTTGTAGCTTGTGCCATGCTCCACAACATTGCAACCAGGAAAGGGACACCTATGGAGTTGAGTGACTCCGACGCCTCTGACGTGGAGGGACCTGGACCCATACACATGGAAGCTGGCGTAGCTGCTGCTGCAGCTGGCCGACAGAGGCGTGATGAGATCATGCGAAACTACTTCTAGGTGAGTGAAAATGATACACTGACAACTTCTTGCTTTGCAAACGTGTTTACTACCCAATTGCAACAATGTAACACATCCAAAACAAACATGGATGAAGTCTCCAAAACAAAAGCACATGTTTCCATCACAGTGCTACTCAATCAGTCAGTAGTGCAGCAAGTGCTACACTGTTGCTGGCACCATAACCCCCCTGTGTGGTATTTGCTTATCAAAACAGTCACTATTGTAATGTGGCAGGCCTGGTGCTCCGGCCACTACGGCGCCTCTCAACAGTGGGTGGTGGTGTGTTTGAGCTCCGGACCGACTGTGAGTCCTCCTCACTGGGGGTAAGCACCCCGGGTCCAGCAGTGCGCAGCGCACGCAGCTCGTCAAGGGTGGCAGTTGATTGTACCACTACAGTGGCTATGTCCTGGATACCATGGGAGAATTCACGCTGTGTCTCTATGGCACGCCTTGCCAGCATATTGGTGGAGGAAGCCAGCCGATTAATAGCACGCGTGTAGTGGTCCATGCGGGCCATTTCTTTGGGCCTGGCTGCGCGTTCCGCTCTCAACTCTGCAGTTAGCTCCTGCACAGCCCCCCTGATTTCCTCCCGTATGCCTCTGTTCCCTGCCCTGATCTCCCTCTGAATGGCCTTCATGTGCTTCGCTTGCAGCTGGTGAACCTGCAGCATGTGCATCTCCAGGCCTGCGAACACAGATTCCTCCTGTTGGACATTGGAGCTGATGGCCGTGCGGGGTCTACGCCTGCCTCTGGACATTGCTCTGGACTCCTGCTGCTGGGGTACTGGTGCATCAGACTGCACATTATCATTTTCATCGTCATCGTCATCCATAATCCTCAATGGCCTGACGTTCCTCCTACTTTGTCCCTGTGGCCGGATGAAAGGACTGTCCTCCCCATCTGAATCATTGCCATGGCTGCCTTCTCCAGAGGCTTGGGGTCCTGTCTCAGGTGCAGTGGCTGTAACCTTCCCACTTGCAGGTGCTGTGGATAGAACAGCACACGTGAATTATTTTTCCATTATATGTGATGTTCAAATACATTTTTCACAGTCTTCCCTGACTTTACTTGTGTCATTCACCTATCCTGACCTGAAAAATTGTACTAAGTTAAAATCTGTAGCTACTTTCTACATTACAGTCTATGGTGACTACAACTCCCATAATGCATTGCTGTGTCTGCCTGTGTAATTGCTCTAGCCTGCCATGTGGTTCCCCTAATCCCTAGGTTTCTGCAGGGGGTTGCTGGGGGTGGTTTAGGGTGGGGAGGCATGCTTCTTACCTGGTCTTGCAGCAGGTTGTGCTGAGCTGTCGAGCAATGACACGCCCGCAACAGTCTGTGTAGGCAGTGTGGCCTCTACCAGCTCCTCCAGTGGTGTAGAGTCAGGGATTTGGGAGGTTCCCCCACCGGTGAGCTGGGACTGCTCCAGTCTGGCAGCCAACTTCTCCTTGGAGCGCTGTCTCAGGTCATACCAGCGCTTCCTCAACACTTCCACTGTCCTGTGGGTGACTCCTAGGGCATTCACTTTGGCTTGGATGCCCTCCCAAATCCTCCTTTTGCTGGCTTCTGGAACCTTGTGGGAACTCCTCCCAAATAGTGCCTCATGGTGTGGCACCATTTCGGTGATGAGGGTCTCCAGTTCAGCCTCTGAAAACTTTAGTTTCCTCTTCCTGCCTGCTTCCCCTTCTTGCTGGTCCTGCTGGCTTGCTGGGACATCCTGGTTTCCACCTTCTGCCATTGCTCCTGACTTCCAAACAACACTCTCACACTCTGTCTTTGTCCTGAAGCACCTTGGGTAATCTTTCACTTCCTGGATGGTGATGTCATCATTATGCATCAGGATTGCGATTGGATGTTTCCAGAAAATCGCTAAATTGTGATTTATCGCGTGGGAACATCGCAATTTAGCGATTTTCGGGCTGCGATCGCGCTATTTAGCGAAATACTGGTTGCGAACTTGCTAAATTGCGATTTTTTACCTTTAAGGAATCGCTGTTTTGCATCGCGCAAATTTTTAGCGATTTTCTCCGAATCGCGAAAAATTTGCGATTGCGTTGATACATCCCAATTTGTGATTCTGAATCAGCGATTCGGTAATAATCGCTAATTCAGAATCGCAAATCGTTTACTTGATACATATGGCCCTAAGTTCTTTTGAAAGTCATAGACCTTATAAAAATAGGTACCAGACGTGAGAGTAGTGTAATACCCTCAGTGCAACCTTTCATACAGATTTTGGATGAATTGTCGGTCTCAAATGATGTGATTTTGATGAGGGGAGACAGATTTGTTCCTCCATGTTTATTGAGGCCTAAGTTATTAAAGTTGGACCATGAAGGACATCTAGGCCAGACGCTCACCCATCGTAGGATAAAGACTAATTTCTGGTGGCCTTCGATAGATGCAGAAGCAGCATCTTGGGTTGAAGATTGTGAGAGTTGTAAGGAGGGCAAAAAAAGACTTAAGATTGCATCTGGTCAGGTGAGAGGTAAAAATATTTCAGCAAATCAGCCTTGGCATAGTATATGCTTAGACTTTATTGGGCCAATGGATAAACTGCCTACCAATCAGTGTTTTGCAATTGTTGTTGTGGACAGTTTTTCAAAGTGGCTTACAGTTACCTTTGTCAAAAAAATCACTACTGATTGTACCATTAACTTTTTAAAGGGAGTATTTCACGAAGAGGGATTTCCTTCTATACTTATAACAGACAATTGTACACAGTTAACATCCAACAAAATGAAAATATTTTTAGAAAGATGTAGCATAACACACCATCGCACAAGTCTCTACAATCCCCAAGAAAAAGGAATTTGTATAAGAGTCAATAGATTAGTAAAGGGTGTAATACAAATGACGTGTGCTTCAGGTTGTTTTTCTATTGAAAAAGTTCAAGAAATGGTTTGGGCTTACCGTTCTACTCCACACAAACAGGATATTAAGTCTCCATTTGAAGTAATGCGAGGAAGGTCCCCAGGTACAAAATTGACACCTTCTTGGTTGAAAAATTATAAAGATGATCATTCACCACAGATCAGTCAAGGTGATTCATTTTATTCTATCTTAGTGGGAGACTTGGTGAAGGTCAAACCTGGAAGAGTGTCTAAAGGTCTTTCTAAATTTAGAGGCCTATTTGTAGTCAAACAGGTATACCCACACTACATAGTTTTAGAAAATGGGAAAAAGTGGAACTACCGCAGGGTGCACTTTATCAAAAGTGTTCTGTTTCTAAAACAAAAGATAAAATCTTTGAGAATTCATTAAGTAACAGTGGCTATATGTTCTCAACTCAAGAAGATGTCAGCTTCCCTATCTCAACAGAGTATTGGAGAGAGGAAGGTGATGGTGATGCTTCACATCATCTTAATTTACAAAGTCATAATTGTCATACTAATGGTTCTTTTCTTAATAGTATGTTTGCAGAAGGTATGTCGACTAATGATAATTTTTTAAGTTCAAGATCTCGTCAACCACCTTTTTATCTGAATGATTACGTTTGTTGATTTCCACTTGTTATAATAAATTGCATCTTTGTTTTCTTTATTTTTTATTATTCCAAGGGGAGGAGATGTGTTGTAAATACAATTCACTGCTAATACAATTCAATTGCAGTCTTTTCTTCATGTTGTTACTAGCTTATACTTCCAGAATGTTATGATTGTTCCTATGTTCTGACTTCACCTAGCTGACATTCCAGACTCGGCAGTTGGAGACTGGTCAGCTGGTGAGATGTACGTTTTGTCTCTATGCTACAAATAAACTTACCTGATGTTCCCACGAGAGTGCTGGGGTGTTCTTCACTCAACTTCCAAAGGGTGTCACAAACTTCTAGCCACCCAGCCGTCCCCAAAGTATTCTGATAAAAATGGTGCCTCTCTAGTGTGGGTAGCCCTAGTACCTGCAACAGGAGACTGCCCAAAAAGCAATGTGGACACATCACATTTTTCCAGTAAAAACTGACCCTTTTCTACGCAAAGTGCCTAGTTGTGAATTTTGGACCCTGGCTCTGTCTGCACCTAAGTAAACCTTGCAAGCCTATACATATTTGCCCCAAGAGAACATAGACCGGGAATCTCGGTGTCAAAGTGGGCATCAATTTCATCCAGAACTACTTTCCAGTATCCCTGAATGCGCGTACAATCCCATAAAAGGTGTGTCAGTGTGCCTGTCTTTGCGCAGCCTTTCCAGCAAGTCGCGGCGCGGGAAGGATCCATCTCTTGCAGCCGTTCCGGCGTGTAGTACCAATATGACACCAGCTTTATTAAAGTAGACGTTAGACCCATATGGTAAGCAGAGTGTCTAGCCCGATAGCAAATGTCCTCCCATTCTTTACTACTCAGGCCCCTTCCCAGCTCCCTCTCCCAGCGTGCCCTCCCCGCATTGTAAACTCTCGAGTATCTCTCCAGGAGCAATCGGTAAAGGCCCGATACAAGTCGTCTGTCTGTCTTCCGGGAGAGCAGCCAGTACTCGTATTGGCTGAGCTTCCGGTCAGCTCCCTCCCGCACCTGAGGGTCAAACGTCCAGTGACGCACCTGGAGATAACGGATGCGCTCCGATTCTGGAAGGCCATATTCTTGACGTAGGTGCTCAAAGGGTGCAACCCCTCCGTCGGAGTACAGGTGAGATAGAACCCAACAGCCCGCCAGTCGCCACCGAGCGAACGCCCACACATCTCTGCCAGGTCCAAAATCTGGATTTTCCAACAGCGGTGTCAGGGGTGACGGAAATGTTGTCAGATCATGTCGAGCATTAGTCTGGTCCCACACCTCCAGAGGAACTCTGGTGATGAAGGAAGTATATAGATTAGGCGGTCTATGCTGCCTACGGAGAAAGGGGACTTCCTGCAGGGGCCTGCCGGCCTCCGCCTGATCCTGAAATAGCCAATGCCGCTCCGACTCCCACCTACTCCACTCCACCAGGGTGCGGAGTTGCGTCGCTTGGTAATATAGCGCCAAATCGGGCAATCCCAAGCCTCCTTTCTCTGGGGGGAGCATCGCCAACCGTAGTTACATCCTCGGACGCCTTCCATTCCAGATGAACTGCACGAGTTCCGATTGAGTTTGGCGAATTCAACCCTCAGGTGGTCGAAGCGGAATTGTCCGAAAGATATACAAGATCTGAGGTAGGATGGTCATTTTTACCGCCGCCACCCGTCCTAGCCAAGAGAGAGGCAAGTGTCGCCATCGCCCCAGCTCTGCACGGATTGTGCGGCGGAGGGTGGCATAGTTAATACACACTGTGTCCTTTAAAGTGGTCGCCAGGTGAATCCCCAGGTAGGGGACTGCCTCTGAGGACCAGTGGAAAGGGAAGCGCTCTTCCAGAAAGGCGCGAGTCTGGGGCTCTAGCGAGAGGTCCAAAGCCAACGATTTCGCCATATTCACCTTGAAGCTCGAGGCCTTTGCAAATGCGTCCAGAATCTCGATGCAGGCCGGCAGGGAATCTCTCGGGGTGACTACAGACAGGAGCACATCATCAGCATATAAACTGATTGTGTGGATGTAGGCTCCGAATTTCATCCCCTTAACTCTACGATCCGTCCTTAGTGCTTGCACCATCGGTTCCATATACAGTGCAAATAGTAGGGGGGAGAGTGGGCACCCCTGTCGGGTCCCACGTTCAATAGGGAACCGGGCTGATGAGCAACCATTGACACGGGCAGTCGCTGTGGGAAAGGTGTAACAGTTCAGCACCCATGTGCGAAATTTGGCACCCAATCCGGCCCTTATCAACACCTGTTCCAAATATGGCCAATGGACCCGATCGTCTTTTCGGCGTCGATTGCCAGCATCATAAGCTCGCCTGGCAGTCTTGTGGCCCGCTCGATCAGGTGAAGCGCCCTCTTAGTGTTGTCGGCCACCTGTCTTTCGGGGATAAACCCCATCTGATCCGGGTCAACCAACCCCTGCATCAGGGGTGCAAGCCGGGAGGCGAGGATGCTAGTATAAAGCTTGAGATCAACGTTGAGGAGGGAGATGGGTCTATAGGCTCCGCATTGCGTGCAATCCTTCCCAGGTTTGGGAATGACCGAGATGGTGGCCTCCATCAGATCTCTCGGGATGGCACCAACTTCCGAACATGAGTTGAAGAGAGAGGTGAGCAGCGGAGTTAGCTGGGAGCAAAAGGTTTTGTAAAAGATGGCGGTGTAGCCATCCGGGCCCGAAGCCTTAGCTAATTTAAGTTGTGAGATCGCTGAAATCACCTCCTCCGGTCGGATCGCCCTCTCTAGCACCTCCGACTGCTCCGGTGAAAGAGTGGGTAACGCAACATCCTGTAAAAATGCTTCACCATCCGCGGGGTCAAGACCAGCTCCGGCATACAACGGAGAGTAGAAGTCGCTAAAGGTATTTGCTATGTCTCTGTCCCCTCTGACTCGATTGCCCGCCTGTGTGGTTAGTTCTTGCACCGTGTGTCGCTGGACCCGTTCTCTGAGTGCCCTTCCCAACAGCCGCCCGCAGCGGTCCCCGCCTGTGTAATACATATGGTGGACCCTCAAAGCTGCGTACTCGGCGCGATCCTGGTCAACGGCCGCCAGCTGTTGACGTGCCAGGCGGAGCTGCCTCCAGATTCTCGGCACCCCTGTTCGCTGGTGGATTCTCTCCAATTCGCGCGTAGTCGCCGACAGCTCCTCCCTTTTTCGTGCCCGCTCCGCATTCTCCGCCGCCGATATCGCTATGAAATCGCCTCGTAGTACCACTTTAAGCGCCGCCCAGTGCGTGGCCCGTGAGGTGTCAGAAGGCTGATTATATGTCATGTACTCCGTTATGACCCCTTTGATTTTAGCTATAACCTCTTTCCGATGAAGTAAAGTGTTGCGCAATCTCCAGCAACGCGGGGCGCGGGCAAGGGGCGGGAAAGAGAATAGTGCTGTGAGGGGCACGTGGTCTGACCGCGCCATCGCTCCAATGTCACTCTGGGATGCCAGCGCTGTAAATGAGGTGGATGTCAGCAGGTAGTCTAACCGAGCATAGGTCTTGTGGGCATTGGAGTAGTATGTGTAATCTTTGGTGCTAGGGTGAAAGTGCTGCCAAAGATCAGTCAGTTC
Source organism: Lissotriton vulgaris (assembly GCF_964263255.1). Taxonomy (NCBI): domain Eukaryota; kingdom Metazoa; phylum Chordata; class Amphibia; order Caudata; family Salamandridae; genus Lissotriton; species Lissotriton vulgaris. The sequence continues at coordinate 816,000,918 of NC_141696.1, read as the reverse complement.
CAACTCTCTCAATCTGCAGTGCCCCCCCCCCCTCCGACAGAGTGCCTGTCTGCGAAGAGCGCTGCCCCGATCTGTCCTGTAGGTTGTCAAAGACCAGATTAAGATCCCCCCTACCACAATATGTCTATCCGGGGACGCAGCAGTGTCATCAAGAACCTGATGTATAAACTTTTTTTGTCCCTCGTTAGGTGCATACACTGAGCTGGCTGTGTAACTGACCTCTCCCATAGAGAAGCTGTAGGACAGCATCCTCCTCTTTATCTCAGCTCTTTTCTGCAGAACTTTGCCTCTAAAGCGGTGGGACACCAATATCGCGACTCCTGCAGTCTTTGTGGGGGCCGAAGAGAAAAACTGCTTTGGGAAATGGTGCAATTTCATCCTAGGACAGTCCTTGGGCAATAAGTGCGTCTCCTGCAGGAGGCAGATATCCGCCTTCGAGTTCTCCAGGAGAGGCAAGACCGCCCTGCGCTTTACCGGGTTGTTCAAGCCTCGGACATTTAAAGTGAGAAGGCACATCTCAGTCGCCAACTTAGGGAATCTTCAAACCTTCAAGCCGTATCCCCTGAAGCCCCTGCACCCCAGCGTCCCCATACTCATCCATTCTTACCGGAACTTAGAACCCCTCCCCACCCCCTCCTAAACCCCGCACTAGACCTGCGCTCTTTCCAAATTTCAACACCCCTCCCCCCCTCAGTACCCACCCTAACCCCAACCACAGTTCCCCCCACAAACCCCCAAACAGTCATAAGAGTCCTGGGCCGGTCATGTCCTTGTTCAGGCCCCCGGAATGAAGTAGTGATGGGAAACGTGGCACTGGCTACCCCAGCGGCCCCCCACCCGGCCCCACTCAAGCCCGCTTGATTTCAGTGCTAATAGAAGAAACCTCCCCCTCAACTGCACACGAGGAAGAGACTTAGTCTTGTGCCGTCGTATCCTTGGACACCTCCTCAATAGCTGCCGCCTTCTCCTGCGCCACCGTCTCTGGGTCCGGCCTACGGGCCGACCTTGGTGCTCGCCGACGCCGCACTTTCTGCCAGCTCTCTCCTTCTGAGCGGGGTGGCCTTTCCTGTGAGGGACTACCCACATCCTCTCTGGCCGTCGAGTCTCCTCCATCTCTATACCCAGCAGAGCGCACGCATCCGTCAGAGATCGGAACTGATGTAGCGCGCCATTCCATTTGAATACCAAGCGGAAGGGGTGACCCCAAGAGTAAGGGACCCCCTTCTCGTGGAGGACCGAGGTGACAACCTTGAAGGCTCTCCTCTTCTGTAAAGTAATTGCGGAGAGGTCCTGATATAACGCGACCTGATTGCCTTGATATTGTATAGGTTGCTCAACGTGCCAGGCCCACTCTGTGTGCCCTGTCAATGCGTACCACATAGTCTTCTCCTTCCCCCAAGATGTCTCGAAAGAGGCCCTGCAGGAACAGGGTAACATCACCCCCTTCTGCCTTGGATGGTACACCTCGGACGCGTATATTGTTCCTCCGGGAGTGATTTTCTAAATCTTCTGCGTGGGCCTGTAAGTCCAGTTGTTGTTCCTGCAGGCACAACACCTCCTGCTGTAATTGCTCTACTTCCTCACTCCAAGTTTGGTCAGCCTCTTCAACGGCGGCCACCCTGTCTCCCAGCCCATCGACATCGCGACGAAGCTCCCGATATTCTCCCGCCATATCCTGCTTTAGGGTCTGGAAATCCTCCCGTAGAGAGTTGAATAGGGACTCTAGGAATGCTTTGGTGATCGGTGCCCCTTCTTCTTCACGCCTCCCGGAGTCCGAGACCACCCCAGGGCTCGAAGGGCTTTTAGTCCCCTTAGTCGCTCCCTTCGTCAACATGTCCGTAATGGTGCGTCCTCCCTTGCGTGAGCCCCCGGACATGGCGGGTCCCACCAAGTATATGCTGCCAGAGACTCCCTGTTATGGCACGGGGCAACGTCCCTTCCGTTTCCACCACCAACTCTCAGGCCAACCAGTCTCACCTGGATTACCCGTCCAGTGGCTCCTCAGCTAGGGGGTCAGCTGGTCTGTCCGGTGGCTCCAGAACTCAGGAAAAGCCCTCACTGTCCAGACCCAGGCCGCTCACCACTGGGTTTCTAGGAAGCCCGCCTCTGTAATACTCCCGGCGCCATGTGTCTCGACCAGTGCTTCAAAGAGGGGCCCCCTCCAAGTGGGGCTCCAGGGCTGAGCCGCTCGCCAAGACTAGACCACACTGCGTCACCGGCCTGTCAATTCCACTCCAGGGATATTTAAGGGCTCTCCCAGGTTATCCGGCAAGTCCAGGGCTACCGCAAAGCCCCCACACCATGCAGCCGTAGGGTCCACCACCTCAGGAGACCACTCTACGTGTCGCCTTCAGGCCCCAGGGCCCCGATCTCACCCGGTGCCGGCCCTCCACACTCTCCCGGCCCTGCCAGGCACTCCTCCCTCTATAGGCCTCCAAGCCCGGGCCTCGATTTTCGCCACCTCTGTCGAATCTCAGGTCACCTGTGCCTGCCTCTGTATCCCATCCGGTGTGCCTCACTGTCCTCCGCTGTGCACCGCTTCCTAAGGGGGTCCCGCGGTGCCCTCCTCCGCCGTCCCCGGGGTACGGGCTTCTCTTCCTGCTCACCGCCTCCCTAGAAGTAGGCCTCCGAGCCTGGACCTCGATTTTCGCACTCTCTGAGTGCGCGCGGTCACTGCCTCTGGGTGTCTCTCACCCCGGTCTCCGCCACCGCCGAGGGGCCGTCGCTCACCGGGCCGCCGTCCTCCGCTCACGTCTTGCGGTCCAGGTTGCACCTCCCAGCTCCGGCTCACTGCAGCCCGGGGGGTCACTGCTCGAGATCCGCAGCCACAACGCGGCAGCCGTATCTCCGCTTCTGAATGCCGCCGCAACTCTAGCCACCCCGCCGAGGGAAGCACCAACGTTTTACTGCAGGTGCCCCCACCTGGATACGCTGGAGGAGGGTTTCAGCGCTGCTGATCGGGCATTTATCTGGGCCGGGACGGGGAGCCTCGCTAGCGGACGTCCGCCGCGGTCGCCATCTTGGCCACACCCCTAGATGTGGATTTTAAACCCTAGCTCTGCCGGCACATTAGGAAACCTAGCAAAACTTTACATTTTTGAAAACTAGACATCAAGGGGAATCCAGGATGGAGTGACTTGCATGGCTCTCACCAGGTTCTGTTACCCAGAATGCATTGCAAAGCCCAAGCTTTGCAAAAAAACCCACAGTTTCCTCACTTTCTGTGGTGGAAAGTTCCAGAATCTACAGGGAGCCACAAACTTCCACCCACCCATCCTTTCTATGAGTCTCCCGATAAAAATGGTACCCCACTCGTGTGGGTAGGCCTAGTGCCCGCGACAGGAGACTGCCTAAAGCGTACTGTGGAGACATCAAAATTATCGATTACAAAATGACCTTGTTTTAAGAGGGAGTCACCTGTTTTTGATCCTGGGCTCGGCGGCCATCTAGGGAAACCTACGGAAGTGTGACTTGCATAGATCCTACAACGTTTTCCTACTCAGAATCCCCTGCAAACCTCAGATATAGCTGAAAAAAGTAAAATGTTCCCTACATTTCTGCCTGTGATAACTGCACCAACACAAATGTCCTATTCTAAGGTGCTAATGAACCCATCTGTTTCTGGGAGAGCAGAAAGACTGTGGCAAATTATTTCGGGGGCAGCCCCCACCTCTACGTATACAAAAAATGAATCCCTGGTGCCTAGTGAGCTTTCCGCCTTGTCCCCCCCCACCCCGGGACAGATCAGGGGCTATTGATCCAATCTGCCTCCTGGGGGTTCAGAAAGACCTTGGCACCACACCTGAACTCTGAAAAAGAATATCCTGGTGCTTAGTAGGAGTTTTGCATGGGAGGGGGAGAAGTGACCCCACCCCGACCTATAAAAAAAGCATCCTTGATGTCTAGGGTGCCCGGGGGGAGGGGGGCAGAAAGATTGATTATGGCAATTTTTTGGGGGGGGGAGCAAAGGCTTTTGCTCAAGGGGACACTCCCCCTCCCTGGTACCTAGTGGGTGGATCCCTGCTTTGCAATCCCTGCTTGAGATAGCCCAACGAGCAATAAAACAGTGAAACTGAAACTAAGTTTCAGTTTCATTTCCAATATAATGACGTCAGCACCCCATGCGTCCGACCGTCATTTCAATTAAATTGGGAGGCAAACATTTTAAAAAGAAAATACCTCTGCCGTCCGCAGCAGAGGGATTTTGTGCTTGTGTGTGCATGACGGAATGGTTCTGTTATGAGCACACGAGCACTGGTGCTCGTGATGGAACCATTCCGTCATAAGCACCGAAGGGGTTACGGAGTTTAGTTTAGTTATCCTAAAACGCAGGAATGGAGTTCTATATTTGCTTTTATGTACCAAGGGTATGGGCCGAGTGAATCCTTCCCGATAGTTGGTGTAAGCACAGAACTTGCTCAGTGACGACTGATACAAGTAATCAGTTGTAGGGCAGAGAATGCGGGGGCGCAAGGGCGGCATGAGGGTGATGGCGCTGGGTTATTATTTAATCGAAAATAGACTTACCTTACGCTGACAGGTGCCTCGGTGCTCCTCTGCTCCCAGCACAGGCTCCCAGAGTGCCACCCAATCCCGACATTGCTCTCATGCTATGTATACCAAGCATGAGAGCAGCGTGGGGATTGGTCTGAGCGGGAGGCTTTGACGCTTGGTCAGGGACAGGGAGCTGAGGCCTTTTCCCCACCCCGCTCTGCAGCACAGCTCAGATGGAGAAACCGAAGTATGCATGTCAGTTTGGACGGCCTATGACAGCCGGCCAAACTGAAATGCGTACTTTAGTGCACCTGCAAAAAGAACAATTGATGGACAGAATGCAGAACAAAGTCATACATTCACCCCAGTACAGAGATCTGGGGCCTAAACCCATTGTTTTTTTCCTCCCCATGCCATTCCAGTTTGAACCCAGCCGTATGCAAATCAGTCTTGCCCAATAGGAACAGTCCAGCCCGAACTGCCAGGCCAGGTCCTCCCTGGGCTGGAAACAAGCATCTTAGGACCAGTTTCGGGGTTTCACCCCTCATCAGCCAGGATAGCTTGACTTCAGTGGCATGGGAGCACAGGACCCATGTCTGGACATACTGGTCCCACTCGGGGGTGACAAATGCAAAAAGAACAATTGATGGACAGAATGCAGAACAAAGTCTGGATGCTTGTTTCCGGTCCAGTTCGGTCTGAACTGTTCCCATGAGGCACAGGGTCAAGACTGATTTGCATATGACTGGGGTGGCGTAGTGGGCAAAAGAACGAAGGATTTAACCCAGGTCTCTTGACTGTGGAAGAATGTTTGAATCATTCAGCATTCAGTCCATCATTTGTTGAAGTTACACTTTTCGCCCTAAGTGGGATGGGTATGCCCAGACGTGGTTCCCTTGCTCACTGTGCCACTGGATTCAAGCTAGCCTGGCTGATGAAGTGTTCCATACCCAGAAACCGGTCCCAGGATGCTTGTTCCGGTCCAGGGAGGACCTGGCTTGGCAGTTCGGTCAGGACTGTTCCCATGAGGCACAGGGTCAAGACTGATTTGCATATGGCTGGGTCCAAACTGGGGTGGCGTAGTAGGCAAAAGAACAGTGGATTTAACCCAGATCTCTTGACTGGGGGAGAATGTTTGAATCATTCAGCATTCCGTCCATCATTTGTTGCAGTTACACTTTAGGGCACCTACCAATCCTCCCAGACCCAGTCCCTGCCCTGTTAACCTGGCTGGCCCCTCTCTATGTTCGCGCCGGCTGCCAGACAAGAAAAAATAAAATTATAATAAAGCTGATTTATTATCATTATTTTTTTTGTTTTCTGGCTGTTTGCAGGGGGGTGGGGGGCCGCTCACCGCCATTTCGGAGGCGGTGATTAATTTTCTTGAGTGCATTCTGAAACAAAACAAGCCCAGTACCTATTTTGTTTCAATCTTCACTTTGGAAATATGACCAGAATGAAAGGGGCTGTGGTGCTTTGCATGCCGCAGGACTGCACTCTGACATTTTGGTGCCCAGGAGAAGGCTGACACATCACAGCCTGTAACCTGAGCTTACTGAAACTGAACACATGCAAACATTGCCTCTCACCTACCACGTCTTGGATAAAGATAAGCAACAAAGAATGCATTTAATTAGATGGCCCTAGCCAAGTTTATAAAAAGGACAGATGCTAATGATACCTCTACCCCATGGGATTAAGTTGTTGACTTTTCTATTATAATATATGTCCTATTTAAAAGGGCTTCAGGACTTCAAATAAGTGTTAAGCTTCTGAAAGTTGCAAGACAACTGGCCTCTGGCAGGCGGCGCCAACATAAGCAGCACATTTCTGAGTTGTATTTCACACTTGTTATCAATTACAGCACTGGATAGATGTGCTTCAAGGGGCTTTTAAGTCATGCTGGCCGATTCACAAAAGATATTTATTTTGCACCCCTTTTTTTGTTGTTACCTTTATTTTTATTTTGCAATAAGAACACAATAGGTGCATATTGATTTTGTTACACACTTACACATACGTTCAGAGGAAATCTGTGATTTTCTTGATATGTCATAAAACATTGTGAATACACAGAAAAATGGTTCAGTGGCTGATTGCTTTCCTTAGCAAATATACATGAGTAAATGTTGATAGTCTAAATTTGCACGAGTTATTGCTGAATAACGTGCATTTCAGCTCGCTGAGGTTTTTCTTTTACTTTTTCTGCAAAAGAAAATTACTTGTCCTTTAGGAAAAAATTCCATCCCCTGCATTTTCACCATTTTGGGGCTTGTTCTTGTCTCTATTTCTACCCTGTGTAGGGATTCATTTGTCCCCCTGACAGAATTACAACTGCGACTCTATGAAGGGTGGCAGTGGACAAAGAAAACATTTATGGATACCCAAAAACTCACAAGTCTGTTGATGTTCACTGACTTTTCATGGCTTTTATGCCAGACAACCTTCCTACCTGCCCAGGGAAGCAAATTCATGCCAACATAAAATGATACCAAGGTATAATAATTTTACATGCGAGTAAATCAATTGACGAGTGCAAATTCACGTTTTGCAAAACTCAAACTTGATTTTACACTTTTAAATGAGGTCATTAGTGTACCTAACAGTACTGATCCCAATGATAAACAATCACAACCCCTCAAAAGGACACCTTAGTTAAAACAAGCACACTTAGACACCAGCACTCCAATTCATGTGCAAATATTGCAATTTGTTTCACTTGTCCAAGAGCCCATGGAAGATGATATAATGTTGAGAAGTAGACTGGGAGAGATACATTTACTATGAGGAGGCATGGAAGACTTGAGAGAACAAGAGAGGTTCAGGTGGAACAATGGCGCCGAAGTAGAAACAGAGTCTAGATTGCGAATAGGTGAGATCCATTGCAAATATATGAGAAGCAAAGCTCGAGTGCTGTCAGTGCTTGGCCTTACAAGTGGAGGGCTGCCTAGACTGTCTGATTTAGCCGCCTTCATGTCAAAAGCCTCAATTAAGTCAATTGTTGAAGACTCACAGTAGGCTAACAGAGGGAAGACGGCAACTAAGGCAGGGCCTAGGCCAGCTTGATTGATGGAAGCCAAAGCGGTGGGAACCAGGAGTGATGTGAGCCGTCAGAATCACTGCATCACCATGCCTCCCAAACTTGTGAATTACTCTCAGGATAAGGAGAAACAGACAAAATGCTAGCAACAGATCCCGTGTACAAGGAACGAAAGACAGTCTATTATTCATGCTCCCTGAAACCAAACCCCCGGAGCAGAAACTTTTGCACAGGGGACTGTGTGATGGCACCAATAGTTCCAGCCATTCCAGATGTAACTGAGTCTCAATCTCATTGAAGAATGCAGAAAGAAAGGAATAATCCCTGGAAGGTGGAAATAAACAGCTTGGCACATCAACCTATGAACTTTACATCCTTGGTAGATAGGCCAGAATGAAGGTGGGACTCCAATGAGAACACGTCTTTGTGAGCGACTCTGCTCAGAGAACGAGAATTGGTCTCTCTCTTTCTGTTTATGCATGACTAAATTGCTATGTTTTCTGTCTGCACCAGATAGGAGCCCCCCCCCCCAAAAAAAGGGGGACACATGCAGAGCCCCCACACTCCATTTGGAGTACACAGAGGATACTAGGAGAGATCACTAACCCTGAGCAGATTAAGTATCAATCAATCTGTATTTCTTTAGCACAGCTTATCACCCCAAGGAGTATTCAGACGCTGGGGTATTCAGAGGGGGTATCCAGTGATCCACGAACCATGCCTCTGGCTTTTGCTATTGAAACCAAAGAAAGCAAAGGGTTAAAGTTGCTCCCCCTGAAATAGTGTACAAAACAAACCACAATTGGTAACAGTGAACCAAAGGCAGCAATACTTAAAGTGCTGGATCAGAGGTTGGAGGGGCTACTTGACCCAAGGCATCAAACACATGCAGGACGCCTTGTTGCCCTGAGAGTACAGTCATAGATGCAGGACCCATTCTGTAGCTGAGAATCCACCCCTTTTGAGACATCAGAGTTTCCACTCTGGGAGGAAGAAAAAAATCCAAACTGCTCTCCTGGGTTCCAATTTTTCCCTTCTGTTGGCAGGGTAAAGGCTCCGACATCTGGCCATTCAGCCTCCACCCAAAGGACCTAAGGATGCAATAGACTTGAGAGGTGTGTACCTCAATCAGAAAATGATGACTCAGCTAAACATTTGTTGATAAATTTAGCATTATATGCTTACAGGAATGCTGGGAACAGCGGGAGATACATATCAGTGGATATCGTACATTCTTCTTAGCGGCTAAACAGAATAACAGGGGTAGGAGCTCAGGTGATCTGACTGTTTATATTTCAAATATGTTAAACATGGTGGTAAAAACACTGAGCGCAGGAGGACATTATTACCAACTACTGGGATTAAAGATGGGAGAAAATAAACAGGTTATCCTGATTAAATGTTATAATAACACCCCTAAGGATGATGTAGATAAGGTCATGGGGGATCTAACCAATATCCTACACAAACAACAGCACTGTGGGCAAACAGAGACACGTGTCATATTAACGGGCGATTTCTACTGTCACCTATGCCCCTATAGTGAGTCTTGCACTTGTGGGTTGGTTAACTTGAGGGGAGACCCATGCACTCATTTTGAGCACTCTAAGCTAGGTACTCTACTTAATGTTTTGATGTGCGAGTGGGATTTAGGTTTTACTAATGAGCTTTGTAGTCCCCAGGTCGCTTTCCAACCTACCTTTAATGGACGAGGCCTTAGGTCAGTGATCGATTTTACATTATTTACAGCCAGCTATCATCATTGTGTCCTGAGTTTTAGAACGGAGGACAACTCGATGAGCGATCACTTCCAGCAGAAGTTTGATGTGGCAGAAAATATTTACCATCATGGGATCACACTCTCTAGAGTAAATGGATATTCCATTAAATGGAGCAAGATAAATCCAGCCACCTTTCTGCATACTTTAATATCAGGACATCCAGATGATTTTATGACCTGCCTAGAGGAAAACCCGAGCCCAGCTAAGGTTATACCCGCTTTCAAAAAGATAACAGATCAAATTAGAAATCAATTGACACGCAGGACAAGGGTGGCTGAAGGAACTAGGACGAGGGCTGGTTTGATTCTGAATGCACCAAAGCTCACTCTCGGCTAAAGTCAGCTCTTAAAAAGGAACCAAGAAATAAAATAGAAATAAGGTCAGCTAGACTACTTTACAAAGCTGCAGTAAAAAGGAGGAAGTTGGATATAAAGGAGGACGCCTGGTTAGCCCTCCACAAGGCATGTGCACTTAAAGATAATACGGGCTTCTGGAGGGCCGTAAATGCCCCCTTCTTTATAGAAAGGAAAACGGACATAATTGAGATTGCTATAGAGGAGGCGGTATGGGTAAACCACTTCTCTGAGCTCTACAAAAAAGATGAACTAGTCAGCTCGAACCGTCTTGGCTACCGGACAAGTGATGAGTGATACACAGGGTTTGTTCCCCTTGAAAATAGTCTTCTCCCTAGCGGAAGTAGAACTAGCTATCGTAGAGAGTGCCCTGAATAAAGCCCCAGGGCCGGATGGAGTCCCGATAGACACCTACAAGGCCAATATCTCCCTTTGGGCACCGCTCCTAACTAATGTGTTAAATAGTTATACTAAAAAGGATTTCCATCGACCTGGCAGGAGGCGATCGTAATGCCAAACTTTAAAAAGGAAGATCGTAATGACCCTAAGTGCTATAGGCCAATTTCACTTTTAGATTCTTTGATGAAAGTGGCTGGCAGAGTCCTACTGAATAGATTACATATGTGGGCCCTGAGACAATGTAGACCTGCTTTTATTAAGATACAATTGTTGCAAGATGAAACGACTCTAAACGCGGTCTCAATCTTTTTAAAAAGTATTCTTAGATGTCGATCCTCATTGTTATAATATTCTTAACGTTATTGATATAATATCTGTGAAAAGATTGAATATTGAACTTAACTGAAATGTACAGTGGCTTGCTTGACTAGTTTTTTTAATTATGAATGATTTTATTATACATATATGTATTTTTATGTGCTTTCATGATTTTTTAACAAAATCGAATAAAGCTATCTTTGACTTGACTTTGACTCAGCTAATCATCAAAATACAGATGGGCCTGAATCCTCATGGAATGAGGAAATCCACAAGCGGGGCCATCATTTTTGTGAACACTCTTGGCTGATTTCTATTAACAGAGTTGGACTAATGTTGTTCTGTCATGAGGGAATTGCTAATTGAAGGTATCTCTGGTGAAGAGACTAACTTAAGATGTAAAAGTATTTGTCCTCCAGGTTGAAGGCCTTAGACCAGACTAATGTTCTGATGAGCTACAATCCGAAAGGTGATGGTCCTTAGGTATCTATTGACTCTCTTTAAATATATGATGTGTAGAAGGGTCATACTTGACTTGGGTGTGATAAATATGAGTGGAAATGACAAGACACTCGAGTCCCATTCCTCCCAGAGAACGTGGATGATCCACCTGTTCCCCAGCAGGTAAGCGGTTCCCAATTAGAGCGCGAGTTGCTTTCATGGGTCACCAGGACAACATGTCAAGTATAGTCCAGAATCCAGAGGAATATATGAGGACTCCAAGGCAAAACCTCTTCAACCACTCCCAAAACCCAATCATTGGATTAAAGCTTCTGCCAATCATGGAAGAAGGGTGACAGGCATTCTCTTTCAGAAAAGAGATTATCCAGTATTGGGGTATCTTTCATAGATTCACATGCCTGAATCATTCCCCGTCGTCGAGGCGGGAGTCCCACGGTAAATTATATATATATAGCAGTGCCTAAAAAACCATTAGTAGTAGGCTAGAAAAGGATATAGGCCCAACTAGGCCCAAAACTTAGCAGCCTATCTACCTCATTATGTAAAAGAACTGAAAATGTAGCCTCAGCCAATCAGCTAACCTCACCCTCTAGAACCTTCCCAGCCCAGGCAGTTCTCCTCAGATTTTCACCGCACTTCGTGTGTAAGGGAGTCTCCCTAGTGCCTACTCAGTTTTCTTCAGAAATTTCTTCAATTCTTTCAAGATGTCGGAAAAGAAGGCTTTATTCAAGGCCTGTGCTTCATGCTTCAAGAAGAGAGTTCACGTGGACGACGAGCACTCGGACTGTATTTATTGTTTGCATCCTTCACATGTTGTGAAGGATTGCAGGATATGTCGAACCTTCCCTCCTAAGACCAAAAGGGATAGAGAGGCGAGAGTTCTTTTGTGGCTGAAGTCGTCTGTCAGAGATGACGAGGACAGAGCCTCTACTTCAAGTAAGAGAGCCAGTTCCAAAGAGAGGTGTTCCCCTGAGAGATTGAAAAAATCTAAGTTCTCTCATAAACCCTCTGAATCCACAAGGAGTGCTGCGTCAACAGAGTCTTCTACTGTGAGTACAGTCCGCACTAAAGCTGTCACTTTAGTGTCTTCTCTCACTGTTACCACCTATTCTACGTCTTCTACTTCTTCAAATACTGTTACCACCTCAGCAATTACTTCTCCTGTGATGTCCGTCATGGCCTCTTCTTCTGAGACAAGATCGTCAAAGAAAAGCGCGTCGTCGACGAGTCTACCGTCGACGACCAAATCACCATCTTTGAAGCGTTCGTCATCGCTCCCGTCGACGCTCTCGTCGACGGCTCCCCCGTCGACGAAGACTTCCACTATCCCGTCGACGAAGACCCAGTCGACGAAGATCCCGTCGACGAAGATCCTGTCGACGAAGACCCCGTCGACGGAGGGCCCGTCGACGAAGGGCCCGTCGACGAGAGGCTCGTCGACGAAGACCCCGTCGACGACAAACACGTCGACGAAGGTTTCAGCTCCGTCGACGACTAGCTCGACGACGAGGAGTCCGTCGACGGATCCGTCTACTAGGACGCCTTCCAAGAAGTCTTCATCCATGATTACAATACCTGTGACGATACCGTCGACGACAATATCGGCAACTCACACATCTGTCTCACTTTTGCCATCGACAGCAGCGCTGGCATCTTTGAATGTGCCGTCTACGCATTTATTGCCCACATCTCCGGTTAGGGTGCAGTATACCCATTTTCAGATGAAATCTTTTCAGAGACAGAGTTACTCTCATTTGTCTCCCCTCTTGCCTTCGCATATCTTGGAAAATTACGTGGAGGCAGATTCGGATAATGAAGAGGATGATGATGATGATCCTTTTGGAGTGGCCCATCACCCTTCCCAGTTGCACATAAAATATCAAGAGGATGAGGATGATGATGAGGTTCATTACTATCAGGAAAATTTAGCTACTCCTTATCATCAGGAGCAACAACACACAGAAGACACGACTCATCTTCCGTCTGTTCTAGTACAGGATTTGCAGGCCATGCTGGCCGATTATCGTCAGAGGTTTCCACCAACTCTGCCTACTCCAAATACTGTGCCAGAGGACATGCCAGTAAATCCACCGCCACATCCTTCACACTCTCCAAGGCAGGATGTTGACCCCGGGACTGGAGGTCAGGATGTTGACATCTCATCTCCAGATGAGGATGAAAGGGAGGATGGGGAACTTCCGGATTCCACGCCTACGGAACCATGGAATGATTACGTCATTCCTATGCCCTCTCCTAATCTGCCAAAACCTTCAGATTCTCCGCCAGAAGACATAGGAGGTTTTCATAACATCATGCACCGGGCAGCTGCTCGATTTGCAATCACAGTTTCGGTTGAACAAACCGACTGTTTTCTTCATGATTTCAAAGAAGGGTATAAAAGGGTGTCCAGATCTATCCCTATCATTGACTATATCTGGAAAGAAGGGATTGATATTATGAAGACGCCAGCTTCCATCCCGGCGGTTCTTCCTAGAGTCGACAAGAAGTACCGAGCACCACCGGACACTCTTTCATGTTTGATTGGTCATCCGCGTCCTGACTCAGTGATTTCACAAGCGGCTCAACAACGATCCAAAAATCCGGTTGCACCTCTTTCAACGCCTCCAGACAAAGAGGGCAGGAGATTGGATGCAATTGGAAAGAAGTTCTCGGCTAATGCCGCTGCTACTGTCAAGATTGCTAATTCTTTGGCAATTTTAGCACGGTACGACAGACAAATGTGGTCAGATCTGTCGGAGTTCATCAATTTGGTTCCCGATGACCGTGTTGAAGAGGTCAGGAAGGTTGTCTTGGAAGGCGAGCGGGCAGCTTCTGAGATTATCGATTGCGCCCTCGATGTATCTAATACAGCCTTTAGACAATTGGCCGGAGCGGCAGTTCTCAGACGGCAAGGATGGCTCAAGGCGACTTCTTTCAGACCTGAGGTCCAGACCAAAATACTGGACATGGCCTATAATGGCGAGTTATTGTTTGGCAAGCACATAGATGAAGCATTGCTTGCGATAAAAACGGATACTGATACGGCCAAATCGCTTGGTGCACTACAGTATAAGCGAGGTTTTTTCAGAGGAGCAAGAGGCCGTGGTTTTTCATCAAGAGGACATTATCAAAATCAGCAAAACCGCCAGTATCAACCTCAAAATAAGCCGTACTACCAGCAGTCCTATCGGCAGTCATCGTCAGCGGGTTTCTCTCGTCAAGGAGGGAAACGACGTTCTAACTACCAGGGACGTGATTCAAATAAACGCCAGTGAGTTTTGCCGGACACCATCCTCCCTTCCCTCCCTCCCCGTGGGCGCCAAGATTTCCGCCTTTTATCAACAGTGGCGGAAGATAACTTCAGATCAGTGGGTTCTGGACATAGTCAAACACGGACACACTCTGGAGTTCTTGCAGAAACCTCCAACATTACCGCCCAGGGGTCCCTCCCCTCCTCGTCTTCATTTGTTATACATGGAAGCCATGAAAATGCTGCACAAAAATGCGATAGAGAAAGTCCCAACATCCCAGAAAAATCAGGGGTTTTATTCTCGCTTCTTCCTTGTGGAAAAGGTTTCAGGAGAGTGGCGTCCAATTCTGGATCTACGAAACTAAAACAAATATCTGAAAAAGCAGAGTTTCCGCATGGTGACACTCACGGATGTCCTCAATTGTCTCATGGAGGGAGATTTCATGGCTTCCCTGGATATGGAAGACGCTTACTTCCACATTCCAATTCATCCAAACCACCGCAAGTATCTGAGATTCACAGTGGCTGGTGTCCATTTTCAATTCAAGGTGCTCCCTTTCGGCCTGAAGTCTGCACCAAGAATCTTTACCAAGACTCTAGTCCCAGTTGCAGCTGCGTTGAGGTCACAGGGAATCCAAGTGTTCCCGTACCTCGACGATTGGTTAATAAAGAGTCCGACGAGGACTTCAACAAGGCAATCGGTCAAGAGTGCTCTGTCAATGTTCTCGAATCTGGGTTTGACCCTCAACGCCAAAAAATCTCAACTTCAACCCAAACAAATTCTGACGTTCCTGGGAGCAGTACTAGACACTTCTCAGTGCAAGGCCTTCTTAACCCAAATTCGTCAGGACAAGATCACAAAGCTGGCAAGTCAAATACGGTCAAAAAAGTCTCTTTCGGTCCGACAGTTTGTTTCCCTGCTAGGGATGTGTTCCTCCGCACTCCATCTAGTTCCACTGGCTCGACTCAGAATGAGGCCTCTCCAGGAGGAATTGCATCAACAGTGGCGGCAGATAGACGGATCTTTCGAGGACCGTATCAAGGTCATGCCCAAGATAAAACAAGCTCTTCTGTGGTGGGCGGCAAAGAACAATTTGTCTCCGGGGCTCACTTTTCTTCAGACTCTACCGGAATTTACTCTAACGACAGATGCCTCCATGGAGGGTTGGGGAGGTCATCTCCAGGACCTTCAGGTGCAGGGACGGTGGTCCCATCAGTACAAGCACAAACACATCAACTGCCTCGAGTTGAGGGCAATTTTCCTGTCCTTGCGAGCCTTCCTGCCAAGAATTGCAGGCTCTGCAGTACTGGTGCGCACGGACAACACCACCAGCATGTTTTACGTAAACAAGCAAGGGGGCACAAAATCTCTGGCCCTGTCTCTTCAAGCGCAGGAAATGTGGGAATGGTTACTCCACCACAAAATTTCCCTCAGAGCGGAACATGTTCAGGGAATTCAGAATTCTCCGGCCGACGATCTCAGCAGATCGTTCACAGGATGTCACGAGTGGGAACTCGAACAACGCCAAGTGGAAACAATTTTCCAGCTCTGGGGCACACCAACGCTGGACCTGTTTGCCACGCAACAGAACAGCAAATGCATATACTTTGCCAGCAGGTTCCACCAGCAAGGATCGAGAGGAAATGCCCTGTTGATGAGGTGGACCGGAATCTTTGCATATGCCTTCCCACCGATTCCTCTCATCCCAAAGGTTCTACAGAAAATGAAGAGAGAGCGTTGCTCTCTAATCCTAATTGCTCCTCGCTGGCCGAGACAGTATTGGTTCCAGGAGCTTCTGATACTCTCCCATCAACCTCCACTGCGCCTCAAGCCGACACTTTCAATGCTGACAAGGGAGGAAGGACAAATACTTCATCCAGATCCTCAGTCGCTACACTTGCACGCCTGGCTCCTGATTTCTTAGAGTTTAAGGACCTAGAGATTTCTCCAGACTGTAGAGCTGTTCTATCTCAGGCTCGTGCACAGTCTACCATCAGAACCTATCGCTTCAAATGGAAGAGATTCTGTTTATGGTGCGGAGAGCATGACGTCCATCCACTACAGGCTCCTCCAGAGAAGATTCTGCCTTATCTGCTGTCTCTAGCCAGATCAGGTCTCGCTTTTTCTTCTATCAAAGTTCATCTTGCTGCCATATCCAGATTCAGGAAGAGTTACAACAAACCATCTTTGTGCTCTTCTTCTTTAATTAAACAGTTCCTTAAAGGATTGTTTCGAGTTTTCCCTCCAGTGCGGCCTCCTCCTCCTGAGTGGGATCTCAATATTGTGTTATCTCAGTTGCTGAAAAGGCCTTTTGAACCAATTCATAAATCGGAACTTAAATTCTTGACTTGGAAAGTGGCTATTCTGTTAGCCCTCACTTCAACCCGGAGAGTAAGTGAGATACAAGCGTTCACTATATCAGAACCTTTCCTACATTTTTCAAAAGATTGTGTGACACTTAGAACTCATCCTAAGTTTATTCCCAAAGTTCCGACCCAGTTTCACATCAACCAACCGGTGAAACTCAAGACTTTTTTTCCAGACCCCAAGACTCCAGCTGAAAGGATGCTGCATTCCTTGGATGTCCAAAGATGCCTCAAATTCTATTTACAAAAGACAAAAGATTTACGCAAATCTACCCAACTGTTTGTGGCTTATGGACAAGCTACACGTGGTCAGACAGTGACGAAGGCAACTATAGCCAGATGGCTTTCCTCTGTCATCGTCTTCTGTCATGAGAAAGCGAACAAGCCCCTGACAAGAACGGTTAAGGCGCATTCCACCAGGATGATGTCAGCGTCTACAGCCCTATTTGCAGGGGTGTCCCTGGAAAACATCTGCCGTGCTGCTACATGGAAAAGTGTGCATACTTTTACGAAGCACTATTGCCTGCAGCCGGTACTACATGGAGATACGTCAGTGGGAGAAGCAGTGTTGCAGCATCTTCTTCACTGAGGTCAGACTGTTATGGTTTTTCTTTTTTCTATTGCTACATGTTTACTAATATACTGTTTTTAATGTTCTATATATAGATACATATTATATGAAGGTATTAACATGATTTTGCATATGTATTGAGATATGTTATTGCTCTAGTACCTTCCAGGTTGTGTGGGGATATATGGTTTGGATTGTCTCCCACCTTCCTCTACCGACAGTTATGGTTGTTACTGCTTGCTACTCTGATTCAGGCATGTGAATCTATGAAAGATACCCCAATACTGGATAAGAAAACAAGTTACTTACCTGTAACTACAGTTATCCAGTATTGGTATCTTTCATAGATTCACATGCACCCACCCTCCTAGGCAGTTCTTATATAGGATACTACTTCTCACTTGTGCTGGGAAAATCTGAGGAGAACTGCCTGGGCTGGGAAGGTTCTAGAGGGTGAGGTTAGCTGATTGGCTGAGGCTACATTTTCAGTTCTTTTTACATAATGAGGTAGATAGGCTGCTAAGTTTTGGGCCTAGTTGGGCCTATATCCTTTTCTAGCCTACTACTAATGGTTTTTTAGGCACTGCTATATATATATAATTTACCGTGGGACTCCCGCCTCGACGACGGGGAATGATTCAGGCATGTGAATCTATGAAAGATACCAATACTGGATAACTGTAGTTACAGGTAAGTAACTTGTTTTCTTCTACAGCGCCCCCGTTCCTTCAGTGGGGACTGTCTCTGTCAGTCATAAAGGTCTTTGTTGGGGTGTATACAAGAAATCGCCTCTGTCAGGTTGATTCTTTCTAGTGCCTCTTCATGGATGAAGGGAATATTTGTAGCAGATAGCAAAACGATTTGGATGCAGAGATTGGAGACCTGAACACCTCCATATCCGACGTGGAAGCTTTGGCCGGAAGAACATGGAACATTTGGAAGCTTCAATTGCTTCTTTGACCATATTGCCCACATTGTGGTCAAAACGTGTTTGACCAGGAAATGGCAGTCTTAGATGCAATGCCTTCTTGGATGCATCCCCCAATAATGACCTTATCCAGTACTGTGTCCCCGTAGCAACTGCAAAAACTGCCATGAGGGCTGCAACTTTCAGCCCATCAGTTGCCACACCAGAAGACAACTGTCATTGCTGTTCCATTATTTTTAGTATAGGGCAACAATCTTCCCCCTGCTCTAGGGAGATGACCAGGGTTTGGAAACTGTAGTAAGCATTATTCTACAAATACAGAGGGAGTCTGGGACTGTAATGAAAAAAACTGCAGGAGTATGCACTAATTTCAGAGATGAATACACTCTATGAATGGCGTCCGCGTGGGAAGGCCCTCCGATTCCCAGCATGCTGTCAGGAAGACTAGACAATAGACAATCAATTCTGAGGGTTTTAAGGAAGTCCTCATCAAAATTTAGCAGAAGATTACGATTCAGTCAAACTCTGGGCACCACCACCTTCTCTAGTTATGCCCATTCCTTGAGGATCAAAGACTTTCAACCGGGTAGAAAGGGAAGACCTGGTTCCAAAACTGGTTGGTACCTGGCCAAGGCTGGCAGGTGTAGGCCAATAGCTGGAGACATGGAAGGGGAGGAACCTCCAGTAACCTTAAGTTTCCCTGGATGTGAGCAATGACATCCGATTTAATATATTTGCTCACACAATCCAGGATAGCTAACTCCTTAGAGGCATCCTCCACAACAGAAGACAAGCCAACAATTTCAAAGCAAGGCCTTTTGGGCGCAGAGAGAGTTGGAAAACATTGAACAAGTACATCCTGTACAGTCAATTCAGTAAGACAGTGCAGTTGTGGATGAGTCACAGGCACCAGCAGCTGACACTCTGAAACAGAAGGATCTTTAGTTGACCCTCAACTCAGGAGAAGTAGGAATGCTGGCAGGGTGAGGAGGAAAAGGAGAGATATCTATGTGTCTGCTTCTGGAGCTGTCTCTGTCACCACTGCAAAGAGAGAGTGAACCCTCCCTTGAAGCAGAAGACACATGTCATTATTCATACTCTTATTTTTCAGAGTTCTTTCAGCAGCTCATACAGGCAGACATCTGCAGAATATAAACATTAAATAATATTAAAAGATTCTCACACCAGCTTTGCAGATGATCATTTGAATTACTGTGTGCTTCCTCAAGGCCCCTTGACTCTGCGTGGCCCGCTTGAAGGTCAAGGGTCACCTGGGAAGAATGGAATCATGCAGCTTGTTACCCTGAAGAGACAGGAAGTGAAGAAGGCTGGTGCACAAGAAGATTACACCAGCATACCAAAGCCTCATAGGGCAGGACATGCCTGTGCCTCTGCAGGCACTACAGTGACCTCCTCCAGTCCTACAATATAGTGTCAGGGACAAATATTATAACCCTACAGCAAAAGAGAAAAAGAAAAAAGTGAAAAACTGCTAGCGCACACCTGGGCAGTAAAGGAACTGGAAAGGCTAGCAGCAGGTTAAGCGTTTTAAAGAATGCCCTGATTACTTACCGGTAATCCGCATTACTCTTAGTCCTACTCATCTTTGACCCAGTCATAAACAACATGAGGTAGTATACAATACTAGACAGGAAATATAATAGGAAACACTTTCAAACCCCACCCACCCGTTAGCTAAGGGCTATAGTAATACTATCCACACCTTAGCACTTCCTGAAATACCAAGCACCACAAAGGCCTAATATCTGGAGGGTGGGTGGGAAGTATGACTGGGTCTAGGATAAGTAGGACTGAGAGTATTGAGGATTACCGGTAAGTAAACATGTTATTACCTCTATGTCCCTCGTCCTCGACCCAGTCATAAACAACATGAAGTATACTAAACCACGCCCTAAACGAAGGCCTTTGTAGTGCCGAAACCTGAAAGAAAGAATGACACAGGATATACAGCACACCCAATTGAAATTTAATGCTATATCCCACGTCACAGAGGAGCAGGAGTCTCCACTGCCTGTTACATCCAACATCCAAAATTCATAAATCTGATTGAGCTCAATTCAAACAATAATGCCTAATGAATAGAGGGGATGGGTAGTTGCCTCTTCTGACACATACGTTACCATGTGTGAATTCTATTCTCTGATGTGTGCTCAATCCATGTACTGTCATGCGATGCACCATTTTCAAAATAAAAATACATTAAAAAAAAGAAATGTCTAATGAATGTGTGCTCAGAAGTCCAGGTTCTAGCACTACATATCTCATCCAAAGAAACTCCTTTAAAGGCAGCCCTAGAAGCCAACACCCCACAAGTGAATCTTATTTAAATGTTAGAAGGACAAGGCAATTTAGAGCCCTGATAAGCCAAGGGGTGGTGTCCTTAATCCACCCAGTCATCTTAGAAGTATCCTTCCCCTGTCTTTCAACACCAATAGTAAAACAAAATTGTCAGAAGTCCGAAAAGCAGCAGATCATTCCACATACACAGTCAAAGCACATTTCACATCCAAAGTGTGCAATACACATTCCTCTGGAGAAGAAGGACAGAAGCAGGGTAACACCAGCTCCGGAGGTGCCTGAAATCTAGAATGCATTCTACGAATAAAACTAGAATTTAATCTCAAAACCACTGCATCCTCCATAAATCTCAAAAATGGAGGAGAGCACCTGAAGGCAGAAAGTTCCCCCAAACATCTGGCAGACATTATAACAACTCAAAGAGCTTCTTTAAAGGAAATAAACTTCATTTCAACAGATGCCAAAGGCTTCAAAAGAGGGATATTGAAGAGCATGAAGAACCAGAGACAGATCCCAAGAAGGAACAGAAGCTCTGACAGTGGGAGATGATAAAGAAAAACTCTGAAATAACCTAGAAACCAATGGGCCATCATTTGAGGAAAAAGACTCTGAATCCCTAAATACCCTGTTTGCTACCCACTGGCTCTTTAAGGTAGACCATGCATATACTTTGTCAAACCCATCCACAAAACAATTGAAGGAGAGAAGAAACGGAACAAGAAGTAGGAGAAAGAGCATGCAGCGAACACCAAGTGTCAAAATTAGCCCACTGTTTAGAGTAAGAAGACAGTGCAGAATTCCTAGGAGAGCCCTGAACCGCCGAAATAATGCCTCTCTAGAGTCCGCTGTTCAACCTCCAAACCGCTAGAATTAGAGGGGCCAGCAGATGTGGACTGAGAGGGGCAGTGGAGATGGAACTACCATGCCCTTTAACAACGGGAGCCATGGTCTTCTCGGCCGGTACCGAAGGATCGCCACCACCTGTTCTCTCTCACATTGGATCTTCAGTAGACAAGACTAAATGAAGGGAAAATGAGGGAAGGCATACAGCAGCAGTGGAGGTTATGGGATTGATAAGGCATCAACTCCCTAAGACCTCACTTCCGGAGACCTCGAGCAAAACAGAGGCAGGAGCACATTGGTTCTGGAAGCGGACAAATCCACCACAGCTCATCTGAACCTTCAGCAAATCATGCTGGTGGAAAACCTCAGAACCTGAGAGGAGGGGAATCAAGATATCTGCCACCACAATGCTGCTGCCCCTGATGTGTTGAGCAGACAATAACTGAAGAGGATTTTCTGCCCAACTCTCCACAGCACATGCCACATGATTGAGCAACTGGCTATGAGTGCTGCCCTGATGTTTGACATGAGCCCCGGTCACTGTGTTGTCTGATCAGATCAGGAATTTATAATTGGACAGATGGGGCTCAAACTATCTAAGTGTTCTATCCCCTTCCAATTGGATGGTCTCCGATCTGTCCCATCGGGCCTAAACAGACAACTGACCTAACGTTGCCCCCAACTCAGGGCAGTGGCATCTGTGGTAACGACAGTCGGAGGAGAAGGGTGCATCCTCATTCCCTTGATAAGGTTCACAACGTCCAACCATCAATGCAGACTGTGCATAACCTCCACAAAAAAAGGAATCTCCATGGACATATAGTAAATAGGAAATGTCACAAACTTGTGCAGGTGACACAGCAACAGCCGAAGGTGCAACATGGCCCAAGGTACTGTGACGACTGAGGCCATCATGTGACCCTGCAACTCCATCTCTTGTAACAATATTGATATCTTCTGTGATAATTGCTACGACAGCAGAGTTTGTAGTTGTAAAATCCTGAACTGAGAATCGAATTCTGCACCTATGAATGTCCACCGTGTTGAGGGCTGAAGAGTGCACTTTGGAATATGCAACAGAAACTCATGGCTCCTTAGCACAGCTATGGTCAATTCCAGATAATGCTGCTTAACCAGGGCAGATGTGGCCTGGAGTAACCAATAATCCAGATATGGGAACACAGAAATTCCCTGCAGATGAAGGAGGGCAAGCAATGGTTACCACCTTTGTGAACACCCTGTGCAGTGACCTGAGGCTGAAAGGTAGAATGTAGTATTGCCAATGATGCCCCATCAGGGAGAATTGCAGATACTGCTGGAACTTCAATGCCATGCGAACATGGAGATATGCGTCCATGAGATCCAGCGTGGTAATCACTAAACCTGCTTGGATCAAGGAAATGATCCATTACAATGATTCAATTTTGAAGGGTATTTTTCTCACATAGTTGTTCAGAGGCTTGAGGTTTATGACAATCCTGAAACTTCCTGTCACCTTCGGGACCAGGAACACAATCAAATAAACGTCTTGACCTCTCTGTTCTTTTGGTCCTAGAAGAATAGCTTTCTTCAAAAGAAGAGACCAAATCTTAAGGCCTTCCTCCTCAGTGGATTCCTTGGAAGGGGCGTCTGAACAGTTCCTGCTGATGGGGAGGTTCCACTAACTCGATCCGGCAACTGCTCTCCAGAATGCTCGGGACCCATTTGTCTGATGCACTACATAATTTGAACCAGTGGTTTCCCTTTTAGGTCTCGCCTGTCAATGCGCTTGCTCATTGAGCTTGCGAGAATATAGGGGCTTAAACAGAGTTTAACTATCGGGGCGATTCCATGCAGTGCCCATGAAAAGCAAGCTCAATGCGCAAGCGCATTGACCTAAAATGCCCGTGCACATGTAAGCCAGCCATCTGTCGCCAGCAGCTTCACTTCAGTTGAATGGCATCCGCTCCGCCCCCTGCTGCATCAAAGGCTTTCGGCCATGTCGCATTTCTCCTCCCCCCTCCCCACAGCAATGCCAAGAGCTTTCACTTTCACGGCCGCCAGGCCATGTCTCTCGTTTCTCCTCCCCCCTTCCCCCCTCCTCACTCGCTCATCAAAGGCTGCTCACTCCCCTTCTCCCCCGCCCCCACCCCATCCGACTCGTCTTCATTTCGCGCCGATTTATTTTTCCGGCCACCAATGCTTGTTTTTATTTTCTACTGATTGTTTAGATCTCGCTTATTTCTCCGCAGCTTCATGAATAGTTGCCTCTTGCAATATTACTGTATCAGCCACGGTTCAGGAAATAACACTTCACTCGGAAGCAGACTTGTGCTTGTTTATCCCCTGATGGCATCCAATGTATAATCATTCATTTGTGAATTCATTCTTACCCATCCGAATGTTTATTCCTCTATTTGTGTGCACATTGCCTCGAATATGTGAGCAGCTGTGGGGCAGCTCAGGAGGCTATGTAACCTCACAGTGGCACCTTCAAGTCAAGGGTTGGAAACCCGGCACTGCAGAGTCTGCTTTTCATCCTTCCCGAGTCTATACAAAGAACACAATTTCGTTGTGTAGTCATGCATAGCCTTTTATCCTTCGTATCTCGATACGGACTTGGGGTTGTCCATGCAACTGCTGTTCAGTTTGCGATGAGTCTTGCACAATCATTATTTTATAATTTGTTATTATGCATCAGGCCACGGTCAGGAGCTCTCCCCCCTCCCCACAGCAATGCCAAGAGCTTTCACTTTCACGGCCGCCAGGCGGTGTCTCTCGTTTCTCCCCCCCCCCTTCTCCCCTCCCCACTCGCTCATCAAAGGCTGCTCACTCTCCTTCTCCCCCGCCCCCCACCCCTTCCGACTTGTCTTCATTTCGCACCGATTTGTTTTGCGGGTCGTGTCTCTCGTTTCTCCTCCCCCCTTCACCTCTCCCCACTCGCTCATCAAAGGCTGCTCACTCCCCTTCTCCCCCGCCCCCCCCACCCCATTGGACTTTTCGCTCCGATTTTTTTTTCTGGCCGCCAATGCTTGACTTTATTTTCTACTGATTGTTTAGATCTCGCTTATTTCTCCGCAGCTTCATGAATAGTTGCCTCTTGCAATATTACTGTATCAGCCACGGTTCAGGAAATAACACTTCTCTCGGAAGCAGACTTGTGCTTGTTTATCCCCTGATGGCATCCAATGTATAATCATTCATTTGTGAATTCATTCTTACCCATCCGAATGTTTATTCTTCTATTTGTGTGCACATTGCCTCGGATATGTGGGCAGCTGTGGGGCAGCTCAGGAGGCTATGTACCCTCACAGTGGCACCTTCAAGTCAAGGGTTGGAAACCCGGCACTGCAGAGTCTGCTTTTCATCCTTCCCGAGTCGATACAAAGAACACAATTTCGTTGTGTAGTCATGCATAGCCTTTTATCCTTCGTATCTCGATACGGACTTGGGGTTGTCCATGCAACTGCTGTTCAGTTTGCGATGAGTCTTGCACAATCATTATTTTATAATTTGTCATTATGCATCAGGCCACGGTCAGGAGCTATAAGGAGTTTTGGAAATAATGTCTTACTAGTTACCCATTGGTTATGGTGAGACCGGCTTTTCACAGAGAGGTTCGGACCTCAAGAATTAAAAATATTTGTTTTGAAAACGAGGTCAAACTATACATGTTTTGCAGGCAGTTCGTCACCAGAATTGACAAACTATTCCCATACTTAACTCCCTTGCATAGGACCTAGGTGCATCGCTTCTCCACATCAGTAAATCCTTTCTTTCCCTATAGAGAGTGTGTCCACTCCATCTGCATGTTCTAGAGCTCAGAGTTCCAGAGCCCATGCAGCACCTTTAAGCAGCCTTCTTTCTTCCTTCTTTCTTTCCTTCTCTTTTTCTTTATTTTCCTTCTATGTTTTGTTGTTGCCTTCTTTCCTATTTTTTCATTCTTTCTTTCTTTCATTCCTTTTGCCTTATTTTTTCCCTTTTTGCTTTGTCTGCTTCTTTCTTCATTTCTTGCCTTCTTCATTCTTTTTTCCTACTTTTCCTCTTTCCTTCGCCTTTTCCTTTCCTTTCCTTTCCTTTCCTTTCCTTTCCTTTCCTTTCCTTTCCTTTCCTTTCCTTTCCTTTCCTTTCCTTTCCTTTCCTTTCCTTTCCTTTCCCTTCTTTCTGTCTTTCGTTCTCCCTTTCTTCTCTTTCCTTCTATCTTCCTTTTTGTCTTCCTTGCCCTCCTTCCTTCCTTTTTTGTCTTTCTTTTTCTCTTTTTTGTCTTCCTTCCTTCCTTCCTTCCTTCCTTCCTTCCTTCCTTCCTTCCTTCCTTCCTTCCTTCCTTCCTTCCTTCCTTCCTTCCTTCCTTCCTTTCTTGCTTCCTTCCTTCCTTCCTTCCTTCCTTCCTTCCTTCCTTCCTTCCTTCCTTCCTTCCTTCCTTCCTTCCTTTCTTGCTTCCTTCCTTCCTTCCTTCCTTCCTTCCTTCTCTCCTTCCTTTCTGTCTTCCTTTCTTTCTGCTGAGTTCACGTGCTCCAGCTTTGGTTGGAACTTAAGTGAATCTATCGATCGCTCTCCCTCTATCTATCTATCGCCCTCACTCTATCTATCTATCGCCCCTCACTATATCTAACTATCGCCCTCACTCTATCTATCGCATCACCACAGCATCACTCAGCACCACCACAGCATCACTCAGGGGCACCACAACCTCACTATACGCTACCACAGCATTACTGAACGCCACAGCATCACTCGTCAGCACCACAACATCACTCAGCGCCACCACAGCATCACTCAGCACAACCACAGCATCACTCAGCGCAACCACAGCATCACTCAGCGCAACCACAGCATCACTCAGCTCAACCACAGCATCATTCAGCACAACCACAGCATCACTCAGCGCAACCACAGCATCACTCAGCACCACCACAGCATCGCTTGTTCAAATATGTTCTCTTAATGTTTCAAGCTTTATTACAAATGACACAACAAAATGTTAAATAATGCTATAGGTGTCACAGTTGCAAATTCTATAAATATTGGCATTTACAATAACAAAATTAATACATTTGCTATTATAAAAACATAAACATAACTTAAAAAATTATTAGATTTACAAGACCAATAGCTCCAACTTTTCTAATGCGAGACCTACTGCATTTCCAATGCTTGTTATTTTTTTAATTTAAATTTTTTAATTTTAATTTTCCAATACAGTGTATACAGAGTTCGACATCTTCATCTTCCCCCTCCCACTTCCCACCCCCTACTTTTGCAAAGTTACCAAATTTGAAAGGACACAGAAATACACACAAATAAACGCATTAGCTTTCAATATGAACTAGGAGAACTGCAAGGTTAAAAGAGGAGAAAAATAAAAGAGTAAAAAAAAAAGAACAAAGAGACAGAAAAAAAAGCAAAAAACAATGAGGTGTGAGTGCTGTCAGACTTTCGGCTAGCCGTGAGCTGGCCCTTTTACTAGCAGGACATACCTTATATGAAAGAAAACAAATTAAACGTTTGGCCCAGGCTGTTCTAGCCACGTGGTGAGAGGTCCGCAAATATCTAATCCCTTCTTTCTACCTTTGCGGCCTTTTTTGGCATATACAGCTTTTTCAAGATGATAGGTTGCCATTAGCATAGCCAGCCATTGGGAGAAAGGGGCGAGTTGGTCTTGATCCATGCTGAAGCTACACAGATCATCCACACTGTCATAGCTATAAACACAAGCGCCCCTCCTTCTTTCCTACTAAGCTCTTCTTGTGTCCCTAGCAATATAGTTGTAGGAGTCAGTACAAGAGCTTGAGAGATGACCTTCCCCAGAAACTCCTGTATTCTGAGAAGGACAGGGGTAAGTTTTGGGCAGCTGGCAAACATGTGTATTGTGTCGGCTCCGAACTCGGAGCACCAAGGGCACAGCGTCCCTTTACCCAGTCCCCATTTAGAAATTTTACTAGGTGTAATATATTAAAAAAAGATGGTTTTAAAGTGTTGCGCCTGTAGTTTTGCTGACAGTAGGTCGCTTTGGGAGAGTTCAAGTGAATTAAAGAACATGCTATGCGGCGCCTCTAGTTTCGTGAACCACTTGTCCGCTATCCTGGACAGATCACCTGGGGGTTCACTGTTTAAAGAGGCATAGATAGGGCCTATCCGTGGAGTCACTGGGGTCCGTAGTAGATTGATAGATTTAATCTCTGAGAACCCAGCGGGTCCCCCAACTTTTCGAGAAAGAAAGTCGTGAAAAGCAAGATGTTTAAAGGTGTCTTGGTTTTTTAGACCATATTTGTTTTGTAGATCTGTAAAGAATTTGACTCCTTTGCTTGAAATTAAGTCTCCTAGTTTTGAAATGCCTGCCTTATACCAGTCTGCTAGGTAGTTCCTGCCAAAAATAGCAGGTAGGTTGCAGTTCAGGTTGATAGGGGTATAGTTGTTAAATCTCCCCAGCCCATAAATTCTGACTATGTTGCGAAAGACTTTAAAGGAGTTCATCAATATCTTGAACCTGACCCGCTTGTAGTAGCCAAAGGATATCTGTCTGAACAAACTACCACGAGACTCCTCTCCCAATAAAAGCCAGAATGGAGAAGGAAGACCAGTTGCAAGGGAAAAAGAGTGTTCTTTCATCAATTCAGTGCTGTATTGTAGGATTGAAGCCCAGTAATAAAATACTATATTAGGCAAGGCCCAACCCCCTCCCCCCCGCTCCCTGGGGAGAGACAGTTGTGCAAGGGCCCGTCTCGGTTGCGCGTATGCCTGAATAAATTGCGTGAAGATTTGCTGGAATTTCAGCAGCTTGGCCTTGCTAAATTCCAGTGGGATGGAGCGAAAGTAGTAAAGCAATTTCGGGAAGTAGTTCATTTTGATCACATTACATCTACCCACAAGAGTAAGGTGTAAGTTGTCAATTTTGTTTGAGGGCTCTTTTTGTATCGGAGGCCAAAGGGGATAAGTTCTCTGTTACAATTTCGTCTAAGTTGACAGTTATAGTAACCCCCAGTTAACTTCACTGTTTATTATTGTTTGGGTTTTATTTCTGTTTAATGCATACCCCGAAATGTTTCCAAATGTTTGTGCCTCCAGTTCAAGTGCCAGAATAGCACTTTCAGGATTAGGGGTTGTAACGGCCAGGTCATCAGCATACGCCATGATCTTAGTGTTGATTCCCTGCGTACTCACTGCCAAGATTGCCGGATTATTTTCAATTTACTTGATTAAGGGGTCTATATAGAGGGCAAAAAGTAAAGGAGAGCAGGGGCAGCCTTGCCTAGTGCCCCGAGAGATGTTGAATTGCTCAGATAGCCTCCCATTGACACACAGGCCGTCAGGCTCTGATACAAAGCCTGTACTGCCTACATAAGTATTGGCCCAAAGCCCATCCTCTTCATGACATACCACAGAAACCGCCAGGAGACCAGATCAAATGCTTTTTCAGCGTCTAGTAAGATCAGAGACATTGGGTCTCCTGACACCTATGCTGCGTCAAACTGAGTGATAGCCCGCCTTATATGTTCGGTAGTACTCTTTTTTGGAATGAATCTGTGCTGCCATTCTGACACCAGAGACTCGACTATAGAAGATATTCTTGTTGCGAGTATTTTGGAATAGACTTTGGAGTCGCAGTTAATTAGAGTGATTGGCCTGTATGATCCCATCTCTAAGGGCGATTTGCCTTTTTTGTGGAAATATAGAGATTTTGGCATTGGACCAGGAGGCCGGAGGGGAGACCCCGTTAAATATAGCAGTTATTATATAAAAAAAAATTGATTTTATTTGGGGTGCGAATATTTTATAGAACTCCACAGGAATGCCATCTATTCCTGCGGCTTTCTTTACCTTCTGGCAGGCTAGCTAAGGCTGCTGAAATGTCGTCCCAGGTTGGAATAACCTCCACCTGCTCACAAAGGTCCTGGCTGAGCTGCCTGAGTTCTATGTCTTCGACATAGTTAGCAATTTTGGGTTCTGCTAGTTCAGTTCAGCTGGTCTGTTATTTTCCTCTGAGTAGAGCTCAGCGTAAAAGTCTCGAAAGCCCTCTTGAAGTTTAGTAGGATTACTGGTCTCTATCCCAGTCGATAGCTGTATTGTGAGTATTTTGCTGCTTATAGCCTGCTGCCTAGTCTTGACAGCAAGGTGATGGCCAATACTGTTGCTACACTCGTAACTTGTTTCCCGCATAGCCGCCCTCTTAGCTGCAGTTTTTTCTGCGAATACTGCCCGTATTTCAGCTTTAGTAAGTATAACTTCATTTTGAATGTTCTCAATCTCTGTTCGAATTTGAACCATCTGGATTAATGTGGTTTCTGCTCTTTTTAATTTTTCCTGTAGATCGCTCATTAGTTGCTTGTCTTTTTAGTTTTTCCTGATTGAGAACCTTAAAGTCTCCCTCCAAACACCTGCTTTTAGTGTGTCTCAAACTACCATATTAGAGGCTGTCCTAGGTTTATTTCCAGAAACTCCTGAATCCAGGCTTGCATGTGGACCCGATAGCCTGTGTCTTGCAAGAGTGCTTTCTCAAAACTAAATCTTGGTGTCTCCTTCCAATTCTCCAACCCCCCGATGTTCAGGATAAGCGGGTTGTGGTCTGACATGAAGCGCAGTGCTGTGTCTATGGTGCATTTGCCTAATAAGGAGGATGAAACCAAGAAGTAGTCTAGTCTAGCGAATGATCGGTGTGGCGCGGAAAAGTAGGTGTATCCAGGTCGAGTGGAGTTAAGCTTAGACCAAACATCACTCCGCCCATGGGTTTGCGTTAGATTGATTAATGCTTGATACACTAAGGGTTTTCTACCTTTATATCACCATTCACTATCTATTACCCAATCATGTGGCAGATTAATGTTGAGGTCACCACATAAGATTATTGGAGTGGGCCAATGAGCTAGCTCCCCAGAGATCAAATTAATGATCCCTGGGTCATCAGCATTACTGCCATAAATTGAGCATATAGTAAAAGGAGGATTTGGAGAAAGGTGGCACTCAGAATTTACCCATCTGCCCAGTGAGTCGGATTTAATGCGTGGGTTTTTAACAGGTAGTCTCCTTTCAGCCATAATTCCTACCCCTTTCATTTTAGCACCCTGTGTAGTAGCCCCAATGATTTTATACCCTAGTGAGTTTAACAAGTGTTTTTGTGATCCCTCCATGTGTGTCTCCTGGAGGCAAATGTCGCCCCCCAAAGAGCGCAAGCCTTGCGCTACTTTCTGCCTTCTTGAAGCATCATTCAGGCCACAGATATTAGCCGAGATAAACCTAAGCGCACTTGTTTTAGCCATTTGAGAATTTTAAGATAAACAGGCCAGAGGTTTCTTGAACCGTTAAGCACTTTAACCTTCAACCTTGCCCATTGTGTAAGTGAGTGAGTGGATAAGTGAGTGATTGTGCGTAAAAATGTGTGTCCTTGAATCTGCTGTTTCAGTCTGGATTCCCTCCCTCCCCACCCTGCCCCCCCCCTTTCTTAGAGCAATCAGGTATAACCTGAGTGATGGTAGTCGATCACGCCTTCAGTAGGTTACATACATGTACGGCTATATCGTTATTGTGAATAAAAATAGTACATTACTAGATCGGCAGATTTTTACACAAAAGTTAGGCTGTCACAAAGGAGGGTCCCAAAGAGAGAGAGAAAAAATAAGAAAAGAAGGAAAAAAAAGGCTGTAGAGTAGAAAAGGTCTCTACTCAAAACTCCCGTCTCTACCCTGTCCAGCCCGTGTCCGTGCTTGTGTACCTATGTGTTAGTCTCTTTATCTAGGACCCTTCTTGGACTTAATCTCCTCCAGGTATTCCCCAGCCTTAATTTCTGACAGAAATATTTTAGAACCCCCATTAAAGATGACTTTAAGTCTGGCAGGGTTCATGAGATAGACTTCTGCTCCTAGCTGTTGAAATGGGGAAATTAGCTGTCTTAAGCGCCATCTTCGCTCAACTGCCTGGTGGCAAAAGTCTGGCTTTGCAAAGAAGTTTATTCCATTAGCCACCTTCTTGGAATTTGGTCGTGCCTGGTCGTAAATCAGCTGCCTCAGAAGAAAGTTCCCAAAATATACCAAGATCACCCTTGGTTGTCCACCGTCTGCTGCCCTGTTGCCGTCACGTTGTCGCCTTAAGTTAAAGGGGAAGCGATGCGCCCTCTGAACCTCCCAATCTTAGTCCCAGCCAGGGTGTTCAGGAAAGGATTCTTGCAGGAGTTTTACAATGAACCGCCTAAGGTCCTCGCCTTCCTTCCCCTCCGGTATTCCAAGCAAGCGGAAATTATTCCTGCGCTGGCGGTTTTCCTGCTCCTTATAAGAAACAAATGGGAGAGAAAGGGTGTTTGACTGTAGGTAGGGAGGTAACCCCTGGTCCCCTTAATCAATTTTCAACAACAAATGGAGTAGTACCTCCTAGAAGCTTTATAATGCCTCTATCAGGAGAATATCGAGGTGCACTCAGTACCACACAAAAGGGGACAGATTTTGTCCTTTTAGAATACCCCTCGCTCACCAACCTAGTTGGTGACATGCTTCATCATCAAGGTCCCACACGGACAGCCGAGTGCCATCCGGGTGTGCTGCGACACCTGACTACAGTGAAGCGTGCTTTTTTTGTTTTTTTATGTACAGGATTGGAATTGAATATTTAAAATTGTCCAATACTACTCACTCGTAGAATTTATTCTGGAGTGATTGGGCAACATATAAAACAAAGTGGGACACCTTGGCCTGATTAGGTAGGCTAGTGGTGTCAAAAGTCGTGTAGTGAGTTAAAATAGTGGTCTACATGTTTCAACCATGATGCAAGTATAAGATTTTTGTCAGGACCAGTGGTGGTAGTCTGGGTGGTATACACACGCTAAGGTGTACCCTGCCCTAGACTATGTGAAAAAAGCAGCAAAAACCACAAATTTGTGGTTTGTTAAAATCTGAAGTTCTTCTCCAGAATTCCTAGAAAAAAACCTGTGGAAACAAAAAGAGGGGTGGGGGTTGGGGTGACAGACACACAATACATGAACATTAAACATAAAGTGTGCTGGAGGTGCTCCTCATCAATCACATCCAGCCAAGTGAAGACAATATCATGGATGTTACAAGTTGACTAGTCCATTTGGTCGACCTAAAAGTGCCCAGACAATCGCACTGCTAGGCAACTAAATAAGCCTGTAGTTGTTATTAGTACAACCCACTTGATACTGTGTTGGTCTCATTCATAACTCACTACTTTGATTCGACGGTGAGTGGGTGATATCACACAGACAGGCTATCAGTGGGTGTCGGGTTTCTCACATGAAATGTAAGCGAAGCGTAGGTTTGGCCAAATACCATACGTACGTATTTACAACTTAAAAAACTTTCGCAAAACACAGTATTAAAAACAGTCATCCGGTAACCAACGTGTTACTCGTCATGAGGACACCAATTTTATGTGCGGGGGAGAAAGAGAAAAAGAATGCGCTTACTCGAAGTGCTTCAAGTGTCAGTTTCATGGGCGTCCCGGTTGCTGCAAAAGATCAATTCCACAACCTGGGGAGGAAGAAAAAGAGGGGTGAGGAGGGGACGGGAAGTGTTAGATCGTCTACGGGGCCGCGCCAAAGACGTACTGGGTGCTCCGGTCGAAAAATGTCAGGCAGTCACTTACTTGTAGAATGATCTTGGAAGGCCAATTCACCTAGAATGCAACCTCATTGGAGCCCCGTGGATTCAGACTGCGGGCCCCGGTAGGGACTTTTGAGAAAGTCGCTCTTCCTGGTTTGGAAAAGGGGGCGTGGTCACGTCAACCCACGTGATACCTGGTGCGTCGCTGGTCGTCAGAGCAACCAGTACTGTGACTGCTCTGCCACTTGTGTCGGTCAAATTGTGCATCAATAAAGATACATAAAAACGGAGTGTGACTTAAAAAAGAAGACAGGAGGGAAATTTAGGAAAAAAACAGTGTCACACACTAAAGTAGTGAACAGCAAAAGAAGCGGAACACTGCCACTTAAATTGGTATGCTGGGAATGAGCATAAAGAAAGGGGGGGTTGGGGTTTTCGCTAGATTAGGCGAACCTTCAACTTTCATGGGAGTGTCACCCCATGCACAATACCTCACAGTCGGTAAGTGAGAAAAAGCAGGGAAAATAATTACGTTTTTAAGACTGGGGTTGATGGGAAGGAGTGAGGCAGCAGATAAGCCTTCACCTAAAGCCCAAACTAGGTGGCATATAATTACGAGGTACATGTGCCCACAAAAAAGCGGTGAAGTACAGTATAACATTCACACTTGCAGATTCATATGTATTTATATTGTGACTACGACGATTACACAGTCACACCCAGATTCAGCACGACATTTGGGAATATGTCAATCCCCCAGACAGACTATCATTCAAGTGTACAGCAATGGAGGTGTTATTAATTTCTGGATGTGGTATGCAGTGCAGACTGTCTACTTGGGAAGAATAGAATTCCACAGTATATTATCGTTCAGGCCGGCTTTGTGTGCCGAAAGTCTGTAAATCCAGCGCTGTTCCTTCTCAAACAGTTGTTGTTGCTGTCTGTCACCTGAGTTCATTTGTCCAATGATAGTCCATCTCATATCGTTTGGGGTATGGTTCTGTGTGAGAAAGTGTTCAGTGAGTTTTGTCATTGATTTTTTACACCTAATGGTGCTCCGGTGCTCACATATTCGTTGTTTTACTTTCCTGCCGGTCATTCCTATGTATTGTAGATTACAAGGGCAAATAATTCTGTACACTACGTTGGTTCTGTTGCAGTTCGTATGAGATTGTATGGTCCATATTTTGCCAGGTTCCAAGGAAAGAGATTTGGTATTCTCTGTTAGATGGCACACACTGCAATTACCACATTTGTAGTGTCCTATGATGTTGGGTAAACCCCAGGCATTCAGTACTGTGGTCGGTTTGTCGCATGTCTCATTAGGTCTTGTGTTGACAACACAATCCTTTATACTTCTTGCCTTTTTAAATGAAAATAGTGGCTTGTCCCACTTAAGATTCCCAGTATTCAGGACTGGCCAATGTTTATTAATGGATTTGGGAACCAAATTAAACGCCACGCTGTACGTGGTGACACAGGTCAAAGGGGTGTTGTCCTTGGTTTTTTTAGTATTCCCCAGTAGTGCTTCTCGCGGTTGGTTACGTGCTCTCTTCTGGCATTTGTTTAAAATTTTTGTAGGGTAGACTCTTGCATAGAGTTTAGTCGTAAGGTCAGTGGCTTGTTCCCGGTAGTCACTGAATTTGCTGCAATTCCTGCGAATTCTCAAATATTGCCCGTAGGGGAGATTTTCCCTCAGGGGCCTGGGATGGAAGCTCTCAAACCTAAGTAAGTTGTTTTTGGCTGTAGGTTTATAATGTGTCTTTGTTTCCAGGCGTCCGTTCCCTTTGCTGATGACAAGATCAAGAAAGACCATGGTTATAGGGTCTTTGGTGTAGGTAAATTTGAGATTGTCATCACAGGTGTTGATCCATTCAAAGAAGGATGTCAAAGTCTCATCTGGTCCTTGCCAGATTACAAGGACATTGTCAATATATTGTCTCCAGAATAGGATATGTGAGCCAAAGGGGTTTTGTTCTTTGAGGATGAACTTCTCCTCAAAATCATAGACATAAAGACCCGCCACACTTGGGGCAAAAGTACTGCCCATCGAGGTACCCCCGGTTGGGAGGTACAGGGTCCCCTAAAATTCGAAACATTTCTTTTTTAGGGCCAATCTTGCACACTCCAGGATAAAGTTTGTGGGTGTTCTAAATGTCCATTCTTCTTTGTCTAGTGCCTTTTTAAGAACTTTCAGGGTGTCATCTTAGGGTATACTTGTGTACAGGCTTTCGATGTCGAAGCTGACCAGTACTGTATCATCATTGACCTCAATCTGGTCAAGAAGTTGTAAGAGGCTTTTGGTATCCTGGAGGTATCTTGTGGTTTTTTGGACTAGGGTTTTGAAAAAGACATCGCAGAATCGGGATAGGGGTTCCAAAAGGGAGCCTATTCCCGACACTATGGGTCTGCCCGTTGGTGGGTGTTTTTTTTTGTGCATTTTTGGGAGGGTATAGAAATATGGTATTTTACCCTCACTATTGCATAGAAAATCTGCCTCTTGTTTGGAAATAAATCCCATTGTCTCTCTGTGGTCGACTAAAGATTTTATTTCATTTCTGAGGTCCTCTGTGGGGTCACAAGGGAGCTTAAGGTAATTGTTCTCGTCTGATAGTAATTTCAGGCATTCAGTCTGATAGGATGCTTTGTCCTGGACAACCACGCCAGCCCCTTTGTCTGCTGGTTTTATCACAATTGTGTTGCAAGTTTTTAGGTTCTCCAGAGCAGTTTTTTCTTGTCTGCTCAAGTTCATGAATGGTTTGTTTGGTTGTAGTTTCTCGATGTCGTTAAAGACTGCCTTCTCGAAGGCTGCCAGTTCCACAGGGGTAGTATGTGGTGGTGGCAAGAAGTTGGATTTTGTGCGGAGTCCTGTTTCATTTGGATCGTCACTGGGTGTAGTGTCGCCCTTTCTTTCAAAGAAGGCTTTTAGTTTCAATTTCCGAAAGAAACTTGACAGTTCGCAGTGGAGTTGTAACTTATCTAATCTGGACGTGGGGACAAAGCCTAACCCTTTGTTTAGAACACTTTCTTCAGTGGGGGTTAGAGGTCTTGTCGCAAGATTGGTTACTAGGCCCTGCTGCTGCTGCTGGTGCCCGCTTGTGGTGCCTTGCTCCGTGTGTGGTTTCCCACCGGGTCTTCTGCTTCCCAGTGCACTTGGTTTGTATTTCTCCGCCTGCTCTTCCCCTTCCGCCCCTGCCTGAAAAAGGCGGTCTATAGCTGTTAGGTGGAAAGAGTGGCTGAGGGAACGGCAGTTGCCAGCCGTACATCTGGAAATGTTGTGGATGATTGTATGGCCCCTGGAAGCCCTGCATCATTTTTGGGTTAACTCCTTCAGCGCTGCGCGAATTTTCGCGCTGTGCTGAAGGTTCTAATGAGCCTATCGGCTCATGACGGATCGGTTCCGTCATGAGCACAGCTCAACCGACGCTCATGACGGAACCGTTCCGTCATGAGCATGGAAGGGGTTAAAGGGGGGCCAGTTCCCTTGGGGTCTTGTTCTCCCCCTTCCTTTTTGCCTGTTGCTGCCAGTACTGGAGTTATTACTTGACATAGAGTCATTGCTAAAGGCATCCGACTCTTGGTCTACTTTGACTGGTGCGACGTAATCGGGATCGGAGTATGGATACGTTTTCACCTAGGAGAAGTGTTTCAAATCCTTTTGGAATTTTTTAACCTTCTGTTGAGTCAGGTTTTCTCTATATTCATTAGTTTCCTTATTTAGTTCTTCCAATTTATTTTTATAACCTGTGATAGTTGTTTTTATATGTCCTTCTGCCAGTTGGATCTCTACTAGGATTTCTCTGAGAGTCGCAGTGCAGTTTTAAGAATTAGCACTATCCAATCGTGGGTACAATGCCATGCAATTAAATACCAGTCTTTTCTAAGTGTGGCATCCTCTAAGAAAATGCGTGGCCCATTCGTGACTAGTAGGACCTTAGGTGCCATAATGTTGGTGAGGTATTCTTTAAGGATAGTACCATGTAGTTAATTTCTCCCAGTCTGTAGTTTGGGTTTTCCTGCTCCTCCATTTTTGACATGATGTCCTCTAGGCAGGCAGTGTTGGCCTCACTCTGCTTTTTAACAGCCGTGGTCTCCGTTTCCAGACATTCAGTGCGTCCCTCAATCATAGATACACGATCACTTATGTTGGTGCATGTCTTGTTCAATCGTCTCAGGCCTCCTTGCCGCTTTTTTGCCACCCCTTTTGCTGCGCGATTGTCTGCCTGAACTTCTTCTTGGAATTCTTTAATTGAGGCTAGAATTGACGCCAGTGAGGGCTCAGCAGAGGCCGTCAGCAAACTCTTTGTCTTTTCCCACTTTGATGGATGTGAGTCGTCTTCATCGTCCAGGGGATAAGACATCTGTGAGTCTGAATAGTCCCACTTGAGTTGACTCCGTCTTTTCCCCTTACTCCTTGCCTTCTTGGATCGCTGCACCTTTCCGGTGTCTTTAATTGACTCCTCGCTGTCGCCTTCGCTTGTGTCGAAGCCCGCTTCATCGGATGAAGTCCCAGTGCCGTCGGATAGTGAGAAAAAGTTCTCGGGCCCAGTTTCTGGAGTCCAGGGTGATGGCATGCCAGAGGTGACTTCCAGGCCCTGAACAAAGTTGGTAGTGCCCGACTCAGGGGTCATGGAGGGTTTACCAAGGTTTCCAAGATCATTCACCTGGGGGCAGCCTTCTGCATTTTAGGTTATTGTGGTTAAACTAGGCTAGTTTTCCTGTTCTGCAGGAGGAAGATAAAGGGAGTTGCTCAGGGTCTCCACTGCGCCTAGTGTATCTACACTACCCCCGTTGGCAGTTTGCAGCACCTCCTCCAGGGTTAACTCTGCTGGGCTTGTCTCTTGTTGCTGATTTGGCATGGGTGGTTGAACAGACAACAGGTCTAGGGGGCACTCTCGGTGGTGCGGGGGTGTGAAGGAGTTTTGGCATTGATGGTAGAAGCCTGTCCTTTAACACCTAGAAGCATTTTGGAAAGCGGTGGCTGGGCGGCAACCAAGTCTTTTGTCACCCCTGCCCCGAGCTTCCCCAACAGTTTTTTAGCCCCACTGACCTCATGTCTAGATTTATTGCTGCTTTCAGCAGGAGCCGAGTCTCTGGTTTCAGCGATGGCGTTAGCAGTCTTAAGCTTGCTGCCCCTCTTAGCGCCCCTGCTGCTCATGATTGACCGTCTGTACTGGGGCTGCTGCCGCCGAAGATTTCCCTCTTGGTTTGAAAAGCAGAGCGCTGTAGGTAGCAAGGTGGTAAAGGTGACCGAGTCCGGGGTAAAAAAATAACAAGCCAGGAAAGCAGGATTAGTAATACATTCCTTCGGTTCCAAGTGGGCAGTATGCAGAGATCGACGGGGTTTTGAAAGTATATTGCCCCTGTGACCACGGCTGCTGTGTGTCTTTGAAGCTGTGCGTCTCTCGCTGTCAGCCTGTGTAATCGTCCAGGCATCGCAGGGCGCCTAGCCGAACGGATACGCGGCTGGCGTGAGCGGCCGATTGACGATTGAGCTCACTCCGACTCTATCCTTGCTCCCGGACAGGCTGAACCAGTAGTTTCCAGTGCTCAGCAGCACCAGCATTTACAAAAAAAAGGAGAGAAATGGAGAAAGGAGGAACAAATATATACTACTCATTTTCAAATAGGTGACAATAAATTCTCCTATAGGTTTTGTGGCAGAAGTCCACTATTCAATTATTCACATATTCTCAATGTCATCACACACACAAGAGGATAAGATTACACATTTTATTTATTGTAATCAAACCGTATCACAAAACAGAAAAAAATCCTATCAAGGCAATTTTATGCACTCTACACAAATAAATTACATACCTATGTATATACCTATATACAACAATTACACACAATAAACAACATGTACACTTTATACAACAAAACAAGTGACAAAAAAGATATATATTTATATCATGGAAAGTACTCATTGTCTTTTCTTCACCCTAAGAAACAATATTATAGGAGTGCCCTGCTATTCAATCTAGGGGGTGCACTGGGAGGTAGTTGGACACAACAGTTCCAATCCAGAACCTCATAGAACCTACATTTTCAGATGTATCCAATGGCATTAATTTCCCAAAATAATTCAAAACAAAGACTCCTCCATATGGAAAGTGTCGACGCGTTCACGTTTCGGCCTTCGAACAAATCAGGCCTCTTCAGGACAGGGCGACAAAAGAACTCCAAGGACGCAGTTCCAGGGCAGCAAGCCACCGGAAGCCCAAAGAACGCCAACTATTTCTTCTATATATCCGCTCTGTATGTGCTATTCTTCACGACAAGCTCGGTAGAGGATATCCCTGGGGCCACTAAATTAGGCGTGGGTTATTCGTGGTCCTAACTCTGTACATCACCAGCATTTAATCATCAACACCAGTGCTTTGCATGAGCACCAGTTAAGGACACATTCATTTACGAGGCGTTTAAGTGATTTGCCCAGAATCACAGGATTTTAAGCCGATGCTGAGGCTCGAACCTGGTTCCCTAGATCTGAAATCTACAGCTCCGGCCATTATGACACACCCTCTACCCACTATCACAGTTAGTAGTTTGTTGTGTTTTAGGCGGCGCTAACAGGAGAAATGGGCTGGTTCAAGCTGAATACTTATGAGAGACCCGGCATTCATCATTCTTTTACAAATTAACCACTGGTCTGATGTAGTGTTGTGCCAGTGTTCCAGGAAGTACCAAATTCTCCCACCAACCTCTGGTACTTCGCCAATCAGTTCAGAATCGGTGGCATAGTCAGGAACGCTGATTAGCAGTCCCCATATCTATATGGGACTTTTTCAGGAACTTCCCCAGGAAATCTTTCACATGGAATTCCTGGCCACCTCCAGAACTCCGTTGTCTCCAAGAAGGCTGAAGAAAAGATTCTGCAGAGGAAAAACGTGGACGCTTATCCTACTTCTGTTTTCGAAATGAATCTGAATGTTTCCTCTCTTTAAAGACTTTATGAAGCTTGTCTTCCAGGTCTTTCCAAACAAGCATGGTCCCACAAATGGCAATCTCAAAGCCATAGCCTTCCGAGAAGCATCAGTGTTCCACTCTGTCAATAAAAGTTTGCATCTGGCTGCAAAGGATGCTCCATAGGCCAAGGCAGAGGCCCTGACTGAGTCAAACGCAATTTCTGAAAGAAATTCTGTTTGTCTTTCCCTTGCTTCCAACAACTCCAGACATTATCCACCCTCTGCATCGCAAGGAACAAAATGTTAAAGTCAGATAATGATTGAGTCACATAAGCCCAAAAGATTCCAGAACGAACTACCAAATGTCAACCAGCATACGCTTTTTTTTTTAAGAAAATGTAAATCTTATCTACTCCATCTTTAAGAATATGGTTCTCGGCGATAGATGGACACCCCATTAGACAGGCCACAATGGAATCCACATGGACTGTCTCAAGAAGTTTAGACTCCATATCCTTTAAGGGGTTACAACTTGGTCATAAAGCAGGGCAAATTAATGCGTTCTGGATCTTTTCATTAGTTTAGCAGAACATTCATGACAAATGGATGAATGGGTAAGTCTTTCGAAGCATGCTCTTTAGATTGTAGCAGAACCATTTCTAGAGACTTGCTTGCCACATCTTCCTCTGGAAAACCTATGTTCTCACTCACATGGGTAAGAATGTTGGCACCATATCCTAGAGACATACTTTGCTCTATGCTCCATAGCACTCAATGAAGACTCATCTGATGATTTGGAACTGGAACTATCTGAATAAAACTCATGACCACATCCAAACTGAGAAAAAATTGAGAACAACAATGACCCCCTGCTAATGATCAGCTCTCATAAGGCAGGGAAAATATATTGTATAGAAAGACCTTAGGCAGCCTATTATTTCAGTTTAAAATATCTTAACATGGAAAAAGCCAAGCAATGCAGATAAAATCAACCTCAACATTTTATCAACAATATAAATTTGAAAATCCGAAAAAAATTGAGAACATTAATGATAGCTCCATTCACTATGTCTTATTCTATGAGTTAAGTATATCATTATATCCCCTCATCATTTCTTGATAGACTACAGGAATACATGTCAAATGTCATGGAAATCATTTCCCCACAATAACCAACAAGGAATAAAACACAACGAGAAGTTGGCTTAGATCGTGGCTGGTTCTTGGTAGGATCGTGTCAAAGCACGTTTCGTCGACCAGTGTGCCTTCATCAGGAAAGCCACAGATATAACCACCTGTATTATGGGAAGAGATCAACTTCTGAATAGTGTGACATCTCCCACAATAAGGTTATGTTACCACTCCACTTGAAGATAAGGTTGTCTATAGGTGAGATAGCATGTCACCTGTCACAATAATTGTCCTTTTCTTTCCATCTCTTCTGTTTTTTTCCTTCCGGGTTCTTTTAGATATCTATCTGTATGCTCCACGTGTTCAAATATATTTGGAGAGAGTTGATATTCTCAATATTCTGCAGACAACAGTACTTAATTGTTAATACAATGAAACACAGTGATAGAAATCCTCACAGGTTCGTTGATAGCACAGGAGGCCACAACCTCGCAAGAAAAACTGCTAGAATTGCACCACGAGCAGACTGCCTTCTGAGGTAGAAGAGGATGTTGGAGAACAGTGCCTCCGCTTTCCTGTAAGCTTTTCCATCCTAATCCAAAACTGGAGCACCTCCACACCAACCAGCTTTGACAGAATGTCAGTCCCATCCAAAACAATTCCTGTTTATAAGGGATTCCCCACATGCAGTAAAACTACATATTACCAGAAATGTACCCCAGGTTCCATGTAGAAAATACTGCATTTACCCAGAATCGTGTGAGATTGACAGCTGACCCACAAATATGCTGTCAAATACAGTGCAAACTCAGGAATGCGGAAGTAACATAGAGAAAGGCTGCAGGAGCACACCTGTGCTTGCCTCCGCTTTCACTTCCCCCACAATGTAGCCGATGCAGTATACCCTGTAGCAGCTGGTAAGTTGACAAAGTGGCGGGAGATGGGGAAGGGGGATGGGGCAGACACAAAAAAAAAACCTTACCTCTGCTTCTCCAGGCACAGGCTCCTAGAGTGCACTGTGGTAAATCCTGAAGCTGCTTCCATATTTTGTATAACGTCTGTTTATTGAATTTTCAGTTATATTTACAGTATATAATGTGCAAATATTACATCACAGTTGTATATGGCCTATATTTCTTCACGTAGTCAATAAATATGT
The DNA here is from genome assembly GCF_964263255.1 of Lissotriton vulgaris. Taxonomy (NCBI): domain Eukaryota; kingdom Metazoa; phylum Chordata; class Amphibia; order Caudata; family Salamandridae; genus Lissotriton; species Lissotriton vulgaris. The sequence continues at coordinate 815,959,067 of NC_141696.1, read as the reverse complement.
TAAATTAGTTTATTCTTCTGGGAGGCATTAAGTGGGTTACCTCCTGCTTGTTACCTGTATGGAGGCTTCTGCGTATAGTGTCCGTTGTTCATTGTTTTCACAGTAGAGCATATGTTACATAGATCAGATTCGGAATGATGGGTCACACATGTATGAGTCAGTAAACAGGTAAGTCCATCAACAAATTAAACATAAGCAAAGATAATGTAGTGTTGCGCTCTAGTGTTTCCGTCGGGCGTGACGGAAGACGCTAGGAGCGCGGGGCGGAGATCGCGATAGAGCAGCCCCGCAATAGCGAAAGAACCAGGAGTCTTCCCCGGCGCTCTCTTAAATAAAAGTTACATACTCAGCGCTACGTGTCTGCCTCGGTTGTGCCCCAAACTCCTCACTACAAATTGGCGATGAGGCTGGGGAGGCAGACATGCGAACAGCCTGACCATGCCGCGGCAGCCGTGCACACGCTGTGGCGCAGTACTGTGACAGAGCAAGGCAGGGAAGCCGCTGTAGCCGGCACTGGCACGAGGGAAGCAGCGCCGCAGGGGATAAGAGGAGCGTCTCACCGGCAGCAGGCTAAGCAGCCATCCAGCCTCACTCCCATGCCAGAGGGGCGGCAGAACTGTAAGTAGCAGTGCCCCTCCCGCACAGGACGCACATGGGAGCTGGATGCAGAGTGCGTGCGCCAGTATCCACACTGAGGGTGAAGTGTAGACCAGTGCAGGGCACAAGGACCCCTCCCACGATAGCAAGAAGTGTGCAGCAACAAGGGCCAGACTACAGGGTCCCACAACAGTCACAGCAGATCCCGGGGCCCAGGGAGCAGCTACTAGTGGAGCGCTTCACCGCAGACAGGGGGGCGCACCCAGTCTCCAACTCTAGAGGTGGGGAGCACCCAAAGCCACCGCCCAGCCAGTCTCGGGCACCGGTTTCCCCACTGGCGAGCACATTGGTGGCACGGAGGGGGTGAGAGCAACCCAGCACCAGTGAGCACCACAGAGCAGGACTAGGCGAGAGCAGACCAGAGGGAGCAAGGAGCCAGTAGGCACCGCCCTGATCCTGACGCACCGGCCAGGCAGGCAGACCCACAGTAGAGGTCGGGGAGGCCAGAAGCAGCTACGCCAGGCACCCACGGACAAGGGGGAAGGCTCACTGAGCAACAGGTGGACAACTGATCCTGGCACACCAGGCTCAAGGCAACATGGCTTAAGACCTCGGGGCCCAGGTAGATGCGGCGGGTCCGCATCACCAAAGCGCGCCAGGAAGCCCTCCGCACAGAGTAGATGACGCCCCTCCCAGCAGGCAAGCCGCCATGTGTGCCCACACTTTCTCCCTCACAAACCCAGTCCCCTTCCTACCGAAACCGGGCGAACTGGCAATGGAATGGGAAGATTGAAAAGAATACCTCCTGCACTACTTGTCACCTCTGGAGGACGAAGGAGGCGAAGTGTTCCCGAGCAAGCAGAAAAAGAAGATCCTACTGTACAACTTGGGTCCGGAAGGCATCAGGGTGTACATGAACTTGGAAAAGAAGACCAGGGCTCAGGACGATGATGACATGTTTCAGCACGCAATTGAGGACTTGGACAACCATTATCATCCAGTGGTATGCATTGCGATCGACCGCTTCAACTTCTTTCAACTGAAACAGAACGCGGAGGAATCAGTGGATGGCTATGTGGCGGCGTTGAAGAGACTAGATATCACCTGCAAATTCTGAGCCCTCCACGATGACTTCATTAGGGATCAAATCATCATGCACATGGTAAATACATCCATACAGGAGAAGTTATGGGTCTGCGGAGAAGCCCCCCTCAAGGAGATAGTGGCCATGGTCAAAAAAGCGGAACTCTCAAAACGGTGTGCGGAAGCTGCCAAAAAGGAAAGTGCCAGCAGAGCCAGGGTGGGCAAAGTATCAGACGCCACCCCTCAAGAGCGCAAGCAGCCGTTCAAGGGAAGCTCAAGACAGTCCAAAAGGTATGCACCCAAGACACCTACAAACCGGAAACCCCACGGGGAGGACAAGAACTCGTGCTACAGTCAAGCACATGCAGCCAACGACAAACGTTGTCCCGCCTTCAGAGCCAAATACCTGTATTCCGGTATCATGGGACAATTCGAGAAGGTCTGCAGATGCAAACCCAAGAAAACGCCAGTCAAATACATGGTTCAGGACTCTGAGACCGAAGAAGTATGGGGTGAAGACGACGATGAAAGTGTCCTGTGCATAGACAACCAGGTCCTAGGCATAGTCTGTTCATGAACGAAGAAGCCGTTGTGCGAACTCTTAATAAGGGAGTCCAAGTTGCATAATAGCTAACTCGGGTTCCCCACACACCATCATACAACGCAGCATCTGGGACAGAGACTTCTGGCAAATGAAAGGCGCATACCTCCTGGCCCTGGACATCCTCCCAGTCACCTTCACGGGGAGCCCATCCCGATGGTGGGGTACTGCCTCCTCCAATTTGAATTCAAAGGCCGCACGGCAGAAGGGAAGCTCTACGTAGCGGAAAAAGGACCCTCAGTCTTATGATGGGTGGACCAGGGTGAACTAGGTATTCAACGGAATCCGGGAGGCACAACACAAGTTCTGATGACGACCCCAGCGCAGGCATATGAGGCAGAAAAATGGAAGGCGGAGTTCCTGACGTTATTCGGAGGCACCATTGGCAAGTTGACGAAGTTCACTCATAAGATCTGCCTCAAGGAAGGAGCAAAACAATCACGTCTGAGCATACCCTGCCACACTTATGGCGGCCAAAAGCGGTTGATTAAACCCAGATCTGTTGACTGGGTGTGAGTGTTTGATTGGTTCAGATGCTCCGTCCATCACCACCCCCTTTTGTACCGCTTTGTTCGCCATAAGTTGGCAGGGTATGCTCAGACGTGAGTCCCTTGCTCACTTTGCCACTGGATTCAAGCAAGCTGGGCTGAAGACGGCTGAAATGCCAGAAACCGGTCCTCGGAAGCTTGTTTCCGGTCCAGGGAAGGCATGGCTTGGCAGTTCGGGCTGGACTGTTCCCATGAGGCACAGGGTCAGACTGATTTGCATATGGCCATGTCTGAACTGGGGTGGCAGAGTGGGCTAAAGAACGGTGATGAATTAAACCCAGATCTGTTGACTGGGTGTGAGTGTTTGATTGGTTCAGATGCTCTGTCCATCACCACCCCCTTTTGTACCGCTTTGTTCGCCATAAGTTGGCAGGGTATGCTCAGACGTGAGTCCCTTCCTCACTTTGCCACTGGATTCAAGCAAGCTGTGCTGAAGACGGCTGAAATGCCAGAAACCGGTCCTCGGAAGCTTGTTTCTGGTCCAGGGAAGGCTTGGCTTGGCAGTTCGGGCTGGACTGTTCCCATGAGGCACAGGGTCAGACTGATTTCCATATGGCCATATCTGAACTGGGGTGGCAGAGTGGGCTAAAGAACGGTGATGGATTAAACCCAGATCTGTTGACTGGGTGTGAGTGTTTGATTGGTTCAGATGCTCCGTCCATCACCACCCCTTTTTGTATGCCTTCCTCAGCAGGGCAGCTGCAATGGAGAACGCTCCGGTGCCAGCGGAAGAAGAAGATTACACCATAGCATTCATGAAGGACCAGGAAACGGTCATAAGTGCACAAGAATGGAAGACGGCATTTGAGGAGGACACAAGCATCACGGCAATCAAACAGTTCATAATCAAAGGGTGGCCAGAAAAGAAACACCTAACCACGAAACAGCAGAAATTCTATGAAGTTCGAGAAGAGTTGTCAGTTTGAGACAACGAGATGTTCGTGCTCAGAGGAGACAAAGTGGTGCCCCCAGGACGACTGGTAACGCGGTTGCTTCTTTTTCTGCATGAAGGTCACCTGGGAATAGAGAAAACAAAACAAAGCGCCAAACAAGCATATTGGTGGCCGGCGCTGAATAGCCAGGTGGAGAGGCATGCCAGAGAATGCAAACAGTGCAGCCACGCAGACAAAACACAGACCTCGATGCGACCCCCATTAGGCAAGTTCTCCAACCCAGCCAATCCATGGGAAGAATTGTCAGTGGACATATTGGGTCCAATATTAGATGCAAACAGTGTACCCAAGTATGCCATCGTGCTCGTCGGTCGGTACTCCAAGTGGCCGGAAATTGAGTCTGCGGACACCGATTCGGTACTGGCTTTCCTCACATCCACATTCCTGATAGAAGGGATTCCACGAGTCATAACTTGTGACAATGGACCCCAATTCACGTCTGAGAAATGGAAGGCATTCATGCAAATGAACGGAATACAGATCAAATACACCCCAATATACCATCCAGCAGGGAATGGGCTGTCCGAAAGGTTTAACAGAGTCATCATGGGATCCATCCAAGCGGCCATCAACGTAGTGAAGAATTGGGAGAAGGAACTCAAGTGCACTGTCTGGGCCTACTGTATCACTTCCACTAAGACAGGGTACAGCCCATTCAAAATATGGAGAGTCCGGACCCATTCACCAGAGATATGTAGCGTGGAAACAGCGCACAGTACAAAGCAAATGGTCTCCAGCGGTAGTGCGCAGCAATCTAGAAAAGGCACAAAAGATCTACACGGACCACTACAACAAGAAGTACAATATCAAAGAAGCAGTGCTGGAAAAAGGGGAATGGGTCAGAGTGAAGCTCGCTCAATTGAGGAGGAAAAGCAACAGCAAGTACAGCACGCCACTGCAGGTCAAAGAAATGTACCCCAGGTCAGCCTTATTGAGTGACAGGAAGATATGGTCCCTCGACAGGATGTCCAGGTGCAGCAAAGTTATGAAATGGGCCAAGACAGAAGAGACCCCACTGGATGAAAGTGATTACGGGAACCTGTAGGAAGAAGAAAATAACAGAGACACAGAAACACCTAGCAGTGGCACGGAAGGCATCGAGACAGGAGAGGCGAACACCACCAGGACACAGGAGAATCTAGGAGATTCTGAGTGGCAGGCAAGACAAGAAGAGCAAGGTACGAGTGGCACTGTCACCAGGGACCTATCACAGGAGACAATCTACGCTGCCTCACACAGTGGTAGTAGAGACATGAGGGTAGGCACCCTGCCGAGACAAACCCGCACACGTAGGATCGTGGTACTGCCCAAGAAGTATCGCGAGTTCGACATGAAGGCCTAATCACATTGTGGACTGAACTATCTACTTTTACCCAGTGGTTTTGTATCCTTTCATTGTGTTGTTAAAGGGGGAGATATGTAGTGTCGTGCTCTAGTGTTTCTGCCAGGCGTGACGGAAGACACTAGGAGCACGGGGCGGTGATCGCGATAGAGCAGCCCCGCGATAGCGAGAGAACCAGGAGTCTTCCCCGGCGCTCTTGTAAATAAAAGTTACATACTCAGCGTTACGTGTCTGCCTCGGTTGTGCCCCAAACGCCTCACTGCAGATAACAACTGAACAATGTAGCAATGGTTCCCCCTTAGATCAACCCATCTCTCCACGCCCCCAGTTCCGTTTACATTGTTTGATGATTACAATATATGTTTTTGCTATTGTATATACAGATGTTAAGTAAGTTGAACAGGTGCTCACGCAGGTGACTTTTAGTCTGCAACATCGTGTGCAATTCCCATACTTATCAGTCAGTTGACCACTCTCAATAGCCCTATTAAGTGTCACTAATGATTACTGAGTTCCACGTAATTGCACCCACAACTCCCAGCATTAAAAGAGAAGGGAAGGGGGGGGACTAACACTTCTTCCACCGCTCAACCCTCAGCATCTTAACTTCCCTGGCTAAGGTTTGGGTGTCAACAGTTCGGTTCGCCAGGGGAGAACGGATGAGTTGTCTGCTCAGGACCAGGTTGCGACCCCTGAAAATTGTGTTGAATGGCCTCCAGTTTGCAGCAATAGGCTCCTTGGGGAGGACCCGGGTCTCCTCAGCTCGCAATGCCACATCTTCTCCCCTGGCCCACACCAGGAGTGACCGTCTCCAGGACAACAGGGCGGGGGATCGGGCGTCTTCCAACTTTTTGTGATCAGGCGTTTAGCTGTCAGCATACCCAGGATTAGGAAGCAGGTGGTGGCTTTCAGTCTTTTGCCTCAAGGGTAAAGGTGCAATATGCATTCCTCCCATGTGCACACCAGGGTACAGCCTGTACATGCTGCTAGGGCTGCACTGTCCAGTCGCCAGTAATTGAACATAAATAGGCAGGCCCATAGCAGGTGGAGAAGGACAGCGTCCAGCTGCTGGCACCTAGGGCACATCACATCTGCCCAGTTGCAAAATGTGTTGATTTTTGCTGGGTAAGGTATGCTCTGAAGTATGTATTGTTGGATGTGTCTGAATAGTGCTTTACGTGGGACATAGTTGGGCCTGCTCAGTACCTCAGTCCATTTCCTGCCCTCGAAAGGGCGTCCTCTGTCCGCTTCCCACTGCTGTCCAAGTGGTGCCAGTGACACCTCTGTGTGCTGATGCAGCGAGACGGCAAATCAAGAAGTGAGGTGTCTACCCCGTCTCATGATAGGTAGGAATTGCACTAATTTCTATGCCGATGCCAAAATGATTAATTACTATGTCTTTTTAGGCTCACAACACGTTTTTATTATTTTAATTTTTTATTGGATTGTGCTATGTATTTTGTACTTTTATGGTCTGACAACCGAATAAAGTTTATTGGTGAGTTGATGAGGTATTGTATGGTCAGGTGTGCAGGCAGTTCTGTGGTCATGTCACCCCATTTATCTCTAATGGCCGCCAGGAGGGAGTTGTACTGTAGGAATTGGCCAGGGGACAAGTCGTTCAGCTCTGCAAGTGTGTCATATGGTAGGAGCGCCCCTTCTTGATGTAGGTCTCCCAGTGTTTGGACTCCAGTTTCCAGCCAGGTTGATAATTCTGCAGCGGTCATGACGTCACCACCCCGCGTTGTACCCTGCAGCGGTAGCGCCGTTGCGTATGGCAGTACTGTGTGTGTGACGTATAAACTTCTACAGTAGCATTGATGTGCGACCTTAAGGAGTATTTGTTCAGGCACTTTGCCCTTGTGCAGGGATGAAATATTCGAAGGATATATGCCAGTGACAGGAGTGGGCCATCAGTAGTGGTGTCATACAGTTGTATCCCTGCCCGCCATCCTATTCAGGTTCAAAGCTAGATAGTATTGTTCCATGTTGGGGACTTCTAGGCCTCCCCTGCCTGCTGGAAGATAGAGCTTTGAGAGGGCTACGCAACAGTGGGAATTATTCCCGATAAATTATCTCCTTGTCCGCTCAAACACTCGGAAGAGAGAGGGTGTGATGTTTAAGGGCTGATTAATAAAAATAATTTAACATCCTGGAGAGTGCCACCATTTTCAAAAAAACTATCCAGCCCGCGACTGACAGGTGGAGTGTGCGCCAGAAGGTCATCTGTAAATGCAATGCAGTGATCGCATTCCCAAGATTGCCATCCAGGAGGTCTTCTTGCAGATGGTAAATTCTGTTGCCTAAATAGCGTAAGGTGTCAGGCTACCACCTAATGAGGTCTCCTTTAAAAGTGGCTGCCGGGTCTGGTTGTCCATGTGTAAGGGATAGAGGCAGGACTTGTTCCACTTGACCCGAAGACCAGAAAGGTTTGCAAATGCTTTGAGTGTTTGAGTTAGCGTGGGCTGGAGCAAACACACATTTCCAAGATATACCAGGATATTTCTGCAAATAGAGAAACCGTATGCATGCCATCACCCAGGGGAATTCCCCACTCTGCACCTCGCTCACGAAGTGCTGTACAAGTGGTTCTACTGCTAATGCAAATTATAGTGGAGATAGTGGGCATTCCTGCTGTGCGCCTCGACAGATGTGTATGGGTGTGGAGATGTGAAAGCCCATCTTCACCCGCATTGTCGGCTGCAAGTATAATAATCGAATCAAGCTGAGAAAGGAGTCTGTAACTCCATATTTGGTGAGAACTGCAAAAAGGTAGTTTGTTTCTAGTGAATCAGAGGCTTTCTCTAGGTCTAGGACCAAGCCCCCAGAGTTTGGTCACTGTTGGAGAGAATAAGTGGGTACCCTAAAGAAGCATCTGAGGTTCAGTGATGGGACAAATCCATTCGTTCTAGATGAACCAGCGTTGGCAACAGTGGGGTCAGGCGATCAGCCAGGATCTTGGCTACGATTTTATAGTCTGTATTCAGTAAGGCCAACGGATGGTATGATCAGGGTTCAATTGGATCTTTGCCTGGCTTGGGTGGGAAACTAGCAGTGCCTCCCTCAGCAAGGCAGGAAGGAGGCCGGTCTCAAGCGATTAGATATATAGTGTCAATTCCGTGTGTATTTTGATTTGGGTATGTAGTACACAACCTGTTTCATCCCTGAGCCACACTAAGAGGCGACCCGCATGGTCGGTGTTCACACGGGTGCGGGCAGAGTGTGCTGCGTAGTTTACACTTCTGAGGCATTCCAGTAGGTCAGCTTGCTCTCCTCACTTTGCCTTGAGTCAAATTGCATTGTCCGGCTGCGTCACTGATCTCGTTTCCAGCTGTATGAGTTCCCATTCTATCTTCCCTATGGCTTTGCCAAGATGTTTGTGGATGTTTCAATTAATTCCCAAGCATTTGCCCCTGATTATCGCTCTGAACGCCTCCCATTCCGTAAGTTTTGTTCCCCACCGTACCCTCGTTGCGTTCAAACTATTCAGCTGAGTCAGACCCCACTGTCTCCTGAAACGGCTTGTCCTCTAGGGTGGAAGGCTAAGGGCACCACACGGTTTAAACTTGCTGGGGTGTCCCCCATTGAAATGATAAAAGTTGTGGGTTGTGGTCGGAGTGTGTGCGGCCAAGGTATTCTATGTGGTCAACCGTGGGGTATAATGCTGGGGGACCCTACTATGCAGTGAATACGTATATGCAGTCCATGTGGCGCTGAGTAGTAGGAGTATCTTCTTGGCCTAGGATTCCGTATATGCCACAGATCTTCCAGTGGCATGTGGCTCAGCCATTCTCCCAGTGTTCAGGCATTGGTCAGGGAGTTCGTACTTGACAGGGGGACAAATGAGCAGTGTCAATGACAGCGTTGAAGTCTCTACCCAATAGCCATAGGAGTCCGCTCCATTCTGCTAGTAAAGCAGAGAGAGAATGGAGGATTAGTGCCTGTTTCGAGTTGGGGGCAAATCCTAGCACTAATTGCAGGCCTTTGAGGCGGGCTTTTATGAACCTCTTCTGCAACAAAGGTCATCTCCGCCGTACCCAGACTGGCACCCCTCTGGCATAGGATGAATAACCACTAGCGAACACTCTGCCATGCCAGCGGCAACGCAACCGGTCAGCCTTAGGAGGGGTCTATAAGGTGAGAGGCCAAGTCCCAAGTTTCTCTGTGCCCCTTTGTCTGTGCATGCGGTGTGTCAGCTGCAGAGTGTGTTTGTCAGGTCAGCAAGGCTGGTCCGATGCAAGTCTTCCCCCCAACCCCGCCTGGCGGCAGTTGTGTGCCCTACTGAGCCCAGGTTGGCCCATGCATTGACCGTGGCTAATTACTACAACAGTAAGTTATGTAGGTTTTCAGTCATTTAGGGATGACATTTGGTGAAGACATTGTTGTATGGTCAGATGATGTTGTCTGCAATTTGTGGTGTTACGTCCGGTGGTGTTGGTTTTGCCGTCCTAGTCGTGCTCTCGGTCGAGGAGTCATCTTCGCTAGTGGATTTGACAGAGGCATTATCCAGGTCAGAGATGAGGGTTTTGGAGTGTAATGCGGTTGCTGTCTGCAGGGCACTTCTCTCTGATATCATCTGCTCTAGATTAGGTACAGCTGCAGGGGGCCTGGGCCGGCCAGTCCACTGACTCTCGAAAATGCCTGCAGCCTCCGGCACAGCCATTTTCTCAGTTTCATTGGACCGTGTAGCCGCTGTCACATGTTCCGCAGTCTCCATCTAGTATCATGCATCTCTGGGGCATCAAAGAAACTGGTAACACCATTGTCTACTACACTAAGGATTGCCAGGAAGAGCAGACAACATTGTATGTTCAGTACCCAGAGGCACCGTTTAACAACTAGGAAGGATGTTTCTGTACAGCTAGCATATGATCTGGGAATAGCATAAGCACTGGATTGTTCACTTTGATCTCTTTAAGCCGGCGTGCTTCACAGAAGATGCTGTCTTTATCTCTGTAGTTGAAGAGTCGAAAGAGGAATGGCCTTGGGTTGGCTCCCGGCGGTGGTTTCCGCGATGGGCCCATTCAACTGTGAACTGGGGGGACAGCTCATGGGAATGCATCAGATCTCTTATTCAGGCCTCCACGCCCTCCGTGAGTCTGATCACTCTGTTATTGTGCCGTGACCTTCATTCAGCATCTTCTACTCAGTCTTCCAAGGCAGTTACACGCCCCAATAGTGCTTGCAGTAAAGTTGTGTTTTTTTGGGTGACTGGTTGCAGCCCCTCCAGTTGTAATTGGGTGTTGCGGTGCTTATCAGTGGGCTTGCGCTGGTCTACACGCAGCAGGTTGAAATCTACGGTAATCTTGTCTATTTAGCTTTCAAGGGATGTCATCATATTTTCTAAGGCTGCACCAATTTTTTCCACTGCTGACAGGACGCTCTCTAATTTGTAGTTTAGCTCTATTTCCGTTTGTGTGCCCCCCTCTGGTTGTTCCAAGGCTGAGCATGTCTGGGCGGATGGGGTGGTCGAGCACAAACGTCCCATCACTATTTGTTGGGCAGTGTGCATGTGCTAGTCTACTGGCTTCTTCTTGTATTGTATCTGCAAGCCGGGCAGGAGTGGCAATGGTGGTTCTCCAGGTGCTCAGCGACTTGCTGTGCTAGGGTACATTATCTGGGTGAGGCATTGTCCTTGTGGGATCGTATATTTTGAGTCCTTGAGAGCTGTGTACGTCTGCAGATTCCCCAGGGTATGTCCCCTTTGTTACCCCCATGCCTCTGTCGGCCCTCAGGGGGAGGGTAAGTTATAGTTCCTCTCCTGTACCTACTTATATTAGCGTGGTGTAAGGGAGCGCAGTAGGATGATGCCAAGTAAGAGTGCTAGAGGGAGATGGGGAGACAGGCTTACTGAATTGTACTAACAACATTACCTCACATCTTGTACCTCGCAGTGTCAAGCCACTTGACCTCTCCCCCCACCCTTGTGACTTGTGGTCCACCCTCTACTCTTATCAGGTCCACAGCATAACCTTGTAAATGTAAATGTATAGGCATTTATATAGCGCACTACTTACCCGTAGGGTCCCAAGGCGCTTCGACCACTGCGAAACCCTTCCTGGCTTCCCTGAGAGATGGTCCCTTAATGGGTATCTCCAGGGTGAGACCAGGCATCCCCGGCGGTCTGGTGGGGCCGTTAGTGAAGATGAGGCAAGCTAATGCCCAGAGTTGCCGAGTGTGATCGCTGATCAGAGTGGGCACCGAGGCGAGAGAATTATCGAGTCCGCTGACCCTGGTCCAGAAACCTGCCGCGCCGGGAATCGAACCCTGGTCCCGGGCCGTCCTCTGCTCTCGGGTCTGCCGCCTCTAACCAGTGAGCCACACAACTTCACTACCTGTAGGGATTTCAGGCCAGCAGTTTGCAGCAGAAATTGGGGGTTAATGAACAGAAGTCGTATCAAATTGTTGTTAAGCAACTTACAACAGCCCAAAGAGGCCAACCTTAAGTCGTCCCACTACACATGAGTGTCAACCTGTCTGATGTTGTCGCTGCTCCTCTCCTCGTGCCCTGCCCACAGTCGCCTTTGGAACAGCAGGCAACTGCACCCTAGGCCTCCTGCACGCTTGCAGAGGGTAAGTATTTGTTTACCCTGCTCGCCTCGCTCGCCTGTATGGCCTAGACCCGATCCGGCCTCCAGGCCACTCTACATTAACTCGCCAATGGGAAGGGAGTGTGTTTCTCTGCAGCTGGTAGGGCCCATGTGTGGACCATTTGTGGTAAGGCCAGAACTTCAATAATTCCTCCTTTGGGCCTTGCCAGCTCCCTCCTAATGGAGCGGTAAGCAAAAACGCCATCCAGTGGAGACTACATAGTTCCGGCCTGATCCCGCCTCAGGACCGGTCAATGCTTAAGGCGGGCTGCCCACGCTCAGATGGGAGGGGATAAAGGAGCCTTCCAGGTGTGTTCAGGGCAGCAGTAGGACCAACATTGTTCTGTGCAGCTGAGGGCCCTTACTCAGTCAGTAGCCGGCAAGGCAGATTTTGCTCGATGCCAGGCAGAGAGTTGCCCTGGCTGCGTTGTTGGGCGCCCCTCTGGTATTGCGCTACTTGTAGGATGGGGTGGCGCAGCTCTTCAGCTCAGTCGTTATGCTTTCTATCGGGTCAGTGGTTTAGCACATTTCCTACAGGGGGTACTGGTCAGACCAGCCAGATTCTTCCAATTATAGGGAGGCAGATGCGATCCCCCTCCACCCTGTGCCTCGTGGTCTAGGCCTGACCTGACCCCCTGGTCTAAGCGACACAAGTCCTTCAATTGGAGGGGACTGTGGTATGGGGAGAGATGGTGCTCACCCTGCGGTTCCAGTCGGTTCGGGCCCATTACCAGTGTTCCGGTGTATAAATATTCGGGGGCTGCCCTCTTCGCCACGTGCAGGTGATGAACAGGCTTCACACAACGTGACAGCTACAAGTGAGTGCTTAAGCATCTGCGAACAGTCGGCAGGCTGGCTCACACGTTTCGCAGGCCCAGCACTCAGGTCCAGTCAGGCCACAGGGCACCTTCTGGGCGGGGTTCCTAACCTGGGGGGTTGATTGTAGGTGGGTGCTGCAAGTCTGCTGGTGTCCACAGCCATCAAATCCAGTCCAGTGATCCTAGCCCTCGTGTGATCCTGGCCCTCGTGTGATCCGCAGCAGCAGGGCGCCGCCTCCACCCGGCCAAGATCCTAACGGCCAATGTGATCCCACTAGACCGCAGCCACAGGAAAGTCCTCCTGCATGCCGACGTTCACTGCCTCGCATCCCGCCATCAATTTGCCGCCCCATTGCACGCTGTGGCAAGGCCCGCTCAGCTCATCAGCCCACCACAAAGCAGTACTCAGGTCAGTGTAGACCGCAGCAGTGAGCTCTCCGACTCACTCCAGTGCATTTGTGTGCAGATACTCTCTCCGGGCAGCTGGGAGGGATCCCAGGGTATCCGGATGCCTCCTGACAGATAGGATGGTGAAATTATTTCACAGCTAGACAGGGTTTATGCTGGATTAAGGGCCAGGGATTTGGAGCCTCAGGGAATGCGTCCACCATCTTAGCCTACTGGCCGTGCCCCTATCCTCCCCCCCCCCCATCCTGACGCTGCTTTTATGCTGCTGAGTGCTGCGTGAGTAGTGGCCAGAATGCAGATGATTTGCGCTCCCACACAGACTGGGAGCCCGTGCCTGCTCACTCCAACGAAGCAATGGAACTGGGGTTGGAGAGCTTCACTGCACACGTGGGTTTAGCCAGCCTGATACGGCCAGCCAAATCCACATGCGCTATGAAGGCAGTGTCCAACACTCCTCCTCCAGCCTGTCACCACGCTCCAAATTAGCCTTCTATTAATTCAGAAAGCTCAAGGCAGAACGGGACAAAGACAAATGCCTACGGCCCAGCAAAAACCCTTGACTCTGCTCCAGGCAGAGCAGGGCGGAGACAAGCACTCGACCACGGCAAACCACGCTATGACTCGGCTCAGTGCAGAACAGGGTGGATACCAGGGCATGCGGTCGCAACACACCGGCATTCGCAGCTCAAACCTAGTCCCCCAGTTACCCATCGCACATGAGCTACTACATGGGGATACCAAGACTCACCCATTGAACTCAGCGGTCCTGCATGCCAATCCACACAGCCAGAGATTCCCACAACAAACAGGCCTGACTCTTGAAACAAGGATGCACACATGGGTAATAACCCACAGGATTCAATGTCTGAGACATGCCTTACAATCTCAGTGGTCTCATTCATGTGCAAGATCCTAAACGAGAAAGATCGCAACCAGCCGGCTGCCAAGATTTAACCATGTTAACCTCAGTGACCCATAAAACTCACCTGGCTAGTACTCAATTCATAAAAGAGGCCATAATTGCGTCCTGACCAGGTTGCTCCCTCAGAGGCGACCAATGCCCCTCGAAGTCCGACAAAGGGAGCAAACAGGTGTCATAACAGTAATGTGGATGGAAAATCCTGGTAGTTACATCTAAGTTGCCAGTTCCCGTCACAGACAGAAAACAAAACAGGAAGTGCTAAGTTGTGGCTAGTATTATTATAGCCCTTACCTGGAGCGTGGGTGGGGTTAGCAAGAGTTTCCTGTTTTATTTCCTGTGTTTGGATACTACCTCATAATGTTTATGACTGGATCCAGGATGAGTAGGACTAAGAGTAATGAGGATTACCTATAAATAAAAACTGTAAGTTAAAATGATTAGCCTGCCGCTAGCCTTTCCGGTTCCTGTACTGCCCAGGTGTGTGCTAGAAGTTTTCCACTTTGCTCTTTTTCTCTTCTGCTGCAGAGTTATAATCTTTGTCCCAGTAACCAAATTGCAGGACTGGAAGAGAAGGCCAGTCTGGTGCTCTTAGAGGCAGAGACGTGTGCAATGCTGCTCTACGAGGCTATGGTATGCTGGTGTAATCTTCTAGCGCACTAGCATTCTTCACAAGCTGCATGATAGCCATTCTCCCCAGGTAACCCTTGACCTTCAAGCAGGCCATGCAGAGTCAAGGGGCCTTGAGGAAGCACACTGTAATTCAAATGAGCATCTGAAAAGCATCTGTGAGATGCTTTTAATATTATTTAACTTTTGTATTCTGCATCTTTCCGCCTGCTTCAGTCATGAGCGGCTGAAAGAACTCTGAAAAATAATAGAATGAATAATGATATGTGTCTTCTCCCCCAAGGGAGGGTTCACTCCTGGCAGTGGTGACAGACAGGTCCGGAAGCAAACACATAGACGTCTCTACTTTTCCTCCTCATCCTTCCAGCACTCCTGCTTCTCCTGTGTTGAGGCTCCACTCAAAATCCTTCTGTTCCAGCATGTCAGCCGCTGGTGACCGTGACTCACCCACAACTGCATTGTCTCATTGTACAGGATGTACTTGTTCAATGTTTTCCAACTCTCTTTGTGCCCAAAAGACCTGTTTTGAAATGGTTGACTTTTCTACTATTGTGGTGCATGCCCCTGAGGAGTTTGATAATCTGGATTGTGTGGGCAAAATATTAATGGAATGTCATCCCTCACATCCAGGGAAACTTAAGGTTACTGGAGCTTTCTCTCTCTTCCATATTTCCAGTTCCTGGCCGTCACCTGAATGATGCCTTAACCGGATACAAACCGGTTTTGTAACCATGTCTTCCCTTTCTGTCCAGTTGACAGTCTTTGATCCTCAAGGAATAGGCATAGCTAGAGAAGGTGGTGATGCTCAGAGTTTGCTATAATCTTTATCATCTGCTAAATTTTGATGACTTCCTTAAAACCCTCAGAATTGATTGTCTATTGGCTAGTCTTCCTGGAGCATGACCGCAGCATTGGAGGGCCTTCCCACTCAGACCGCATGCTGTAGTTTTGTCATTAAAGTCCCAGACTCCCTTGGAATTTGTGGAATAATGTTTACTCCAGTTTCCAAACCCTACTCATCTCCCTGGAGCAGGGGAAAGATTGTTGCCCTATACTAGAAATGATGGAACAGCAATGGCAGTTGTCTTCTGATGTGACAACTGATGGGCTGAAAGTTGCAGCCCTCATGACGGTGAGTGAGTGAAGGTATTTCTAAAGCGCACTAATGCCGAGGCGTCTTGGCGCTGTGCATGGTAACTAAGATATGTGCTGGCCAATGCCCTATAGAGTAAAAAGCCACGTCTTGATTTCCTTTCTGAACAGCCTGTGGTTGGAAATTTGTCTTAACTGCTGTGGTAAAGAGTTCCAAAGCCTAGAGGCCAGATGGGAGAAGCCCTTCCCTCCCCAACATTGTATATTGATCTTGGAGACCATAGCCAGCCCTTGAGAGGCAGACTTCAAAGATCGAGTTGGCTGCTACCTTGTGAATAGGTATTGAAGGTCAGAGGCCCCCACTCCCGCCAATGCTTTGTGAACCAAACAGAGTGCTTGAAAGTCAATCTGCCTCTCAACTGGGAGCCAGTGAAGCTGCCTGATGGCCTGTGAGGTGGAGTGATATTTAGGCAGGTGGTGGAGTAGCCTGGCTGCGGCATTCTAAATAGATTGCAACTTGGCCGTTTGAGCGCACCCTACTCCTAGATAGAGGGCATTGCCGTAATCTATTCTAGAAAATATAGTAGCAATTATGACAGATTACCTAAGATGATATGGAATAAACGGTAGGATCTTTCTTAGCCCCTTAAGCATAAAGAAGCAGGCAGAGACCACCTGGTTCACCTGAGGCTTCCAGGACAGATCTTTATCAAAAATGAACCCTAGGTTCCTTGCTTTCGCCACTGGAACCGGACAGGCTCCCGCCGATGTGGGCCACCAGCTTTGGTTCCAGATAGATGCTTTCTGTCCAAACTCTAGGACTTCCGTCTTTTCTGTGTTCAACTTCAAAAAGTTCAAGTTCATCCACTCCCTGACCTCCGACATACAGCCGGAGAAATCAGCAGCCTTGGAATCCACAGAGTGGGACACAGAGACGATCAGCTGAGTGTCATCAGCATATGACACTAGCTTGAAGCCCAGGTTCTTTATTATCTTGGCCAGAGGGGAGACGTAAATGTTAAATAAAGTGGGCAATAGCGCTGAACCCTGAGGGACTCCTCCTGGGAGGAAAAATGTGTCTGATTGATGGCCATTCCAGAAGATGACTTGTTCCCTGTCAGATAGAAAGGAGGTGAGGAGATCTAACGCTAGGCCCTTGACGGTCTCTGCCGGTGCTGCGGGGACACAGTACGGAATAAGGTCATTATTGGGGGATGCATCCAAGAAGGCATTGCATCTAAGACTACCATTTCCTGTCAAACACTTTTGAGCACAATGTGGGCAATATGGTCAAAGAGCCAATTGAAGCTTCCAAATTATATATGCTCTTTCGCTCAAAGCGTCCACCTCTGGTTTGGAGGTATTCAGGTCTCCAATCTCAGCCTTCAAGTCCTTTTGCCATCTGCTACCATTCTTCCCTTCACCAGTGACGAGGCACTAGAAAGAATCAGCCTGACCAAGGCCTTTTCTTGTATACACCCCTAAAAAGACCTTTAGATTGACAGAGGCCGTCACCACTAAAGGAACGGGGGTGTTGTGGAATTTCCTTCCTCAAAGAGAATGTCTGTCACCCTTCGTCCATGATTGGCAGATGCTTTAATCCAATGATTAGGTTTTGGGAGTGGTCTGAAGAGGTTTTGTCCTATAGATAGCACATGTTCCCCTGGATTCTGGGCCATGCTTGACTTGTTGCCCTGGTGATGCATGGAAGTAACTTGCGCTCTAATTGGGAACTGCTGACCTACTGTGGAACAGGTGGGTCATCCACGTTTCCCGGGAGTAATGGGACTTGAGTGTCTTGTCATTGCCACTCATATTTATCACACCCCTGTCAAGTATGACCTTTCTACAAATCATATGTTTAAATAGAAACAATCAATACTGGAGGACCATCATCACCTTTCGGATCATAGCTCTTCGGAACATTAGTCTGCTGTAGTGCCTCCGAATCCTCCATATAACCTGGAGGACACATACTTCTACATCTCAAGTTTGCCACTTCACCAGAGATATATACAATTAGCAGTTCTTTCAGGGCAGTACCACATTCTGGTACACAAGTAGAGCCCCATTTCATAACAGTCGCAGAGAGAGGGGGTAGGGGAATGTGTGTGTGTGTGCATGTATGCGTGCTTATGCACAACCACAGGTGTATAGACTACATCTTGCCAAACTGTTTGTTTTTAGGTCTGGGCGTCAGCTGAAGAACTCTTGTTGTGTACCCAGCATTTTGCAGATGTGTATATTTTGTGATTGGCAACAAAAGGAGTTTATTTCATCCACACGCAATAATAACTGAAACGTATGCATGTTATATAACTTTATGCCATACAGTAGCCATTAGAGCTCTGGTCATTCGCATTGTTCTCTGCTACATATTTGCGCGATGATGCTTAAGTATGCAATATGGGATAATATAATAATTTCGGAAATGTTTCTTAGCAAGCGTAATGTAAAAATTCCCAAAATGATGCGAGTTTATGCTCACGTAATGGACATTTCATTAGGGCTAAAGTTATTTAACAAAAGGATAAGGGAAAAAGCTTACCTGGCTGTTAATTTTCTATACATTCCAAGGTGGTATCAATTCCATTTAGTCCTTTCAAACTAGCAGGATCCATAATCTCCAACACTTTTAATTCAACATTACTAAGGTAAAGCTCTAAGGGCCACCCGCCACCTGTCCCTTTAGCGTGTTGCTTTGCCTTGCTATAATCCTCATGCACTTTCTTGTGCAGGTCATATCACCTCTTTTTGATATTAGATGGCATTAGCTTTGCAGGATACTGTCCCAGATACCCCTTTTAATGTGCAGTTTTCCAGGACAGAGTCAACAAGCAGTTCCAAGGATTGTTCGTAAAATTAAACCTTCCTTTTTCTACATAGATTTGCATTGGTCATGTTTGTAAATAGATTACCTTCAGCAGAGTAGCCTTTATTCTGATAAGTGATCTGCCAAACAATTCTCTGAACAGTAAAATGCTTCTGTTCAAACATCAGAACATTTAGTTTATAGAAATTATATTATTTTGACCAAGTGAAAGCTTGTAAAGGTCTATTATATTTAGTGATTTCTATTTTTTTTATTCAGTTTTATTAATTGTAGTAACTGGCTGTTCTCCCATGGATACCTACAAAAAAGGACATGTCTTGAAGATGATAGATGCATTCCATGATGCCAACTTACATAAATAACTACCCTCAGTTTTGAGTTGTTATATGAGATACTATATTACAGAGTTCCTTAAGGAAAATTAGGCAGAAACGTCTATTTTTCTCAAGAAATGAGATGTCAAGGTTGTAGTCTAATCAACATAAATAATATTTGTTAAGAATTATTTTTAAGAGCAGTTTGTTTTCATTCAAGTTGGTATGTTTGGCTATGAAAAGCAACCTGGTGTGATTAGGGCTATCATGCCAGATTTACTGTATTATATTCTTATAGAAAGAATCAGGTTTGGTCCAATTAAGAGATTTACAGGTGATTGTTGAGTGTTATAAACTGTGCTTAAACTGTGCTCAACATGAATATAATCAGCGAAGCCACTTATCTGGACACTGCCAAGGTGAAAGTGAGGACAAAAGCACCTAATGGGGTCGAACTTTGGGGCACCTTGGATTGCCCTGGTTTTACTGAGGAGGTACAAAAACAAAGACAATGGCGTTAGGATTTTCTTTCGTGACATTTAGAAAAAAAAGCCAAAGTATTGGTTTCTTGTTCCCCCCGCAAGTACCACAAAACATAGGATGTATGGTGGGAACACAATCATTAATTGTATGTACAACATTTGAAGGTGGGACGCGGAGGGTGGGAGTTAAGATTGATTAGCAGTAAGCCAGAATGTCTTTGGAATTATATTTTACTAAAGCAGTGCTTTTTGTGTATTATATAGGTTATATACCTCAAAATGCAACAAAAAGACTGGGCTAAAATAGAATGTATTCCCAACATTATTACAGCCTGTTTTTATGGTCTGTCTTGACAGCTTAGCTGGTGATGGACAATTTTGTTACAAGGAAACACCAGGAGAGTGGCTTTGGCTCCCACCACATGTTGAGAGCCAGGAGTACTGATTGAGCAGATTTTATGTGCTTCCATAAATTAGTGCTTGCTCTCAACATAGCTGTGATCATTTTGTTTATTTATCCAGCTGCCTGGAGTTTATTTTTTAGATTCACAGACATGACAGTCTAATGCTAATAAAGTGAATTAGATAACTAGATAATTTATGGTGTTTTTCTCTGCCAGCAGCACAGATGGGAGGAGGACAGCCATTAACCTACATGGAATTTTTGGTCTGCACCTGACCTTTTAACCTACACCAATATTATTCTACAGTCCTTTGCTTCCACACAAACACATATCCATTCCCAGACCTGTTGGCATTGCCAATGCTTGCTTTGTATTTATGTGCAACAGAAAAGTCGATGAACTACTGAAAAATGGGAATTTACAAAAAGGAACAAATGTATGCTTTGTACACAACTTTTATCGAGTGCGTTGATTTGGAATGTATCTGTAAATGGGAGTTCAAATTTCTCGCAATATGAATTATTTTAAGAGAAGCAACCAGAAGGGATCTTTTTTGTATGTTGCTTTGGCAGGAGTCTCTTTTCAAGATAGTATTAAAAAGGAAAACCTAATGGTGAATATTAAAATACAACTATAATTGATTAAACTTGTTGAAACATGTGGCTGTAGTATTACTTTCAGTTCAGCACTCAACTGAATTCCACCCATGCAGGCCATATTCATCAATATTACACACATGCTTCTTTCCCGTAAAGGAACATTATTGCGTTGAGTTGCACATTTACTAAAGTTATTCATGTTCTCAAATGAAGATATGGCATTGTAATTTGCTCAGTTGCAGTAGGAAATAAGACAAGCATTGGAAATGCAATAGGTCTCACAATTGTTTGAGTTAGAGCTATTGGCGTTGTAGATGGTAATATATTTGGAACAAAATTATTAAAGGAAAAAGGTATGTTTATTTACCATTAAAAAGATTTCCAAAACCAAATAAATATCATTCCATAAAAACAGCCAGTGCCAGTAGACAACTTACTTTGTAACTTATAGTTGATTTTATTTATATGTTTTGTAGTTCCCTGGTTATTTGTGATAGAAATACATCCTTCTAGACCAAAATACATAGATGACACTAGCAGGGCCTTTGTTATAAAAATGCATTAACAAGAGGCAACCTTATAAAACAGCACATATATATTTTTGTGCATCAGAAAAAACAGGTAAATCGATTTGCAGGGGTGTTTTACAAATAAAAATAAATCCTTTGAGACCAAATTAGGTATTTGAATTAGAAAATGCACTGCGTTTTAGAAGTGATTAAAATGTGTTTTAATTGCTACAGACATACATAGAAAAGGAAACGAAAGGAACGCTATTTCTTATATGGCAGTAAAACACTGTGATAGTAGGAGTACTAGCAAACAGATTGAATTAAATGCACACTTTTTTATTTATAAAAAAATTGAAAACATGGTGTGCCACAGAGTCTAGAGTGGCCTAACAGTTTTCAATGTTTCACAACCTGCTGTGAAAGGAAACAACAATCCTATAATAAACTGAACAATAAATAAACTGCAATCCTCCCAGCCTGGCTTTTTAAAGGCAGGGCTGGTCTATGTGCACTGCGCTGTGCAGCGGGCTGCGCTGTGTGCAGGGGTAGTGGAAGCAAGAACTGCAAATATGGAACCTTTTCACTTCAATCTGTTTGAAAAGCGTTCACACCTAGTTCTCGAAGGAAAGAGAATGGTGTGCCATGAAGTCGGGAGTGGTGTGAACTCTTTGAATAAATCAATGAATCAGGGGGTTTATAAAGCGCGCTGCTCACCTCTGAAGGTCTCAAGGTGATGAATAGTTTCTAGATGTGTTTAAATTGGAGATTGCCGTGGTATAGTAAAGAGAAATGTAGCCTAGTGCTTAAGATTGTTATCATTGGTGTGAACTGTATAATTGTCTTTTAACACCATTTACGCATGGCTGCTCTATAAACAACAGGATGGGGACTTTTCAACTGAGACTGCAATTTTGTAGTCCCGTCCATGATGGGGAGGTGTTAGCGATGTTAGAAATAATGTTACAAAGCAGAATGCTTTTGTATTTGTGTATGCATGCAGGGGTTGTGTGGCACGCTGTATAAACTTACACGCAGAGTTACACGTGTGCACTACTTTATGAATGTGTGTGCATGTGAATATGTCAGTGTGCCTGTGCACGTGAGTGTGTGCTACTTGACATCTCCTCTATATGACATGTGGTTTAAATAAAGTGTAAATATTTATTCAAACAGAATCCCAAAACAAAAGGAAACAAAACACAACTGCAAAACAAACAGCAAGCAGCATATGAATGGTGTTTGAAATAGAAAATATGTAAAAGGTGCCCTAAAAAGAAACACCAAAATGCTTTTTATAATAACTTTTAAAGCCCCAGAAAAAATTACTGGGAACGAATGTTTCAACGTCTTTTAAACGTCGTAAAGGTTACATTCTAATGATGTAACAGGTACACTGCAATCCTCCCAGCCTGGCTTTTTAAAGGCAGGGCTGGTCTATGTGCACTGCGCTGTGCAGCGGGCTGCGCTGTGTGCAGGGGTAGTGGAAGCAAGAACTGCAAACATGCCCGTATCTGTACCTTCCGGTGCCTGTGGTGTTTGTGTGGCTATTTAAAGGCTCACCGGGGGAGGAAGGTGGGGGTGCTTTTGAGGGGTTACATAGGTGAACAGAACATTTACAGTAGGGGCGTGGCTAAGGTGTCGTACGGGATGGCCGCCTAGAGTGTTTCCTCTGCTACACCGGGACGGTTTTTCTGTCTCCAATGCGCTCTCCGACATTATTTCCGAATTCTACTTACTGTACTAAGCGTCGGAACGCTTACAGAATCTGGTGAGCCCTTCTGTTTTCAGCAACCGTCTACCTGCTTGTATTTCATTGCAGCGGTTCGTTATCTTCATGACGAACGCCGCCGCTGCCGCCATTACAAACGCACGCGTCTGAATCTTCAGATTTATGGCCCCTCATTAACCTATTAACCTACCATCTTTCAACATGCTGGGAACTCCTAACGCTGCTTTTTAATCACAATTTTGGTGATTCACAGCGGAGGAGTTGTCCTTTTTCACTGCAGCCTTTCCTGCTGTTGTGTCGGGTGATCTACGCTCAATAAGGGACATCTAACCCTGACTAGGCCTAGCACGTGGTCCTAGAATAAACTCAGCCAGACACTGGGAATAAAGTTGCTTGGTCGGTCGGCGCGCGTCTCTGAACGCCCTCTCACGTGCTCGACCTCCTTTTTATTATAGGGCGGTCACATGACCAACTTGTCCGTCCCTCCGGACCTCGGGGGCGGACCCTCGGGGACACAACATTCCTCCTAAAACAAGAAAAACAACAAAAACCAAAAACACACTGTACTATCGCAAATATGGTCTGATCGAGCCCACTGTCTCATTCGCATCGGGACCGGTACCTTCAGCGTCTTTCACAAATGCTAACGTATTCAGTTCAAAACCTTGCGGGCACACATATAAATTAGAACAGTCTTACGTAAAGTAGTCTCTCAGCCAGCTGGAGGGGGTGGGGTTAGCACGTAGCTGGCGCTGGGACCCTCGCTGAGTCATCGGCTCTGCTCCAGTCTCCACCTCTTGGCTTGGCGCCTCGTTGTCGGCCCCCTCCGGATCTGGGGCCTCATCCAGGGCCTCCGGGTCTCCGCCCACATCCTCACCAGGGACCGGCTGCTCGGCACGTGGCCGGACCTCGTGCTGAGATGTTGATTCACCAGGCGGCACCATTGTTGCAGTTTCAGTTTCTCTGTCGCCTTGCTGGCGCCTTGGCTCGCTACTCGCCGGGTGGTAGAGTTTGAAATGAGATACGTTGCGAGTCACCTTGTCTCGTCCTCGAGTAGCTGTGATGCGGGTGCCCTTCACTCCACTGACTCGCCATGGTCGTCTTTCATAACTGAGTTTGAATTTTCCCCCAGTGGCCCGATTTTTTATGAGCACTAGGTCACCTCTTTTGATATGGGGGGCCACCGCCCTCCGTTTCTTGCTGATCTGATCATAGGCGGCCCGCCTCCTCATTTCTACAGTCTGTTCCTTTATCAGTTCAGGGGCCCACTGGGGATGATGAGGAATGGAGTCCGTTATTACTCGTCCTAGGAGAAGGTGTGCCGGAGCTACCCCCGTTGTGGAGTGAGGGGTCTGGCGGTAGCTACGGAGAAAGGTGAAAATGGCCATCTCCACAGACTGTCCTTTATCATGCGCAATACGGATTACTTTGTTTAAGGTTCTCATGAACCGCTCGGCCTCTCCATTGGCCTGAGGCCACCTTGGGGTGATGCGCCTGTGGCGAATTCCTTGGGATGAGAGATAGTCTGCAAAGTCTTGGCCCTGAAATGGCGGGCCATTGTCCGTTCTGAGTTCTTTCATGGCTCCGTGCGTGGCAATGATTTTCTCTATCTTGGGAATCACACAGTCGGCGCTGGTGCTGGTGATAATTTCGACTTCCGGGTACTTGGAGTGATCATCGATCATCACTAGCGTGTGCCGTCCATCCGGAAGGCTGCCAAAGTCCATGCTGACCCTTTCCCAAGGGCCTCGGGGCCTGGGTTCCACGATTATGGGTGCTTCGCGGGGGCTGTCGCCTGTGGTTTGGCAGGCCGTGCATGTGCGCACAGCAGTTTCCACCATGTCGTCCATTAGCGGAAACCACACCTTTGTCCGCAGCCGGGCCTTTGTTTTAACCATTCCCTGGTGCCCTACATGCGCCAGCTGAACTACTCGGCTCGTCAAAGCCGTCGGGATCACCAGACGATGCCCTCGCAGGAGGCACCCTGCCTCGTCTTCGTTCAGTTCAGCCCTCACGTGGTACAGACCGTCCATGATTTTCTGTGCCTCGGGGGTGAGCACCTTCCAGCTCTCCCTAGCTTTCTGCCAGTTGGCTGTCCGGAGCAGATCTTTGGCCCGCTGTATGCAGGCGTCCTGAGCCGTGGCGCTCACCACCTCTTCCAGGGATATGGGGCGCGGGCATGATCTGGCCACGACCCATCGCACATAGGCCTCCGTCTCTTCAGCTTCCTCCATCTCCTCTGGGGTGGCCGCCCGGGGGTGTCGTGACAGATAGTCCGCCGGATTCTTTGCCCCTGGCTGGTACTCAATGGCACAGTTGTACTCCTGTAATTGCAAAATCCACTTTTCTATTCTGGGGGGTGGTTTGGATGAGGTACCTGAGAACAGCGACAGCAGTGGCTTGTGGTCTGTTACTACTGTGAAGGGCTTCCCGTATACATACAGGTGGAAGTGTCGGCATCCCCAATGAATCGCGATGGCTTCCTTTTCAATTTGGGAGTACCTTTGTTCGGTGTCCGTGAGGGACCGGCTGGCAAAAGCGACGGGGGCCCAGTCTATCTCGTCTCGGGCTCTCTGCATCAGGACGGCCCCCAATCCCGCCGGTCCAGCATCTACTGCAATAAGAGTGAAATGTCTGGGGTCAAAAAACGCCAGCGTGGTGTTGCTGGACAGCGCACTCTTGATGGCTTGGAATGCTCTTTCCTGCTCCGGTCCCCAGTTCCATGGTGTGGAATCTTTGGTTAGCTCACGCAGAGGGAGGGTCAGGTTGGCTAGGTCTCTTATGAAGCGACCACAGTAGTTCACCATCCCGAGGAAGCTTCGGACTTCCGTGACAGTCGTGGGCGGAGGTGCATCTTTTATGTCTTTGACCTTGTCCGGATCAGGATTAACGCCATCGGCCGAGAATACGTAGCCGAAGAACCCCAGCTTGGTCTGAAGGAACTCGCATTTTTCTCGGTGCAGAGTAAGTCCAGCGCTGCGGAGCCTGCGGAACACCTGTGCCAAGCGTTGGTTGTGCTCAGGGATTGTCCTTGCGTGCACCATGATGTCGTCACTGACATTGATCACCCCCGGTATGCCAGCAATGAGCTCTTGGATGACATTCTGGAATACCTCGGCAGCACTGGAGATCCCGAAACTCAGTCTGGTGTACCTGCGCAGTCCGATGTGAGTGGAGAACGTCGTGATGTTCCGGGACTCTTTATCCAGCACGAGCTGATGGTACCCCGCTCTGAGGTCCAACTTGGAAAACCACCGGGCCCCAGCCATCTCTCCGATCAGGTCATCGATCGTGGGGGTGATGTGTCTTTCCCTTTTGATGGCCGCATTGGGGAGGCGCATGTCCACGCATATCCGGACCGCTCCCGGCTGCTTGGGTTTCCGAGTGACCACGATGGGCGATACCCAGGGAGTGGGTCCGGACACCTTCTCAATGATGCCCGCTGTTTCCAACTTCTGTAGCTCTTCTTCAACCAGGGGCCTCAAATGAAATGCGACCCGCCGGTGTCGCAGGGCCACCGGTTGGACAGTGGGGTCCACATGCAGGTGTATTTCCCGACCCTTGAATCGGCCAATCCCTTCAAACAGGTCCGAAAAGTCTGCGATCAGTTGCTGCACTGACTCCTCGTGCACCCCAAACGCAAAAGAGACCACTCCCAGGTCTTCTGCCGTCCGGCAACTCAGGAGCATACCTTGGCCTTCCTCCGACACAAAGATGTTGGCACGCGTGATCTTATCTCCGTGCCGGACTGCTGCTTTGAACTTTCCTCGAATACGGAGGGGCACGTCCTGGCCATAGGCAAAAACGGTGATCGGAGTGGGGCGGAGGCTGGGTGGAGTAGCCATGTCTCCATAGAGGGACGCACTCATCAGGTTTATTGAGGCGCCCGTGTCCACCGTCGCCATGATGTCCTGATCAGCCACTTGTATTGCGCACTGTGGTAGTGTCATTGTGCGTCGGGTGGCTGTGCCGATCATGTGTACCTTGTGTGGGGACCTTTCCTCCTCGTCGTCGTCCATGTCACTGTTGCTGGGTCCTCCTTCCGCGCCTTCAGGCTCCGCCACCGCGTGTACTGTCTGGCGGGGCTTGCTGAACTTTTTGGATCGACACACCTTTTCAAAATGGTTCATTTTCCCGCACCCGGAGCATATCTTGCCCCGTGCTGGACATTCTGGCGCCGGGTGTCTCGGGCCTCCGCAGTAACCACATGATTGCGCCGAGGCTCCGCCCTGCGGAGTTGTTGTTCTCTTCACCCATTTGGGCTGTGGGCGGACCTGCAGTTTGTTCACCGGTTCCACTTTCATATTGGCCTGCAGAGCTGCTTCCATGTGGGCTGCCCTGGCCTTGGACAGCTCCTTCGTGCGGCCCAGCGTGAGAATGTCTGGGAGGGGTTTCCCGGACTCCTCTAGAATTCTCTCGCGCAGTTTAGCAGAAGCGCAGCCCTGAATGATCTGGCCTCTGATTTCCTCCGTGACATCCTGAAATCCACACGTTAGTGCCAGTTTCTTCAACCGAGAGTGATAGGCGTCCAGCGATTCTTCTGGCAGTTGCCGCGCTTGCCTGAAGATGAACCGTTCATAGTCTTGGTTGGCCATGGGTTCAAAATGCGCATTGAGCGCGTTTATGAGCGTGTGGTGGGTTTTGGGAGTTGCTTCCGTGAGGGTGCGGGCGATGGAATGAATGTCCTTGCCACCAAGATGGAGGATCATGGCACGCTTCTGCTCCTTGTGGACCTTGGTGGCCTCAAAGAATATGAATAGCCTGTCCACCCATTCTTTCCACTTCGGTGCGAGAGTGGACGGCGCACCTTCCACCACGAACGGCTCAATGGGCGGAATGTTGGCCATCGCTTTGGACGCCCGGGAGGATGTCCGTGGGCAGCCGGGATGTGATCCAGCGGCAGCCGGAGCGCCGGACGCACTTCGCGCGACCAATCAGACTCCTGTGCGCCGCAGAGAGAAGTAGGCCAGCGCTGCTCACCTGATGAGAGCCAGGGATCAGAGTGTTTCCTCCAGGCAGGCAGAGCGGGGGGGGGTGTGTGGTGGCAAGGCACGAGCACCGCGGACACGTGGTAGTGCCCGCAGCCGCCTCACCCCAACAGGGACACACACACGCACCCCGAGCGGGGAATCGATCACCACCCTCGTCGCCAATTGTTGTGTCGGGTGATCTACGCTCAATAAGGGACATCTAACCCTGACTAGGCCTAGCACGTGGTCCTAGAATAAACTCAGCCAGACACTGGGAATAAAGTTGCTTGGTCGGTCGGCGCGCGTCTCTGAACGCCCTCTCACGTGCTCGACCTCCTTTTTATTATAGGGCGGTCACATGACCAACTTGTCCGTCCCTCCGGACCTCGGGGGCGGACCCTCGGGGACACAACACCTGCCTTCACAGTGGAATGCTTCGAATTACCTCACAATGCCGCCATTTTAGAGTCACTTGATCTTCAGCCCCATTATTAATGGCTCTTGCAGACCTGTTCTCCTACTTCTGATCCCACATTTGTGATGACCAACATGAGCGCTGCACTTTACATCTAATTTTGTTTTTTCTGGAGTCTTTTTTGGAACATTTCTCATTCTTCTATACAATAATCTATCTGCTGTTTTTCTGCGCTTTATATCATTATATTCTGCTGTTTTACCAGGTCTACATCGATATGGATATGCTCTGCTTCTGAAATACATCTATACATATTGACTTTTCAATTCTACTCTGAGTGTCTGCAATTTTTTGTAATAATTATTGGTTCTACAGACCTGTTTTCTTACTTTAGGAACCTATATTTGTGATGACCAACATGTATGCTCCGTTTTAAATATACTTTTTCTGGAGTATCTTTGAGAGCATTTCTCATTACCATATGCAAGAGTCTATACGATATTTTTCAGCGCTTCATATCATTATTTTCTGCTGTTCTACCAGGTTTGAACTGGTTTGGTTGCACTCTGCTTCTGAACTACATCTGTGCATATTGACTTTTAAAATTTGCTCTGCATGTCTCCAATTTTGTAATTTAGCACTAACGTGAAGAGGTTGTTTTGGATCTAATTTACTGCATACCAACGCATTGGAAGCAATTTGTTTCCTATGGTTCGACTGGGCACGCCAACATTCGTTTTTGTACCTTCCACAGAGGTTCAGGTGACTTCCTCCCCATCTTCACATTCCTCTACTGCTGCAATATCAATGGCTGGAGCTGTGCCTAATCGTTCCTCTGCTTCCCAAGCTACTTCTAACAAATCTTCTCCTCCAACTACGTCCAAGCGCCTAAATCATGATCCCCCTTCTCCTGACAAATCTTCCTCCCCTATCTCTATGGAGCTCATATTGGAGGAAATACGTGCATTGCGTCCATTTATAGAGGACACTAACAAAGACATGCAACTTTTGAAAGAAAAGAGGCGCTAGAGGGCGCACCAGCTAATGGCCGCACTCTAGCGTGGCTCTGGCAGCCTGGCCAGGCAGATCCTGAATTTATCCTGTTCTCCTGCGAATAGACGCCCAAAAATCGCTACACCGGTGGCCCGACCTGTGCTGCTGCTCCGGTCCAACTTTGGGAGCGATCCGCCGTCGGAAGCCTGAGATACGGGGCTGAGCGACCGGACCGGTGAGCGCTGTGGCTGTGCACTGCGGTGGCGCCCGGACATCGGCCCACGCAAGGCCGCGGCTCTCCACGAGGCGGCTAGGCCTCGGGACTGAGAGGCCTGTATCCCGGACGGAGGGCAATGCTGGCGGCCCTCGAGGGACTGCGGAGGTGAGTCTCTCCCCCTGCGGAGCCGCTGCACAACGTGTGGGGGCTCTGTGCTGCTCCGGCGCACTTCAACGAGACCGGGAGACCATCGCGGGGCACGCCTGCAGCCGCCGTGTGGGGCGGCCATCTCCCCGCAACCCCGCTACTGACACCGATTACTGCCGCCACCTGGGAGCGGGGTCCTGCGACGCACCAGCGGACACTCTGAGGGCATAGTGGTTGCCCGGACTGCGAATTCTACCCCGCGCATGTGGCGCGTTGATCTCCTCCTAGCCCCAGCGGCCTGCCGCCACCCCCTGTTGACTCTCCCTGGGCTCCGGACCGCGGTGTCGGCCGCGGCCGCCCACCTCCCATAGCTGATACGCCGGAGCGGGGATCCTTGGGACGAGGGGCTACCTGGGACAATCGGAGCACCGAGGAAGGGACACCCCTCTGGACGTGGCTGCCGCTCGGGGGGGCCATCAACGCGAACTCACTGGGAGCTACAGACACGTGCTGAACAGCCAGCTGCGGTGCCCGTGTGGGTGCTTCCTGTCGCGGCACTATGGGCAAAAATGACAACAAGCAGCCCAAGCTCTCTTTCGAGCCGGCGACTGCCAAAAAACCGCTACGCAGCACGACGGGGACCGGCGGAGCCCCAGGGCCGTCGAACGCTGAGCCCCCCACTACCCCCATGGCCCCAGAACTTAAGTTGCTGATGGAGGAAATGCGGCAGGGATTCGCTACGATAGTTGACAAGGTCGACCGCCTGTCCTCCAGAATGGATGGGGTTGCGCAGAAACTGGAGGTCCATGAGGAGCGCCTGGGGGAGGCGGAGAGACGCATTTCTTCCTCTGAGGACACTGCCGCGTCCCACGACACGCGCCTAACTAGAATGGATAACATCCTAAGAGTAATAGCGGCAAAGAACGAGGAGTTGGAGGCGAGGAGCAGACGCAACAACATACGCGTCACGGGGGTCCCGGAATCCACCAACACTGGACGCATGGAGGACTATGTGGAGCGTATCCTCCTCACGGCAGTGGGCAAGGAGGCCTTTTCCAGCCAATTTATTGTCGAGCGGGCGCATCGCTCCCTGGGCCCGGTCCCAAAGCCGGGGATGCAGCCGCGACCCATCATTGCCCGGTTACTTAACTACCGGGACCGCGACACGGCATTGCGTGCAGCCCGCACGGCTCGGAATCTAGCTTGTGACGGAGTGCAATTTTCCCTGTATCCGGATTTCACACCGATGGTGCAGGACCAGCGGAGGAAATTCCTAGACGTGAAGAAAAAACTGAGGGACATGCAAGTGGACTATGCACTACTATACCCGGCGCGGCTCAGGGTGACCCACCAGGGTAAACAACATTTTTTTACAAACCCACAGCAAGCCGAGGACTATGCCCGCAAGCTGCGCACCGCCAGGAGGGACAGGCGAAACGAGGGTGACGAGGAGGCAGACGTGAACCCGGCTGACCACGTGGATCCCTAACTGCGTCCTTCTGAACAATGGATTGCTGGCTCTGAACTATGGATTAGAGATTGGACTCAGATCGGAGATGCCTGCCGCCGGTGAGGGGATC
Organism: Lissotriton vulgaris; assembly: GCF_964263255.1. NCBI lineage: Eukaryota > Metazoa > Chordata > Amphibia > Caudata > Salamandridae > Lissotriton > Lissotriton vulgaris. Next base: position 815,928,291 of record NC_141696.1, on the reverse strand, counting down.
AGGAACTGCCAGTGATGGCTCTTATGGTAGACCTGCGGATCTGCGGGTCACTGGTGAGCGACGACTGCTTTGGTATATACCTGCCCCTATGCTGAAGGTGTTCTAGAGTTGGCCACACTGGAGGCAGAATTTGCACTGAACTGGGTAGCGATTGCTCCTGTGATAGACCTCCTGAATCTTTTGGTATTTTTTCTGGCATGAGGGGAGGGGATATGAGAAAATGTCTTGTCATATGGGTACTAACCTGCAGGGGTAACATATGCCAGGCACCGCCCCACCTTCTCTGTCTTCTCCGTATGGTGCATGCGGGTCGAGGGAGGAGTGTTGGGGTGTTGGAGTGCGTTCCTCTGGTGTCCTCAGAAGGGGATTCCCCAAAAGGTTTTTCAATAGCTCTTGATTGTTGGGGTTGGGGAGGGGGGGGGGATGTGATACTGGCAAGATTGGGTTGCTTCAGTGGGTGGAGGGGGGGGTTGGGGGCTGAACAGTTGTGCGTGGGGGGGGTGCGGGACTTGGATGTTGGGGTGCGAGTTGTTGTTGAACGTAGAATTACTGTTGCGTATGGAATGAGTGACGGGAGCGCAGGTACTGGACTCCGTATGTGTGAACGTTCGGATGTTTGCATGACGAGAATGTTCTGGACAGCGGAAAGATCTACGTCAGGTACATTTCGGTCGAGAGCTGCAGGGTCGGCTAAAAGCTCCCTTCAGGGATATGGTGGCAAATACAGGTGATGACACGCCGAATACTGTTTTCATAATGTCCTGGAACGTCCGTGGCCTTAATAACCCCCGCAAATGCAGGAATGTGCTTGCTTATTTAGATCGGCACCATGTGCAGATAGCAATGCTCCAGGAAACCCACCTTAACCCGAATGGTATCCCTAAGTTTGCGTGCAGATGGGCGAGTGTGAGAGAGTTTTCCTCCTATTCCACTTACTCTAGGGGGACTGTTATCTTGGTCAACAAACGATTACCGTTTCAAAAGCTGGGTGTGCGGGTGGATAATGAGGGGAGGTATGTCATTCTTTGGGGAAGATTGGGCACTGACGTGATAATACTTGTGAATTGCTATGCCCCTAATGTTGACACTCCTGGATTCTTTTTGTCGCTGTGGGGCCATGTGCTGGACATTGAAGCCACTCACATTCTCTGGGGGGGGGACTTCAACCTGTCGTTATGCCCTATGACGGATAGATCGGACGGCAGTACACAATACAACACGAACGCCAGGGATACACTTCAGGGCATACTGACAGAGGCTGGACTAGTGGATGGCTGGAGGCACACACACCCGACAGTTAGGGAGGGTACACATTTTACGGCACATGCGCGCTCATGGGCACGGATCGATTACTGCTTTATCTCACGAGGCCTCGCTGGAGGAGTTGTTCGGGTGAAACATCTGCCTCGTACCTACTCGGACCATTGCCCTGTCCTGACGGTCCTGGAGATGCCGGGGTACGCTAGGGTGCGCCCGCCGTGGCGGCTCTTTCCCTCAGCCTTGCTGGACCCTGTTTTTAGACATGAACTAGGGGAGGAGATTGAAGCCTTCTTTCCGAGGAACAAAGGGTCGGTCGATAAGGTTGAAACGATCTGGGAAGCCTTTAAGGTGACAGTGAGGGGGATCACGATCTCTAAAAGTTGCGGGATACTAAGGGGCATTGTGCGCACATTACTTAAAATTGAAGCAGAGCTTAAAGCGCTGGAGGCACAGATGGTTAGGGACCCCTGTCCTGACCTCGCTGGGCAGTTCAGGGCACTGCTGTCGACCTATGAGGAAGAAGCGGCCAGGGAAACAAAGTTCCGGGGCAAATATTGGACGGCTAGGCGCTACTGCGAAGGGGATCGACCGGGAAAGGTGCTGGCAGCTCTCACGAGGCACCAGCGCTTCGCCACCCATATCCTGGAAATCTCTGATAGGGAGGGTAGGACTCACCAAGATTCCCAGGGAATTCATAACGCCTTCCTACAGCACTACCAGCGTTTATACTCCACGCAGCAGGTGGGAGAGGTGGAGTTCGGGAACTTCCTGGACGATATCGCACTCTGTTGGCTTGGTGATAGCGATAGGGCGTTCTTGGGGTGCCCGTTCGAAGTGGACGAGATCAGAGAGGCGATTATGTCCCTTAGCAATGGCAAGGCGGCGGGGCTGGACGGCCTACCGGCCGAATTTTATAAATGTTATATCGACATCATGGCGCCGGTACTGAAGGAAGTCTTCGAGGACTCTCTCGAGGTTGGGATACTGCCGGGATCCATGAGGGAGGTGGCGATAACGTCGCTGTTGAAGCCGGGGAAGGATCCGAAGGACACGGATGCCTATCGCCCCCTTTCGCTGCTAAACTGCGACGCGAAGATCCTCGCAAAAGTGCTGGCGACGAGGCTGTCCCTGCTTATGAACACCTTGGTGTTACCTGATCAATCTGGCTTTGTCCCAGGGAGAGCTACGTCCCACAACTTGCGCACACTGTTCTCCCTTATACCCACCATTTCTCCCGACTTGCCGATCGCGGCCGTGTTCCTGGACGCCACCAAGGCGTTCGACTCGGTGGAATGGGGTTACCTACTTGCTATACTTGGCAGAATGGGGTTCCCCCGTATCTTTATAGCCTGGGTGAAGCTGCTCTACACCTCCCCTGTCGCCAGGGTCGTAGTCAATGGGGTGCTTTCGGCACATATGCCAATCACGAGAGGAACTAGGCAGGGCTGCCCCCTGTCGCCCCTGCTTTTCGCCTTGGCGATAGAACCGTTGGCTTGTAGAGTGCGACAGTTGCACAAGGCCAGTGCTTTTAACTGCCATCAGCGGCAGATAAGTATTTCGCTCTATGCGGATGATGTCACGTTATACGTGCGTAACCCACAAGATCACCTTAACTCGGTACTGAGGGAGTTCGTGGCGTTTGGCGGCATATCAGGGGTACATATAAACTGGAAGAAGTCGCAATTCTTCCCCCTCACACCTTCAGTAGCTCGGTTCCCGCTGGATTACCCCCTGGAATGGTGTGATTCCGAATTGAGGTACCTGGGCATAGAGGTGTCGCTCGTTAAGGACGACACTATTCGGTCAAACTATGGGGTGGCTATCTCGCAGCTGACTGATAATGTATCCCGCTGGCGGGCCCTACCAATTTCAATGGCAGGGAGAGCTTCCCTGATTAGGATGGTCGTCCTCCCCCGGTTCCTCTATCTATTCCAAAACATTCCCTACTACCCAGGGGCCTATTTTTTTAAACGACTTCGTTCTGAGCTCTTGCGCCTCTTTTGGGGTGGAAAGCAACCACGCATTAGCTGGAGGGTCCTGACGCAGCCATACGATAGGGGCGGATTCGATGTGCACGATATGGAATTATACTATCTCAGCGCTCAGACTCAACACTCCTATTATTGGGTTAACCCCGCTCCCTTCATGCCACAGATCGCTGCCGAGGACTGGATCGTTCATCCGCTCCCGCTTAAGGGCATGCTGATGGGACTAACTGGGGATGTCGAGACGCCTGCTACTACTGTTACCTGCACTATTGATGCCTGGCGGAGAGTAACTAAACTGGTGGACGCCCCCTTACTTTATTCCCCGGTACTGCCCCTTGCGTACCATCCGAAACTTTCACTTCTAACGGAAACCGGATTTCGGTCCATGTGCAAACGCATACAACTCAATACATGGGGCGACCTATTTCTAGAAGGGACGTTCCGTACAAAAGATCAGATGTTCCAGGCTACCCCCCCGACGCCCATGGAGGTGTTTTACTATATCAGACTCAGGCAGGGCATGCGAGACATACTCCCCAACTTCCCGGAAGAACCTGGGACTGTGCTGCCATTGCATACCATGCTCGTGTCGGATGGCAAGCACTTAGTGTCTAAACTGTATGCCGCTATACGTGGGCAACGCCCATCGATGTTGTCAAAGGCTCGTACTAACTGGGACTCCGAGCTGCCCTCTGCGCTCACAGATGAGCAGTGGCATTACTGCTGCTCGGGCACGGCGAGAGTCTCCTCCAGCTGCCGGCTGAAAATAATTCATTACAAGTTTGTGCAACGCTATTATTATACTCCAGTCCGGAAACTCAGGTTTCATCTTTCGGAAGATGATAGATGTGTGAGATGCCGTGCGAGCGGCGCGGATTTCCTCCACCTGGCTTGGGAATGTGGAGCCATACACACGTACTGGGAACAGGTACATGCCGCACTCCAGATAATGATTGCTAGCTCATTGCCCATGGAGCCAATAGTGATGCTTTTGGGTTACACCAAACATGTGCCCAAACCGGATCGCAAATTTGTTGACATTGCGCTGCTCCTTGCTAAGCGGAGGATAGCTTGCAGATGGGGGAGGGGGAGAGCGCCAAAATTTAAGGACTGGCTTAAAGACCTCACATACTGCCAGGACCAACATGGTGTATATGCGGAACTGTTGCCGACCCGCTGCACGCCTAGCGACTTCTGGTCTCCCTTGCAGGTATACTGGCTGTCCCAGGCGACACATAGCGAATCCTCTGGAGATGACGAGCCGGCCCCGGGCCTGTGAGCATATAGACGATGTGCATTGTATTCACCATATTACTTCATACATGATGGGGGGGTACTCACACCGCCTAACATACGATGGGTGGCCATGACGGTTGATTAAACACTGATAGTGTAGGACTGGGGATACCTGAAGACCTTGGGACAATGGGGTAGGGAGGGACCTCCTGCGCCCATCCAGATCCTGGGATAGAGGGGGTGGGCACTCACACGGATAGCCACATACACCCAGAGCTGCAATCGATGCTTGAGAAGGGGGACGATGGGCACGGCCTAGCGCTGTGATTTGCCCCGCATATCCCTTCACTGGAAATTAGCTGCATTACCTAGCAGGGAAGTTGCCGGTGCTCTGGCAACCCATTGATGTACACATGATAAGATGCCTGTATTGTAGTGAACTGTGTGAAGCTGTTACCTCTCTATTGATTGTACCATGAGACTTGCTCTACTGTATGGCAAATGCTGTCACTGTCATGTTTCTTTTTTTTTTTTTTTTTTTGTCATTTCTGTACTGTGCGCAACTAATAAAGGTTTAAAAAAAAAAACTTTTGAAAGAAAAATGGTCGTCTATGGATACCCGGATTACTTCTGTGGAACAGCAGGTATTGGAGGCACAAACCAACTCTCAGCGCATCTCTTCTCTGGAAAAGTCAGTTCTCTCTCTTCAACAGCACACCAAGGACTTAGAAAATAGAAATAGAAGAAATAATTTCCGCATTTATGGCCTGCCGGAATCCCTGGAGGGTGATGAGCCTGTGACTTTTTTCACATCCTTCCTCCCAAAGCTTTTGGACATGCCGTCTTCTACTTCTCTCAGCCTTCAAAGAGCACATAGACTTGGTCCTCGCTCAACCACCTCAACAAAACCCCGCAAAGTCATCATTCTCTTTTTGAAATTTACGCATTTGCTCTCAGCCCTCTCAGCAGCTAGATCTAAGCGGCAAGCTTCCTGGCTTGGCCAAAGAGTTTTTCTCTCTCAAGATGTTTCAAATGCCACTGCATCAAGAAGAAAATCATTTCTATCCCTCCGCCCTTCTCTGCGTTCCCTTGGAGCTCGATATGGTTTGTTTCATCCATGCATCTTCAAGGTCACCCACCAAAATCGAACATGGACTTTTCAAGATCCTGGAGAACTTAAGAACTTTATCCATATTCAATCTAATGCTGGCATGGATACCTCCACTCCTCCTACTGGCTGAATAATTTGTTGTTATTATTTGTCAGTTTTCTTTTCTTTTTTCACAGCGTTCTTGTTGGTGTTTTTGTACTTAATGTATTCTCTACATTTTCGTATTTGATGATATGTTTTATGGGTTTGCTGCATACCTGATACCATATTACTTCTGTTTCTTCTGTTAACATTTTTCCTTTTCATTCCCTCACATAGATCCACGTCGTTTACCTTCTACTTCATGTGGTTCCCTCACCATAAGTCTTGGAAGTCCAGGTGTAGTTGGATTCCTACTCTTCGTACTGTCCGTCTTGTTAAGTGTGACCACTACCCCGCTTTCCTTTTGTATCTCCCCTTCAGGTATGTTTTTTACAGTTGTCCCCTTGGATTTGTACTGTCTCTTCTTCTTATTATTATTCTACATCCTTACAACCTTCTTTCTATCCCCCTCTTTCAACCTTATCCTCTTTTTGAAATTATTACATGCTCTTCTTTTCTTTTCCTATTTTTTTTTCCGGCTATATGATGTATACATATTGTTTTGCATTTTTTGATATTATCAATCTTACCTCATTTAACATTTAGAGTTGTTTCTTGGAATGTAAACGGTTTTATTAATCCTATTAAACGGCAGAGAGTTCTCTCTCATTTAGCTTCTTATACTCCTGATATAGTCCTTCTACAAGAAACTCACCTTAATGAGCTTGAATCCCTCAAATTAAAAAGGAATTGGGTTGGTACAGCCTTATTTTCCCCTTCTAATAACAAGAAAAATGGAGTTGCCATTTTATTTCATAAAAAATTGAAATGTACGGTTTTATCAGAAGAAAAAGATACTGATGGTAGATGGATCCTAGCTAAATTACTAATCAATTCAATACCTTTAACTGTTTTTAATGTCTATGGTCCTACTCAACCTGATTGTTCTCTTTGGCCCTTAATTACGAGCAAATGTAGTCAACATAAAGATGACTTTTTCCTCTTAGGTGGAGATTGTAATCAGATTATGGACCCATTTCTTGACCGCAAATCTACAGTTCGGTTTATTCCTCAATAATCTCACAAACAATGTCTAAATACCATTTTACAATCACATCTTACTGATTCTTGGAGACTTCTACATCCAGATACTTTGGACTATTCTTTCTTTTCTTCTCCTCATGCCTCTTTTTCTCGCTTGGACTATATTTTTCTTTCTCCATCCTTATCCCAAAACTTACTCTCTTCCGCAATTGAACCTATAGTCATTTCCGACCATGCTCCCGTTGTAACGGATCTTGACTTGCTCCCACCTCATCCCAAACCATCTTGTTGCCATTTCAATTTCACTCTCCTATCTGACCCTAATTTTTCTTCCTCTTTTTGCTCTTTTACTAATTAGTTCTTTCAAATTAACTCTGATCCTACCACTTCTCCTTATATCGTCTGGGATTCCTTTAAAGCCACTGCAAGGGGATTCATTATTGATTTTGTGTCCAGAAAAAAGAAGCAGTTTCTTCAGAAACGTAAATTTTCCTTAGCACATATTAAACTATTGGAACATAAATTTTACACATCTTCCGATAAATGTATGTCATCGGAGCTTCTATGAGCAAAAATTGATTCTAATAAACTCACTACTGATAACGCATCTTCGATTCTTCTTCGCAGTAGCGCGCGCTACTATGGTGGTCGCAACAAATCTGGTAAACTCTTGGCTAACTATCTTAAATCTCGTAAAGAACGCATCTTTATTGACTACTTTTATTCTTTCGTTGATACCATTTTACATAAAGATAAAGATATACTGGATCAATTCCAATTGTTTTATCAACAGCTATATACTCCAGAATCTCCTCCTACTTCTTCTCTTATTCAGTCTTACTTTGAGAAACTACCCAGACCTACTAATTCCCATCTTGATTTCCCAGTTCTTGAACTTGATCTCTCATTACATGAACTTTCTACAGCTCTTTCTTCCCTTACTAAGGGTAAAACACCTGGTCCTGACGGTTTTCCTGTTGAATTTTACTTACACTTCTCTGACCTCTTATTACCCAAACTTCTGTCACTTTTTCAATCATTTTGTTCCTCTGGCAAAGCTGAAGGCTCCTTTCAGGATGATACCATTTGCTTGATTCCTAAAGATGGCCGTGACCCCAATTTCTGTAAAAACTACTGTCCAATCTCATTAGTTAATGTAGATTATAAATTATTTGCTAAATTAATTGCCCTCTGTTTAGATCCATGTATGCCTCATCTCTTTGGTAAGGAGCAGTGCCGTTTTGTTAAGGGTAGACTAACTTCCGATAATTCCAGACTCTTTTTTAATGTTTTGAATAAGGGCTCTTCTCTCTCAGTTCCTTTAGCTGCTATTTCTGTCGATGCGGAAAAGGCCTTTGATAGAGTGGATTGGTCCTTCTTGTTTGCTTCATTATGATGGCATGGTTTTGGCCCCAAATTTATTTCTCTCATATCTTTGTTATACTCTGCACCCAGAGCTTCAGTTCTTGTGAATGGTCAACTTTCCTCATCTATTAACCTTCAAAGAGGTGTACGTCAAGGTTGCCCTCTTTCCCCGCTTCTTTTTATTCTAGCTCTTGAACCGTTTTTGTCTTCCATTCGGAATAATAAATCCATCTTTGGTTTCCCCTACGGTGAGGATCAATTAAAGCTTTCTGCATACTCGGTCGATATCCTTTTGTTTATTTCCAACCCAGAATCCATCGTCTATCCCTCCCTTACTTTCCGAATGTGAAGCTTTTTCCCTAGTCTCGGGCTATAAGATTAATTCTGATAAGACAGAAATTCTCCCCTTGACCACAGCTTGTCTTCCCCATATGTTCTCCTTAACTGGTTTCGCTTGGAACAGCACAAAGATCAAATATCTTGGTATTTGGTTTTCTAATTCTATTTCCTCCTCCATCAAATTAAATATGTCCGCAGTTTTATCCTGAATTGATCAATTGGTTTCCTCCTGGAATCCTCTTTTTCTCTCATGGTAGGGTCGACTTGATTCCATCAAAATGATGGCTGCCCCTATTCTTATTTATATATTTTCCATGTTATCTGTTCATATCCCTGCTCTCTATTTTAAATGTATTGATTCCTCTCTCTCAAAATTCCTCTGGAAAAATAAAAAAACTAGAATCTCTCTTGTTGCTCTCCGTAAGACCAGATCGAATGGTGGCGTTAATTTTCAAGATTTTCATCTTTACCACAAATCCTTCTCTCTGCTACAAGCTTCCCGATGGCTCTCTTCGATCCTTCCCCATTTTCTCCTCTTTGGAACAATATTGAACGAAACCTATTACTACCCTTTTCCTTTGAGGAAACATTGTGATTTTCTACTAAAACTCCTTATACTTCTCTTCCTCTGTTTAAATATACTTCTTCTCTTCTAAAACCTCTGATTTTCTCGCATGACATCTTGCGCGAATCATTTTTAACCACTCCCATATGGTCGAACTCTCTAATACTTTTTAATAATAGACCCATTTGTTGGAGATCTTGGAAATTGAGAGGTATCATTTGGGTCAATCATCTCTTTGACGGTGTCTCACCTCGATCTTTTCCCCAATTTCAAATTCTGTTTCGATGTCCTCACTCTTTTCTACAGAAATGTACTATTCTTATGGAGTTAATTCTTGATCGTTATTATTCTCTTCCTTCCTTGACTCCGCCAACTCCTCAGTCCCCTCTTCTTGTTGTTCTTTCTACCCATGCTAAAGCCTCTCTAATTTATAAATTCTTTTCCTCTCCTAACCCAGACCGCACAAAAACTAAAGTGAAACTTTCTTGGGAAAAGGATTTGGATTATACCTGGTCCGTTACTCTTTGGGATAAAATCTGGTCCAGATTTTTGAAAATCTCTTGCTCTATCATTCTCTTTCCCATTTTACTTTCTCCTCCGATTCTAAACGTTGGACCTGTGGCTCTTTAAATGCTGATCTCATTCATCTATTCTTTCTCTGTCCTGCTGCCTCTATTTTTTGGAAAAGAATTTGGTCTTATCTTTCCCGCATTTTCACATTTTCTATTCCTTTTTCAATCATTCATCTTTTTCTGGGCAGTCTTTTAGAATCTTTAGATCTTCCTATACACTCACATGGTCTTTATGATCTCATGCTTGCACTCGCATTCCAACACATTTCTTCCAACTGGAAATCACTTACAAACATTTCAATACAAAATTGGTAGAACTCCTTATGCCATTTTCACAAGCTTGATGTTGCCTTTGCTTCTTCTTGTAAGCCAAAACGCAATGTGGAACTTTACTGGTTACCTTTTACCATATACCTAGACCAATTAGCTCGTAAGGTACCCACTCATACCACTTCAGAGAATTTTAAACCTCCTTGAAGGACTTATACTCTCTCCTTTTTTAGGTCTCGCCTATTCTATTCCGCAAGGAATGAATTGCGAGTCTAATGCCGCTGAACCTGCTGAACCACTACTTCAGGCCAAGGGCTCTCCTCCAGCGGATTTTGGACAGTTCACGTGAATCACAATCACGTGACCTGCTTTCATGCACAAGCCTTCCCCCTGGCAGCAGCATTTCTTCTTTCACAGCCGCCAGGCCACATCAAAGGGTTCAGCTGCCCTGCCCCCTGCTTCACGGCCATCTGTTCCCCAGCTCCAGCACCTCCCCTCTCTCTCCCCGCACACAGCCTTACTCGGATTTCTCCTCCCCAGCCAGCTTCCCCCAGGCCGTGTTCCCTCCCACCTTTCCTCCTCTCTGTCCCTCTCTCTCCGTACATGCAGGCAGTTCTGATGAGATTCCTATGAAAAGTTATAGTACGTCCGCATATGTCTCAAAGTCGAGTACCAAAGGCGAAAATTCTCCAAGTTATTATTAAATCATGGGTGCCTCTTAAAACTTGTGCTGCTTCCTCGTGGCTGCTTGCAGGAATTTTATTGATGTTCATCAAACCATCCCTCCCACAGGCTTCCCCAGCGTGCGCTCGGCCAGCCTCCCTTCTCCTGCCTCCTAATCACCACCCCCTCCCTCGCATCTGCTTCTCCTGCTCACCCCCGTTGCGCTCTCCCCAGGCCCCCCTTGCCTACATACCATTTGGTCTTGTGCTGGAGTATCTGTCATCTCTTGCGGTATTCTTTAACCCTCTTCTCCTCCTTTATCTCAGCTCCCGTCTTTCTCACTGATCTCTTTGTACTTTCTCACATGCCATCCCCTGTCTCACGTTTCTCACCGCTCTGTCCCTTTTCACATGCTTTGCCCTGCTACTCCATAACCTGGTTTTTGACCCTGCTATGCCGAGTCTTGTGGTTCAGTGGACGAATGCAACCACTGTAGCGGCCTGTGTTCACCTCATGGTCACAGGTTCAAATATTGGTGGGTCCACTCAGCCTTTCATCCTTCTGAGGTCGAAAAAATAAGTGCCACTGAGTTGGTTAACAATAAACATCTGAAATTCAACAATAAACATCTGAAATTCAGCGTGAACATACCCTTCTGAGTGAACGTGTGCTTTAGGAATGCACATGCTATGTATGTATGTTCCAGTACTACAATACCCATAAAGCTCTACCAATGTAAATCAGCCCTTAATGTCTGTATCGCCAATTATTCCAGTACTGTGGAGCACTTCCAGTTCTGCCCAGGGTTTTCCAGGATGGTCTTCAGGCAACAATCCACAAATTGAGTATCAGACCCCACCCGTAGCTGGGTCACTACACCTCCACCCTCACTTACAAAAACCAGTGCTGTTTCACATCCACGGCCCAAACAGCGCAGCCAATACACCCAGTCCCTAACCGCAACAGACCTTTTTATAGTTAAAAACTGGGACAACGCAGAGTCCTGGCAAAGCGCTGGCTCCACAGCGGTCACTCTTCAGGAACTCGAACTCTGCCAGGGCACCTCACTCCTGATCTACATACGGCCGCTGCTGTACCCCACCCACGCTGCCATGCAAGAGTCAGAAGGCGCAGCAGACACCCAGGACCAACGCTCACATAAATGTCTCCGATGTACTTTAATCCTGAGGAACATTAGGCAAAGCTCCGCTGACGCACCACACTCACATTGGCACTCAGTACACACAACGTGCTGCTATTGTGCAAAACGTGCATTTATAAAGCACATATACATTGGAGCTGAATTACAGATGTTTATTGTTGTCAATGGTACTCATTCCATCGACCTCGTAACAATGAAAGGCTGAGTGGCACCACCATGACTTGTTTTGAATTGTCTTACTATAGCACATGCAACAAATAATGTTTTACTAAGGTGAGTTTTTTCACACCAGCAAGAGACAGTGGTATAATACAGCATGTTTTCAACTGAAAATAGGCAGACAGGGATACCGTGAATTATAAATATGTAAGACACCACATCAATTCAATCCACAACACACAATTCCACATCATGCCACAAAAATCAACAGCACACCACATAATTAAACTACACCGCATACCAATCCACAACACAACAATATCACATAATTACACTTCATGACACAATCCCACTCCAGATAATTCCAGTACACTCACAACCACATAATTACTATCCACATAATTCCACTGCACACTATGACACCTAATTTTCATACACCATACAAATACACTGCATACCACACAATCACCTCCCGAATTCAACACACATGATTCCACTCCAAACCACATATATCCAATCCACTGCAAACCAATACCTCAGGTGGTGGTGCTGTATAATAATGTTGTTGTGCAAAGTGCTGCTGTGGTGCTGCAGAGTGATGCTGTGGAAGAGCAGAGTGGGACTGTAGGGGTGCTGAGTGATACTGTGGTGGTGTTGAGTGGTGCTTTGGTGGTGCTCAGTGATGCAGTGGTCGTGATGAATGGTGCTGTTGTGGTGATGCGTAATGCTGGGGTGGTGATCAGTGAACACCACAGCAGCACTCATCCCTAACACAGCACTACTCAGCACTACACTAGCATTACTCAGCGCCACACTAGCATCACTCAGCAACACACCAGCATCACTCACCACCACCACAGCACCACTCACCATCACAAGATCATCACTCAACGCTACTACAGCATCACTCATCACAACAACATTATCATACAGCACCACCACATTATCACTCAGCACCACCACAGGACCACTCAGCACCACCAAATCACCTTTGACCATAACTACATTGTCACTAATCACCACAACATTATCACTAGACAACAACACAGCACCACTCAGCACAACCACAGCAGTACACATGAGCACCATAACACTAGTCAGCACCACAACACCATCACAAAATAGCTAACATATACTAATTAGCAAACATATACAGTGTCATTTCATTATAAAAATGCGCAACCAAAACAACATTCAAAAAAGTAAACAAATGTAAACATAGCAATTAATACGCATCTGTGGTGAAAAATTTAAAAGGAGGTAAACATTGTCTCTAATGAGCAAACACAGACAATATGACTGCGCATCTATGTTAATGCAAGTGAAGCTTTTGCAGTGCAATTTGATGTGTACCTTACAAAAAAATTGATAACTTTTTAAATGCATAATATTCAAAAAATTACTGATGTGTTTCTTTTTTGATTCAGCGCAAATACCAGCATCAATCAACATTACATAGGTCTCTTTTAGCTTCTGAAACAACGCTTCACAAAATTATTACATTTGAAGTGTACAATATTCACGGAGAAAAACTGATCACTTATAGGCATCATCACAACACCTCACACTCACACCCACTCACACCCTCACCCACCCTCACCCTCAGCCTCACACCCCCCCGCTCACCCTCACCCTCCCTCACACCCTCACACATCCTCACACCCTCAATCACCCTCACACCCTCACACACCATCACTCACCAACACACCCTCACCCACACCCACACTCACCACCCCAACCCCCTCACCCTCACACACCCTCACTCACCCTCACACCCTCACCCACTCACCCTCGCACACCATCACTCACCATCACCCCTCACCCTCACACCCCCTCTCACACCCTCACCCTCACACACCCTCACCCTCACCCACACACAGTCACACACTCAACCTTCAAACTCGCACACCCTCACTCACCATCACACCCTCACAACACTCACCCTCACTCACCCTCAAACTCTCACCCTCACTCACCCACACCTATCATCACACACTCTCACCCCCTCAACCTCACACCCCCTCACCCTCACAACCCTCACACCCTCACTCATACTCACACCGTCACCCTCACTAACCCTCACACACCATCACACACCCTCACACCCCCTGACCCTCACATCCACTCACCCTCACACTCACAGCATCCAAGTCTACCCTCCAACTCCACCCTACAACTCCAATACCACCCTACAACTCCACCCTCCAACTCCAACTCCACCCTCCAACTCCACACGTAAATAGCTTTAGGCAACATTTATTTCAATAACTAAACATCGGATTACACACTTGTAGGTATTCAAAAATGAAAACTTAATGCATCGCGAGGACAGTGCAGCAATTAATACATAACAATGAAGAAAGGGATTGTAAAATAAAACATTGTTTAAAAAAAACAATAAAGGCAAACAAAATAGGGAAATATCTGAATACACAGCGAGTAATAGAACAATTTAAAAGGGGACATTGCCATTTACAATGCCAATACCTCAGGTGGTGGTGCTGTATAATAATGTTGTTGTGCAAAGTGCTGCTGTGGTGCTGCAGAGTGATGCTGTGGAAGAGCAGAGTGGGACTGTAGGGGTGCTGAGTGATACTGTGGTGGTGCTGAGTGGTGCTTTGGTGGTACTCAGTGATGCAGTGGTTGTGATGAATGGTGCTGTCGTGGTGATGCGTAATGCTGGGGTGGTGATCAGTGAACACCAACACAGCAGCACTCATCACCAACACAGCACTACTCAGCACCACACTAGCATTACTCAGCGCCATACTAGCATCACTCAGCAACACCCCAGCATCACTCACCACCACCACAGCACCACTCACCGTCACAACATCATCACTCAACTCTACTACAGCATCACTCATCACAACAACATTATCATACAGCGCCACCACATTATCACTCAGCACCACCACAGGACCACTCAGCACCACCAAATCACCTTTGACCACAACTACATTGTCACCCATCACCACTTCATTATCACTAGACAACAACACAGCACCACTCAGCACAACCACAGCAGTACACATGAGCACCATAACTCTAGTTAGCACCACAACTCCACCACAAAATAGCTAACTTATACTAATTAGCAAACATATACAGTGACATTTCATTATAAAAATGCGCAACCAAAACAACATTCAAAAAAGTAAACAAATTTAAACATAGCAATTAATACGCATCTGTGGTGAAAAATTTAAAAGGAGGTAAACATTGTCTCTAATGAGCAAACACAGACAAAATGACTGTGCCTCTATGTTAATGCAAGCGAAGCTTTTGCAGTGCAATTTGATGTGTACCTTACAAAAAAATTGATAACTTTTTAAATGCATAATATTCAAAAAATTACTGATGTGTTTCTTTTTTGATTCAGCGCAAATACCAGCATCAATCAACATTACATAGGTCTCTTTTAGCTTCTGAAACAACGCTTCACAACATTAATACATTTGAAGTGTACAATATTCACGGAGAAAAACTGATCACTTATAGGCATCATCACAACACCTCACACTCACACCCACTCACACCCCCACCCTCACCCTCAGCCTCACATACCCTCACTCACCCTCACCCTCCCTCACACCCTCACACACCCTCACACCATCAATCACCCTCACACCCTCACACACCATCACTCACCAACACACCCTCACCCACACTCACCTTCACAACCTCAACCCCCTCACCCTCACACACCCTCACTCACTCTCACACCCTCACCCACTCACCCTCACACACCATCACTCACCATCACCCCCTCACCCTCACAACTCCTCACACACCCTCACCCTCACCCTCACCCACACACAATCACACACTCAACCTTCAAACTCGCACACCCTCACTCACCTTCACACCCTCACAACACTCACCCTCAAACTCTCACCCTCACTCACCCACACCTATCATCACACACTCTCACACCCCCTTACCCTCACCCCCTTATCCTCACACCCCCTCACCCCCTCACCCTCACAACCCTCACACCCTCACTCATACTCACACCGTCACCCTCACTCACCCTCACACACCATCACACACCCTCACACCCCCTGACCCTCACATCCACTCACCCTCACACTCACACCGTCCAAGTCCACCCTCCAACTACAATACCACCCTACAACTCCACCCTCCAACTACAACTCCACCCTCCAACTCTAATCCACCCTCCAACTCCACACGTAAATAGCGTTAGGCGACATTTATTTCAATAACTAAACATCGGATTACACACTTGTAGGTATTCAAAAATGAAAACTTAATGCATCACGAGGACAGTGCAGCAATTAATACATAAAAATGCAGAAAGGGATTGTAAAATAAAACATTGTTAAAAAAAACAATAAAGGCAGACAAAATAGGGAAATATCTGAATACAAAGCGAGTAATAGAACAATTTAAAAGGGGACAAAGCCATCTAAAGGACACGAATTCACAACATAAAGCAGTTACTAAAGTAAGCAAAAATAAAAAAAACAATAAACAATGGCGGGAATAATCCACAAAACAAAGAAAGTGCGTAATCACAAGAGCACGAGACTTCACAGCCTAATTGCAATTCTTCCAGAACTACAATAGAGTATTTCACTCAAACTAACAAAAAAAATCAAAACAATTAATAAAGGTGGCTTCATACGTATACTTTGTCATTAATTAACATACATACTACTTTATAGTGATTCAAATGGTATGGAGAACATAACATTTCTTTTTGATAAAAAAATACATGTTTTGAAAAGTATAAGCTTACACTCCATAAGTATTGCTTTAAAATGTTATAGTACTTAAAAAAACATAAATAAGGAATTGCTGCTCATACGCATCAAAACATGAAGGTTTCAAACTATACAGCAAATATAGCTTCTACGTACCATTACAATAAGTACTAATATTTAAAGGTGGTCGAAAATCACAAAGTATACGGATAACAAAAACAAAAGCATAAATACGATTTAAGCAACATAAAAACACAAGGAAGAATACAAGAAAGTACTGTCTAAATAACACATTGTCAACCAAACAAATATAGCAACATGTGGGAAGAGTACATCCAAAAACTTTTTCCTTATGACATACATTACATAAAAGTAAGCAAAAAAACATTAGATAAGGAAAATTAGAAACATTCCATGAAAGTTCAATAGGTACATACACAAGCCGAGTACGATCGCAAACAAAAATCTTTAAAATACATTACTAAACATTACAAAACGTACTAAATATATATATAGTAGAGAAACACTAGGTAAACAACAACAACAAAACTTAAATTGACAACTTACCTGTCAAACGACGCAGCTACAACGCAGGAAGCACGACACGCCTTCCACATACACCGGTTCGTGAAGATCTGGAAGTTTCCCAATTAACGTGACGCAATTGCAACGCTACGTAGGACAACTTTGCAATTTGATTGGACGGAATACACGCCAATCAAAATGCAAGGTAAATGAGGAAAATAAACTAGAACGCTAACCTAAAAAACATAGGTAGCGTTATGGCACAGGGTAGCGTCCGCCATTTTTACGCACAGGAAAAAAAGAAAAAAAAGGGAAAAGGGACTAATTTGAAGACTAGGCCAATATCCGTACTCAGAACGCACACACATACAAACTCACACAGCCACACACACACGCTCAAAACAACACAACAACACACACACTTACAACAGACTTACAGTCACCCCCACTCACTCACCCTCACACCCTCACTTACCCTCACCGCCTCACACACCCTCACTCTCACACACACTCACTTACCCTCACCCAATCACCCTCACACACACTCACTTACCCTCACCCACTCACTTACCCTCAACCAATCACCCTCACACACACTCACTTACCCTCACCCAATCACCCTCACACACCATCACTCACCATCACCCTCACACCCCATCACCCTCACACACCACTCACCCTGACACACCATCAATCACTCACACTCCCTCACCCTCACACCCTTACAACCCCTCAGCCTTACACCCTCACCCATTCTCACTCACCCTCACACACCCTCACTCACCCTAAGCACCCTCTATCACACTCACCCTCACACATCCTCAACAACACAAACCCTCACATCCTCAAATCCTCACTCAGACCCTCACCCTCATCTACCCTCACACCCTCAAACACCCTCACTCGCATTCACACCTTCACACCCTCAACCCCTCATCCTCACACACCCTCAGACCCTCATCCCCCTCACCCTCACAACCCTCACACCTCACTCACCCTAACACCCTCACCCTCAATCACCCTCACACACCATCACAAACACTCACACCCCCTCACACACTCAATAACCCTCACACACACTCACTCACCCTCGCATCCTCTCCCTCCCTAAAACCCTCACTCACACCAACCCACTCACCCTCACACACCATCACTCGCCACCACACCCTCATCCGCACACAACCTCACTCACCCTCACACCCTCACACCCCTCGCCCACACAACACTCAAACCCTCACTCACCCTAACACCCTCACCTTCACTCACCCTCACACATCATCACACACCCTCACACACCCTTACCCTCACACCCTGACCCCCAATCACCCTCACACACCATCACACCCCCTCACCCTCACACCCCCTAAAACTTACATCCACTCACCCTCACAACCTCAAACTCCAATTCCACACTCCAACTACACCCTCCAACTCAAACGTCTAAGTTCAAATCCAACTCCACCCTACAAATCTACCCTACAACTACACCCTATAAATCCAACTCCACCCTCCAAATACAACTCCACCCTCCAGAACCAACTCCACCCTTCAACTCAACACTCCAACTCCACCCTCCAACTCCAGCCTCTAAATACACTATCAAACTACAACATCCAAATCAAAATACTACATCCAAATCCACCCTCCAAATTCACCCACCAAATCCACCCTCCACCATCCAACGCCACCCACCAACTCCACCCTCCAAATACACCCTCCAACTCCACCCTCAAAATCAAAATCCACCCTCCACATCATCCCTCCAACTCCGCCCACCAACTCCACCCTCCAACTCCACCCTCCAGCTCCACCCTCCAACACAACCCCTCAACGCCACAGCACCACTCAGCACCACTCAACGCCACAGCAACAGTCAACACCTCAGAACAATTCAATACCACAGCACCACTCAATACCACAGCAACACTCAACGCCACAGCATCACTCAGCGTCACAGCATCACTCAGCGCCACAGCATCACTCAGCGCCACAGCATCACTCAGCGCCACAGCATCACTCAGCGCCACAGCATCAGTCAACGTCACAGAATCAATCAACACCCCTCAACGCCACAACACCACTCAATGCCACAATAACACTCAACGACACAACATCCCTCAATGCCACAACATCGCTCAACGCCACAGCATTACTCAAGGCCACTGCATCACTCAATGCCACAGCATCACTCAAGGCCGCAGCATCACTCAAGGCCACAGCATCACTCAAGGCCACAGCATCACTCAAGGCCACAGCAACACTCAAGGCCACAGCAACACTCAAGGCCACAGCAACACTCAATGCCACAGCATCACTCAAGGCCACAGAATCACTCAATGCCACAGCATCACTCAAAACCACAGCAACACTTAACACCACAGCAACACTCAACGCAACAGAACCACTCAACGCCACAGCATCACTCAGCGCCACAAAATCACTAAGCACCACTAAATGCCACAGCACCCCAAAACACCACTGCACCACTCAACGCCACAGCACCACTCAGTGCACAGCATCCCTCAACACCACAGCATAAAAGAATGCCACAGCATCACTCAACGACACAGAACCAATCAACGCCACAGCATACCTCAACGCCACCGCATTACTCCACACCACAGCATCACTCAATGCCACTGCATCACTCAACAGCACAGCATCACTCAGCACCACTGAAGGCCACAACATCAATCAGCTCCACTGAACGCCACAGCATCACTCTGTGCAATAAGTCAACAACATACAAATGGTTCTAATATGTTATCTCAATGTTTAAAGTTTAAAGCTTTTTTACAACTGTCACAAAAATAATGTTAATATTTCACTTCCGTTCTTGGCATTTCATCACAATAAAATTCACTAAACATAATCTTCAAATTTTTTTTAACAAAAAATGTAATTTAAGTCTTGATTAATAATGAAAAAAATAAATATTTGTAATATTAATACTTCTAAGTCATGTAAATGCAACATATATTGCATTAGGAATGCTATAGGTGTCACGTTTGCAAAAATTACAACTATTGGCATTGTAAATAACAAAGGTATTCATTTCACTATTTTCTAAACGAACACATAAATAAAGTATTTGTCATTTACAATTCCAATACCTCAAACTTTCCTAATGCGAGACCTATTGCATTGCAAATGCTTGTGCTAATTTGCTACAATTAATGTGTATTTTGTATGGTTGATTGCTTTCTTTTCATAGCTTTATATGCCGTTGTTCTTTACAATTTTATCCTGTTATAGCATTGTTCTTTCGTCCCTTCCCTCCCCCCTCCCTATCGCCTTAAAATCCCATAAAATGCTTTTGTTTCTCAGCTACGACGTTAGCAATGACATTACTTCAGCCTTTGTTTTTGCATTTTCTCTCCTAGCTGATGTCTATTGTTGTTTATCATTTTTGCTCTTCAATAAAGCTTTCAAACATAAAAAAAGAACATTTACAGTGTACCAAAGGCAGCGCGGCCTTGTTGTGTAATTTTGTAAATGGTGAAAAATATAAAGCGTGCCCTTTAAGTACACGCGTCAGCTAGTATTGGGGAGCATTATAGAAGCAGCAGTTATATTACAGAAGGTTTTTTTTTTACTGTTATGCAGGGAAAATTCAATTAATTGAACGAATGATAAATATTTTTTTAGTACACATGAAGAGATTTAGTGGTTCACTGTATGGTGAGTGTGCATTACACACCAACCGTAAACAAAACAACCACAAAACAAACGAAAGTTTAAATGCCTTTCCAAAGTTATTTATTTTACGTGCCCTACAAATAAACACAAACTTTGAAAGCTACAAGAAAAACAGGAATGCAAAACTATTTAAAACACACAAAAAACATGGTGCCACCACAAACACAAAGGATGGAATCATGCCTTTTTAAAACCAAAATAACAAAAGAAGAAGTTCAGAAAACAGAGCCTATAAAACCAGCTGGTGGAATGAGATTGTACTTAGTCGCTGCTCTCGGGGAGGGGCAACAGTAAAAGAGGCATGACAAATGCATGCCTTTAACTAATCACAATAAAGAATGTACGAGTGAAAATGCCGTCAGCCAATAGCAAAAAAATGACCTGACTCCAAGCACACTGACTGATTACAGCAGGTCTCGAAGAGACAGTGCAAGCACTGCCTAGCATGACCTAAAAAAGCTTAATACATGTATTCTGTTTTGAATTACCACAACGATGTGTTTCCTCATGCCAAAGTCACCCTGGTACATATTTCAGAAGTCATGTGTCAGAGGGGCCGTCCTAAAACATACAACTGGCTTTTCTTATTGTGTTTCTAATCTTTGACGTTTTATTAGTGGGTTGATGTCTCTTAGCAGGTACAATATTAGGAGGGCAGTGAAGACTTCACGTGTAATATTTAGGGCAGGATTAACAAAGCTTTTTCTATGCGTAGATGTGTCTTACTCCAGGCTTAAGTGTGGCTTACCCTTGAACCTACAAAAGTTAACTATCCATAAACATGGTGTCCCTAAGTAACCAAGTCTTAATCCTACAAACTACTCCCAGAAAATGCTTTGTGAATGAGGCCTGAATGTTCAGTGTAATACTTCTAAGATGTAAGTAAAGCACAACTCCTTATACAAAAATCTTATTATTGCGCCTGGTAACAGACAATAGGTGTAGGAAATGAAAGAGGGAGAGAGACCATAACAAAGGGAATTGATGAGAGTCTTAGGTCCTCATTACAAGTTTGACGGTGCGTGAGCGTGACCGTCATGGCTCCGCTCCGCATCGCCAAACCTGTGTGTGCACCACCTGACAGATTACAACTATTTTGGTCACTGGCAGACATTTTTTGGGCAGTCCCACTGCGGTGTCTATGAAATAGGCACCACAATGGGAACGTCAAAGGCAGTACATGCATGGCATGGACTGGTGCAGTCCATGCTGTGCAGGTACTAGGGTGCATACATACAGGGGGGCACCACAGGTGCTCCCCTGAATGTACCCCAAGGCCCTGAACCAACAGGGGGTCCTGTAGGCCCCCCTTTGTTTCTTCTCTGCCATAGTTTTCATGAAGTAAGAACCGCCATGAAAACTGTGGTGGAGAGGAAACTCATAATATGTTTGGCGAGATTGTGGCGGTCCCGCCAAGCATATTGAGGCCTCAAGACCACCGTGCCACTGGCAGGGATCTCTGATGCCTGGTGGTTGAGGCAGTGCACTGGCAGTCTGACCACCCTAGTTTTAATAGGGTAGGCAGAATACCGCCACATCCGCGCCACTGTGAGTCTGGTGGTCCGTTGACCGCTCGACTCAATCAGGCCCTTAGAAACTTCATTAATAGGCTTGTAAATGAGGCAATTGGAGAGAAACAAAAATAAAAGATTAATAGAAAATAGGTTGGTCAATGAGCTTCTCAAGAGATGTGATCATAGATGAGAAAGTGAAAGCACCAGGCGAAGACAGACAAATAGTGGGTTTAGAGGTAGAGGTACTTAGGGTGAGCGAACAGGGTGAGAGGGGCACAGGGTGAGAAAACATAAGGTCAGGGAAGCATTGGGTGGGTGAAACATAAGGTTAACAGTAGGCATTGCTGAGCGAGGAGTAAGTTGAGTGAGGCATAATTTAAAGAAAGCATAGGGTTAATGAGTTGAAAAGTGAGAAAGACTTAGGTGACATGGGTACAGGGTGAGTGTGGCATAGGATAAGTGAGGTAAAGGCTGGGAGAGGTCTAGGGTGTGTGGAAATTGTAAGTAAGGCACAGTGAGAATGAGCTGGGTGAGAAGTGTGGGTTGTAAGAGAGACATTAAGAGATACCCGGTTTGAGAGTGACATAGAATGCAAGGCTTAGAATGAGAAGTCATAGGGAGAGATATGCAAATGGTGAGATCAGACTAGAGAGACAGAGATAAGGAGGGAGATTTATTTGAGCGAAAGAAAGAGTGGGTGGGTTGGAACAGAATTAAGAGTAAGGGACATGATTCAAAAGACAGTTGATGAGTTAGTAAATTAGGTGTAAGCTTAGAAAGGGGGAGCAGGCTGTAGCAGGGAGGAGCAAGTGGGGAGTCATAAATTAGAGAAATTCACGTGTGCTTGAACGAACAGACACTGCTGTTAGGCTAAAATACATTTAATTATTTTTTATTCGTGGATCAGTACAAGCACTTCTCAACAGGGCTGCTAATGCGAGACAACACGTGGATATCTAAGTAGGGGGGTTAATATTATATGGGATAGCATTAGCACTTTTGAGCAGGACAACTATATTTGTAGCGGGACAGCCCCAGTACACCCAAGGACACTCTCAGTTTCCTCCAAATTTTCTTACAGAGTAAAACAATATACCATTCAATCAAGGATCTTTGGTTTCAGATCACACACAGCTCAGACAATAAGTAGTTCCTAGTTCCTAACTCAAAAAGACATGTTTTATTGACCAGCATTGGTGAACTGGTTGTCTTGGCGTTCCCAGAATTGAACCTGCAACAGCTGCTCAACAAAGATCAATCCACTGAGCTTGTGCCCTTGTACTAGGTATTTTGGCTTAATCTTTCTAGCCTGTAGAAGTGTTGAGAGTTAATCTTTTAAACATATTCGTGGCTATTCACAAAGCTAACTTATACTTGTGAGTAAGTGATACATGTAAGTTTACTCATACACTTTTTAGTAACTTCACCACTTTTGCTATTTACCATTTACGGGTGTGCAGCTACTCAAAAGTATAGGCTTACCTATTCCTATTACTTGAAACAGGTAATAGAGCCAAATATACGAGTGTAAATTGCTAATGTAAAAAAGGAGCAGTCCAAAACCACACATGGTCAACCACAGATACTGCAACACCCTCTCATTGAAACTAAGGGAGACAGACTCAAAATAAGACACCATAGGAAATAATGTTAAATTATATTTACTTCGACTTATTAAATATATAAAATTAATTTAATGTCATAAAATGTAAAAATATTCATAAAAATAAATATTATTTTAATAACTTTTGTCAATTAAAAATAAATGTAGCTTTACATTTTTTTTACGATAATTACATTATTTTAAATTAATTCTGTACATACCTTTTTGTAATATTTAATAAACAAATGTAAACATTTTACTTTAAGTGTTTTAAAAAAATAAAGAAATCTTAAAGAAATGTTAAGTTGCATTTGCACCATGAGGTCAGCGATCCCCCTATGGTAAAATATAGAGCAAAGTAAACTAGTTTGTTAACCTTTTAAAAGATGGTAAACTTGTTTTTATGTTTAATATTGATGTAAATAAGTTATCTCTTTACTTTAAATGTAGTGCAAAATAGAACAATTCTGCAGCAATATTAAATACATTTGATTATTTTGAATATCTTAGATTAAAAGTCAATTATTTTTATAAAGTTTATATGAAACAATCCCACCAAAAGTACAACAAAATTATATTGTATTATTTAAAAAACATATTAAAAGTGAAAAATAGAGTTAAATAAATGTAATTTAATTGTATTTGAATGTCAATATGTTCAATCATCTTTTAACTCTAAAATGGTTTATTAAAATATTGTTTAATACAAATTAAAGGTTTTGTTTCTGCATCAATTATTAACAGTAAATCGAATTTCATTTAAAATTGTAACTAATTTATATTTTTTATTTAAATGTAACATGATTTCCACAGTTTTTTTTATGTTTCTACCTCCATTATTTCCTATGGAAATTTCTTTGAGCTGCAGTGCATTTCCTAATATTTTGGATCCGTTTTGGCTGTGGCTGTAATAGCGTTTGAAGTGGTGAGTGAATAGCAATGGATTTGCTCTTTTGTGGGTGGGTACATGTCCCTCATTAAACCTATCCATGGGCTTCCCTAAACCTCAAACTCCTACCTAAACCCCTCCCATTTATTAGTAAATATGCCTCTTTTCTCCAACCACTCTCCCTGTCCCGCCCATATTTACTATTACATAATACATTTACATAAGTGAAGCTCTCCCCTTAGAAAAGATAGGAGAGGTGGTGTTGCAGATTTGCACTCGTAGGTTTGTGAATTGCATTTTCAAGTAAGTAGGTAGTATTATTGTAGTACTACTTGACGCACTACAAAATGCAGTTTGTGAATCGGCCCATGATTTAGTGCATGCGTTGTAATGTAAGGACCTGACCAGATATCTGGTTTGCAGACAAATATTACTTTTTGTTTTCTTCTGTGTAAACATTTTTTGCCCTGTCCCTGCGATTGATCGAGGTGGTTGAGCTTTCTTTTTTAAACCCTTTTTAACCCATCCGTGGGATGAAGACAGAGCAATGTGACAACAGGTATCAGTTAGAGATAACCACACTGGTCTATCAGGGCCACTTAGAAATTTGCATTGTAAAGGTTATAACTATATAACTCGATGTTCAGAAAAATGCATCAAGCTGAGGAACAGAAATGTGCAGGAAAAAAAGTTCTTGCCATTCTGAATTGCACAAATTTGATTTTATGTTTTTAGGGGAGATGGGGAACGAATCAGTCAGGCTGGAGCTAATAGATTTTTTTGCCATCTTGTGTGGTGCAGTAAGGTCGGTTAATTGCCCACATCCTCTTATGGCAATCTGTCTGATGGTGGAGACCATATTTGTGAGAGTGAATAGTTACCAGCTGCATGCAATAATTCATAATTGTATGTAAAAGCATCTGGTATAGTATCACAGTATCACAGCAGCTATGCCAGGTAGTGTTATGGTAAGTAAAACACCTTCTACCCATAGACACCTGTATTTGGGGTTTACATGGACATTATGTGATGTCTAGCTGACACGTCATGGAGTAAATCTAAGGATATACTTTCTTATATACTTTTGAAGTTATTGTGCCATTAATGGAAGCACTAACATCAAACATTTAAAAATACAGTTTATGTTTTCATTTCCTTGCAGCAAACCCACAGCTATATATTTTTGATATCTTTCTGATGTTACACTAACACACCAGTCACGGCCGGTACGACTCGTGGGTGGGGGGGGGGGTTAATAAAAGAACAAAAAAAACGTAAGTTAACTTACCTATGCGTTTGGCGTCCTGTCCCGCCCGCGCCGTCCGTCTGAACAGAAAGCAGCCACAGGGAGCCCCCCCCCCCCTCCCCTAAGCTAATCACAACGCTGCAATGGCAGCGTTGTGATTGGCTGGGACGCTAACTCCACAGGCGTCTATGGGGAGGCCATTTCTCTATACAGGCTGCATACAGCCTACATAGAGAAAATGCAGAGTGAGTATGACTGGTTTGGTCGGCCCTGCACTCAGAGTGGGCAAGCCACTCCTCCCCTGTACTCCTGCAGGATCGCTGACCCGCACTCCCCCAACCAGGCATACCCTTCTGCTTTGTCACAGTGCAAGAACCAGAAACATAAAATGGTGTTTAAAATAGAAAGCAGTGGGGCGACGCTCCTCTGCCCACATGGAGGAGCCGCCCCTGTAACACACAGCAGTAAATCTGCTCAAAGGTATATTTTTATTATTGCACTAAACTGAGAAGAGGACTCATAAAACATAAACCACTAAGCTATATTTTCTAAAAAAAGAATGAGTCTCCAGCATGCAATGAACTAAGAAAGCAACTAGAGGAGCCCAGGTTGCTGCATTGCCTATGTCTACGTACTTTGCTCATGATGTAAGGATATCTCTTATGAGTCTTTAATGTATAATGTAAGTTAGAATTTATTTACTGTGGCAGCTGTGTTGAGCTACACTTTGAAAGCAAATGCTTGCTTTTTTAGAACCTCACACTTCTTAAATGGGTAGGTCTAAGCACGTTTTTTTCGTTTCTTTTATTAACAATAAAATAAACAACAACAAGAAGGCAATACAGACAATATCGCTGGGCACATGTTCTAGGGGGGGAAAACCACATTACTAGTCAATGCAAATCTTCAATGTCAAATGATAAGGGTGGGGGGAGCAGGGGGGAAGCAGACACACATGTTTTAAAGATTAAACAGTACTAGGAATGTCCGGCTAGGGAGACTGCGACATTTCAGGACTATCAATGAGGGGAGGAGTACACACCTCGCCCCGGTACGAGTTCCACTGGTCCCAAATTTTACCCCACTTCCTCTGTCTGCCATGGGCCACATACACCGTTTTCTCCCGAAACATGCACCAATCCATATTTTCCTTCCACGCTGTGACAGTGGGTGCCCTTTGGGATCCCCACAATTGTGCTATGTCTCTCATGGCTATCATGTTTCCAAGGGTCGCCCATTGAGTCTGCACAACATTATAATCAGTCGGTTCCCTGACATTCAGCAGACAGCGCCGGGCTTCGGGCAACAACGAAACTCCCGTGACCTCCTCCATAACTGCATGCACTCGATTCCAGAACACTACCACCTCTGGGCATTCCCAAATTATGTGAAGGAAAGTACCCGTTAAGCCACATCCACGCTTACACATTCCATCCACAGAATAACCCATACGAATTAGGCGGGGGCCAGTTATATAAATCCGGTGTAACATTTTTAGTTGCACCAGCCGGAGACGGGCCGGAATCGCGACCTCCTTAGGAGAGGATATTGCAGCTTGCCAATCCTCGTCATCCAACTCCAGCCCATTGCTGATCCATACCTCAGAGAGGTGCAACAGCAGATCTGTACGGTCGTTGATCAGTTTCTTATATATCAAAGAAATGGTGCTGTCCGGAACGTGTCCGTCCAGCACCCTATCTTCGAGAGGGGATGATTCCGGAATTGCGACCCCGGCTGGAAAAACTGAACTCAATGCATGGCGGATCTGCATAAAGCGGAAATACTCCCTGTCACTGAGTTCGTATTCTACCTTCAACATCCTCGAAGGTCTTAATCCTATCTTTGTGCCAGAGATCTCCGACCCTACAAATGCCGATCAGATCCCACTTCTCAAAGCCCTTCGTCTTCCATAAGCAACCCAGTCTCTCAGTCACATAGAGAGGGGTCGCCCGGGTCAATCGATCTGACCACCCCATCGACGTGTTCGCACTCTGCCACACTCGCACTGCAATCTTAGTGGGTCCTGATAGTTTCCCTCCGACCAACTTGGAGTAAAGCGCCCTATTGTAGTCTCCACCCGGTAGCTGCCACTTATCCATCTTAAACGCAGGGTTTGGCGTAGGGCCGTACATTGCATGATTAATTGCTCCTAGTTGGGAGGCCCAGTAGTAGCGCTTGATATCCCGAAGTGCAATACCCCCGTCATACCAAAGTAGCGTCAATTTTGCAAGGGCGATACGAGGGCATCCGCCCCATATCAACTGCCTCTGTAAACTCTCAACCTCCCGGAAGTAACTCGCCGGTAATAGGTCCAGCGTGTTCTGAAGCGTATATAAAATCCGTGGTAGAGACATCATCTTAAAAAGGGCTGCCCGTCCGAGAGGGCACAACGGCAAACCACACCAGGCCGCTACGTCAGACTTCAACCCCTGGAGCGGGGGAAGTAAATTACGCTCATAACGGACAGCAGAGTCCAGTGAAATTAAGACCCCAAGATATTTAAAACCAGTCTGCGTTACCTGTATAGGGCAAACGCTTGGCAAAGGGGGAACGTCTCCAGTAAGAACATAAACACAGGACTTAGTCCAGTTAATAACCAGACCGGAGTTCTTCCCGAACGAGTTAAGCACGTCAAACAGTACTATCAACGACTTCCGAGGCGATGTGAGATACAGCAAGATATCGTCCGCGTAGACTGATTTTCGATCCTCGAAGTCAGGGGTCCACCAAATACCCTTAAGCGATGGTTCCCACCGCAACCAGGCGGCAAAGGGGTTGCAAGGCACGGGCGAAAAGCAGTGGGGATAATGGGCACCCCTGTCGCGTGCCCCTCCCCAGAACAAAGGACCTGGAGACCCTACCATTTACCACAACCTGGGCCAGTGGTTCCTCATACAGGAGTTTTACCCAACCAATAAAACCAGGGCCGAAACCAAACTTCGCAAGAGCCGCCCAAAGATATGGCCATTCCACTGTATCAAAGGCCATCGTGGCATCCAAAGAAACCAAGATGGCCGGCTCACACAGCGACTCCGCTCTCGCCAGGACGCCATGTAAGCGACCCAGGTTTAATGCGGTATTGCGATGTGGAATGAAACCGGACTGAGCCGGATGAATCAGGTCGCTAATCACCTTTATCAGTCGGTTTGCCATTAATTTTGCTAGAATCTTGGGTTCTGCATTCAAAAGCGATATAGGCCTGTAGGACGTGCAGCGATCCCGCGGTTTCCCTTCTTTGTGAATCACAACAATGGTTGTAAGTCGGAGGTACAGCGCCATTTTGTCCAGACGCAGCTTGTAAAGCTGGACGGGGATACCATTTGGGCCCATAGCCTTTCCCGAGCGGACGGAGCGGATAGCGACTGCTACCTCATCATCAGAAAACTCTGCATCCATCAGATCCCTGTCAGAATCAGATAGGCGAGGCAACGCGATGTCCCGTAGCAACAAATGCGAGCCTTCCTCTGGTCTGTCTGAGACTGGGGGATATACCTTACGAAAGTGTTCAGCAAAGCACTCCAATATCTAAACCGGGTCAGTAACACGCACTCCATCCACTCTCTCAATCACGGGAACCACTCGACTCGCCCTCTCATTTTTATCCAGCCAGGCAATCAGTTTCCCGGCTTTGTCTCCAACATCATACAACCGTCCCTGCTGCTCTCGACTCATAGCTTTAGCTTTAGCCGCATCAGTTACCAGGGCCCTATAGTCAAGCTGTTTCAGACTAAGGACGTGCAATTTATCCTGAGTAATACCCAACTCCAATTCCCCCTCCAGGTCAGTTATCTCGGCTTCCAGCCGCACCACCTCCTCATTCTTACTTTTCTTTGCACAAGCAATTAACGACGGTGCCTGACCACGTATAACCGTCTTAAAGGCCACCCACACCGAAATTGAAGAGGACACTGACCCCACGTTTTCAGCAAAATAATGGTCTAAAGACTTAACCAACTAGGCCCGGGTCTTAGGGTTACGGAGGTGCCAGGGATTGATCGGAGCCACTCGACCCTTGGAGCACATCTTCATGTCCATCAAAAGCCACAGTGCTGAGGGGTCCGAAATACCCCTAGCCAAGTGTCTGACTTCCCTCACCGAGGCAGCCTGTGCAGCCGGCATCAGGACATAATCAAGCCTAGCGAGCCTACCATGTGTGCACCAGAGTGAAAGGTGTATTGTGTCTGTCTCGTGTGCATCAGCCTCCAACAATCTACCAGGCCCAGTGTCTTCAAGAAGCCACTCAACCAAGACTGTGATCTCGTAAGGTCTCTGGGGGGCTGCGGTCTTCCCGGCCGGAGACAACTGAATTGAAATCCCCGCCCATAACAAGAATACCCTCAGGGAGTCCCAACACTATTCTCCCCAAGTCAGCAAAGGTCATCGTCTGTAAACCCGGTGGAACATACACAGAGAGTAATGAGATCGTCTTCCCCTCCCACCTACCCGTGATGGCGGCATAGCATTCCCTGTCGTCAAGAATTGTGTCATCTAACTCCAGGGGGAGGGAACTCCTGACTAGGATACCCACCCCCCCTAGTACCAGAAGTGTATCCAGAGTGTGCGATTAGACGATAACCTCTCCGATTCATGGCATGGCACGTATTGCTGATCAGATGTGTCTCCTGCAATAATACTACATCAGGGGAAAGACGTCTAAGAAGTTGTAACACCACTCCTCGTTTTATCCTGTTCCCCAGACCATTAACATTCCAACTTAGTACCTTCAACCCCCTACCCCCATCCCAAACGTAAGGGCAGAATCCACCCCACAGCGAACAATACACCCAGATCAAATTACACAACAATGCGTTGCCTTGAAACGAAGAAAAACAGAACCAAACCCACCCCCCACCCCCAAAGGAATCCCCAGAACACATCCCCCCACTCTGCACCCCTGCGTTAGACTCAAAAGCCACCCCAACTTGCAGTGTGCCTGTTGCCCTAACATTAAACTAATCTACAATAAGAAAACCCCGGAGGAGGGAGAGTCCCGTCCCCCTCGCCACCTCTGGGTACTACACCAGAAGTAATGCAAGTACAATAGTCATCAAACCACAGCTGCGAGTTCTGTGTACTGTGCGGGAACCGGTTACCACTCGTCATTCTTGATCCAGTTGGGCCACCTTCCGCACCTCCAGAATGATCAGAGCGATCTCGCTGCGTGGGCAATGTATCAAGCCAGTCACTAACGCTCTCAGGTCGATCAAAGAAGAAAGTCTGTTATCCAGTATTAGGGGTGTCTTTCATAGATTCACATGCCTGAATCATTCCCCGTCGTCGAGACAGGAGCCTCCGGTAAATAAAAAAGTAATGTCCATAGACATACATAGAGAAACAAAGGTGCAAGGGTCTCCCCTTAGCAACCTTTCCTTGTCCTTATGTAAAAAGGACCAAACTCTCAGAGTCAGCCAATCAGCTCCGACCTCCCTCTAGAACCTTCCTGGGAGGAGCCTCAGTCCCTCAGATTTTCTACCGCATGTTGTGCTAGGGAGTCTCCAGCCTGAGCTCTCCTCAGGAATCCTCAAATTTCTTCAAACTTTCTTCAAAAGTGTTCTCTGAACCCTCGACTCTTCAAGGACTACTTCACTACACTGTCTTGACAGTAAGTGTGTTGTTTCCACTGCTTCTTCCATGTCTGACTCGAAGAAGAAAGCCCTGTTCAGGGCCTGCTCTTCATGTAGCAAGAAGAGAATCCATGTGGATGATCAGCACGACCTGTGCTTGTATTGCCTTTACCCGGACCATGTCTCAGACAAATGCAAGATTTGTAGGTCTTTTCCAAAAAAGACTGTGAGAGACAGGGAAGGCCGCCTTCTTATATGGCTGGACAGACTTAAGGACAGGGACAATCTGGAATCCTCTGTGAGCAGTGTTTCCAAGACCTCAACAGTCTCTCAAAAGAGGCCTAGGGTATCTTCCCCGGGCCCCTCAGACACTCCTCCTGCGAAGACCCACAAAAGGTCTTCAGAGGCAAGATCGGAGTCATCTTCAGTGTCTGCTAAGGAGGATAAAACTTTTAAGAAGCCTGCTCCGTCCTCTAGACAAACCCAGAGGACTACCTCCGTCACGACCACAGTCTCTACCACCTCAGCATCGTCGCCTTCAGCGTCGACGACGACGACTACGTCCTCCTCATCTTCAGGTAGACCTGTTTCTTCTATTATTAGCCTAAAATCATCGTCGACGAAGACTACACCGTCGACGACGCCGTCGTCGACGAAGCAGTTATCAAAAATTCCACCGCCGACGACGAAGGTGTCGACGAGAGACTCAACGACGAGGACGCCGTCTACGAAACCACCGTCGACGAAGACCTCGACGACGACTTCGCAGTCGTCGACGACCAAGAACCTGTCACCCACACCGTCGACGAAGACCTCGTCGACGACCTTGTCGACGACTCCGTCGACGACTCCATCGACGAAGACTCCGTCGACGAGGGGCTCGACGACGACACCGTCGACGAGGACTCCGTCGACGAGGGACTCGACGACGACACCGTCGACGGAAGGCTCGTCGTCGAAGGGAGCACTTCCAGAACCATGGAAACAATCGAAACTAGTGGAACTATCGGCCCTCATGCTACCGCCGTCGACGGTTCCCTCGACGACGACAGGCTCTGTTGTGCAGTCAGGCAAGCCTAACAAACCACAAATTACACCGGAAACGACCTCTCCAAGCAAGGTGGAAAAACAACCACCTCAGGAAATATTCCAAAGCGAAGAATCCGAAGAGGAGGACCACCTTGAACCCGCTACTTCGGTCTCGGACCTGCACATCAAATGCCAAAGCACTGATGAAGAGCAGGAAGACTTCACCTATCAAGAGCACTCGGTCCATACTAGTGTCCGCACGGAAGTCACCCCCATGATCTGCTTACCAGCGACCCTTGTAGATGACCTAAGGCTACTCGTACAAGACTACAAGCAACGCTTTCCAGAGGCGAACAGGGGCGGTCAAGCGCCTAACACTCATACGCCTCAGGACAAGGGGGATCAGACACCTACAATCCAAGCACAGGAGTCCGCCCCAAAACAAACTCAGAATCACCCTCAGCCCCACCAGGAAGTCCAGCCTCAGGTGGTGGTCTCTTCGGATGATGATGAAGAGGAGGAAGAACTAGAGGACGGAGAGGTCCAGGAGGTACACTCGGACCACTCAGACCGGGATGAGGAGGATGAATATGTGGCATCATCCCCAGCTTCACCACAACCACGTCAGGCGGACTCCCCACCTGTGGACATTGCTGGCTTCCATAAGCTTGCGGAGAGAGCAGCGAAAAGATTCCATATGGCTTTGGAATCAACAGAAACGGACTGTTTCTTGCTCGATTTTAAAGAACAGACTCAAAAATCCGCAAAAGCTATCCCAATTATAGAATTCTTGTGGGAACAAGGAAAGAAATTAATGATGACACCAGCTTCTGTACCGGCGGTGGTTCCACGCCTGGACAAAAAGTACAGGGCACCACTTACGGCTTGCCTCAACGGTCACCCCAAAATAGACTCGGTAGTGACACAAGCGGCCCAAAAGCACTCCCGCAATCCTTCCTCACCACTGTCCGCTCCCCCGGATAAGGAAGGCCGGAAACTTGACACGATTGGAAAACGTTTCACGCCCACTTCCGCCATGAGCATCAAGATTGCAAACTCCATTGCCTTGTTGGGGCGTTACAATCGCCAGCTATGGGAGGACATAGACCCTTACGTGCAGAAACTACCTGACGCAGTCCAGGGTGAGGTGAAGGCGCTCCTGGGGGAAGGTCAATCCTCAGCAGCGGAACTGATCGACTGCGCTATTGACGCGGCCATGACAGGCTTCCGTCAGCTTGCGGGGGCAGCAGTCCTACGACGCCAAGGATGGCTGAGAGCGACATCTTTCCGCCAAGAAGTACAATTGAAGGTTCTTGACATGCCCTTCGACGGACAACACCTTTTTGGTGAAAAAATCGACGAGGCACTGCAGGCCATTAAAAAAGACACGGACACAGCAAGGGCGCTGGGTACTCTACAGTCCAGGAACCAGTCCTTTCGGGGCAACAAACCCAGAGGGCAGTCCTCCTATCGAGGCTCCTACCAGAACAGGTCCTCGTTCTCATACAATCACAAAGGCCAATACCAAAACAAGCAGCAACAAGGTCGCCAATCTTCCTTTGGAAGGTCTACTTACAGAGGTAAAAATACCAAGAGGGGCGCTGGCGGCCGCCAGTGACCGATTACTCCAGCCAGTCCAACAACCCTCTCCATCCTTTCAAATTGGAGGAAAACTGACCCATTTCCTCAACAATTGGCAGTACATCACCACGGATCGGTGGGTCCTTCAAATTATTCGATTCGGCCATTCTCTCGAATTCACCTCCACCCCTCCCAATACCCCTCCACGCAGGCGGACGCACAAACACCCTCGCCTGCTTCTCAAAGAACTTTCGACAATGCTACAAAAAGGGGCAATCGAAAGGGTGCCGGCATCCTCAAAGGGGAAGGGGTTCTACTCCCACTTCTTTCTTGTGCAGCAAAAAGAGAACAAGTGGAGGCCCATCCTGGATCTCCGGGAGCTCAACACCTTCCTACGGAGCCAATCGTTCAGGATGGTGATGATTCAAGAAATCCTGGGCATTCTAGAAAGAGGAGATTTCATGACATCCTTAGATCTCCAGGATGCCTACTACCACATCCCCATCCTCAAGAGTCACCGGAAATTCCTAAGATTCGAGGTAGCGGGCCGTCACTATCAATTTAAGGTCCTGCCATTCGGCCTCAAGTCCGCGCCACGGATCTTCACAAAGTGCCTCGCACCAGTGGCAGCCTTCCTGCGCCAACTGGGCCACCAAGTCTTCCCCTACTTAGACGACTGGCTGGTGAAAGCACCCTCGGCTGCGGACGCAGTCACATCCTCCAATGCCTGCACCACTCTCTTTCAGAGACTGGGATTGACGCTCAACCTCAAAAAATCCTGCATGGTCCCCTCAACGAAAATTACCTTCCTAGGGGCCATCTTGGACACGGAGTCCACAAAAGCCTTCCCCTCGAAGGAGAGAACAGACAAGATCCTATCCTTGGCCACGGCTGTGGCGACAAAGACACACCTGAAGGTTCGGACTTTCACCTCCCTCCTAGGGATGATGTCCTCCTGCATACTCCTCATCCCGCACTGCAGACTCAGAATGCGGCCCTTGCAGGAGGCACTCACGAGCCAATGGACTCAAAGTACCGGCTCATTCGACGACATTATTCGGATCACACCAAAAATGTCCAAAGGTCTACTATGTTGGAAACGTCGCCAGAATCTGACTGTCGGGTTACCATTTCTCATTCCAGCATCACCTCTAGTGATAACCACAGACGCCTCCCTAGAAGGTTGGGGCGCAGTTCTCCAGGACCTTCAGATCAGCGGCAAGTGGGACTCTCAAGAACAATCGCTACACATAAACCTGTTGGAGCTACGAGCCGTGTATCTCGCTCTCCAAGCCTTCTTGCCACGAATCCAGAACTCCCCGGTGCTCGTCAGGACAGACAACACCACGACGATGCACTACCTAAACAAACAAGGGGGAACGCGTTCGCTCTCTCTCTCGAGCGAATCGCAAAAGATCTGGAACTGGCTAGTGCTACACGGAATCCCACTCAAGGCGGAATACGTCCCAGGAAAGGACAATACCATCGCGGACGCACTGAGCAGGCAAAAATCCCTCTCCCACTCGTGGGAACTTTCCGACAACACCCTATCTCACATCTTTTCTCTATGGGGAGTCCCGAACATCGACCTATTTGCCACCAAGAGGAACGCCAAATGCCCAAGCTACGCAAGCTGGCATCCCCAACAAGGGTCACTAGGAAATGCCTTTTCCATCGGATGGTTCAACGCCTTTGCATACGCCTTTCCTCCATTCCCGATGATCCCACGGCTCCTCAGGAAAATGAAGGTGGAGCCCTGCACCCTGATCCTCATTGCCCCGTTCTGGCCGAGGCAACACTGGTTCTCGGATCTACTTCGACTCTCCATCAGATCACCGATTCGCCTGCCGCAGCACCCGAACCTCCTGACGATGTCCAACGGGCAAGTGCAACACCCGAACCTCCAATCGCTCAAATTATCAGCCTGGCTCCTGAGCACAGAGAGTTCGGTGGCCTGAATATCCCACAAGACTGCAGGGATGTATTGGCCAAGGCAAGGGCAGACAGTACGAACAAAACCTACACCCTCAAATGGAAGAGGTTCTGCATTTGGTGTTCGGACCAGGGCCTCCGACCCCTGACCATCACCCCTGAACAGGTGTTACCATACCTCTTGCATTTGGCGCAGTCGGGACTAGCGCATGCGTCCATCAAGGTTCACCTGGCGGCGATCTCGAGGTTCACCAGAACTGTCACGGGGCCTTCTCTGTGGTCAAGCCGTCTGGTCAAGCAATTCCTAAAGGGGCTCTACAGATCCTTTCCGAGGCCTCGGAAAGTACCTCCTACATGGCAGCTTAATCTGGTGCTCAACCAGCTCATGCGTCACCCGTTTGAGCCCATTCATCGTGCTTCTCTTAAACACATCTCATGGAAAACAGCGCTCTTGCTTGCTCTGACATCTGCCAGAAGGGTGAACGAACTGCAAGCTTTATCCATTCAGGAGCCTTACATGCAATTCAGACAGGACAGAGTGGTTCTACGACCAAACCCTAAGTTCATTCCAAAAGTACCGTCGGACTTTCATCTCAATGAACCAATAGTCCTTAAGTCCTTCTTCGCCAACCCTTCAACGGCAGCGGAAAGGTCTCTGCATTCTCTAGACCTTATGAGATGCCTAAAGTTCTACCTGGAAAAGACTAAGGCTCTCAGAAAATCCTCACAGTTGTTTGTGGCATACAGCAGACCACGAATGGGCCTGCCTCTCACGAAGCAAAGCATCTCCAGATGGATCTCCTCTGCGATCTCTTTCTGCCACGACAAGGCAGGCCGGCCTTTGAATGATCAAGTGACTGCTCATTCCAACAGGGCGATGTCCACGTCAGCAGCACTGTTTGCTGGAGTGCCAATCCTGGACATCTGCAGGGCGGCGACCTGGAAGTCACCGCACACTTTCGCCAGACACTACTGCCTGGATATTGAACTCCAGAAGGATGCGGCAGTGGGCCAGGCGGTGCTTCGCCATCTCTTTCAGTAAGGTGAGCCTTCCTACATCCCGCCTTCCAGGTATGCACATTCTTGCTCTGATGTTATTCTATCTATGCTGTCTTATTGTTGTAAGATATTGTATGCATTATCCAACATGATGGCAGAGCAACTTTACTTTACAAATGTGCTACTGTGATTGCTAGCTACTCTGATTCAGGCATGTGAATCTATGAAAGACACCCCTAATACTGGATAAGAAATGCGTTACTTACCTGTAACAGCAGTTATCCAGTATTGGTGTCTTTCATAGATTCACATGCAACCCTCCCGCCTCCCCTGGAAGGACTCACTTCCCTCTCGGAATATATTACGCCAACCTAGCTGGCTGCGTACGAAAATCTGAGGGACTGAGGCTCCTCCCAGGAAGGTTCTAGAGGGAGGTCGGAGCTGATTGGCTGACTCTGAGAGTTTGGTCCTTTTTACATAAGGACAAGGAAAGGTTGCTAAGGGGAGACCCTTGCACCTTTGTTTCTCTATGTATGTCTATGGACATTACTTTTTTATTTACCGGAGGCTCCCGTCTCGACGACGGGGAATGATTCAGGCATGTGAATCTATGAAAGACACCAATACTGGATAACTGCTGTTACAGGTAAGTAACGCATTTCTTCGTTGTATTCAACACGAAGCCGAGCTGGAAAAAGCATTGCGTACTTCAAGCCCATGTCTCTCAGTCTCCGCTTCACCCCCTGGAACCCCATCCTTTGTTTCTGAACGGACTGGGGGAAATCCGGGTAGAAGCTGACCGTAGCGTTCTCGAATTTAGTGGGGCCACCTGCCCGTGATGCCTGCAGGATAGCGTCTCTATCCCTAAAGTTAAAAATCCTGGCGATTATAGGCCGTGGAGGGGCACCCGGCTTCTGTCTCCCACCCAGTACTCTGTGCGCACGTTCTACTGCAAAAAAGTTGCTGAGGCTTGTGGGGGCGAGGTGGTTCAAAATGAGATCTTCCACAAGGAGGTCTGTAGTCAACTCAGTCGACTTCTCAGGGACCCCAATGATACGGACGTTGTTGCGCCTTGCCCGACTTTCAAAATCCTCCAGTCGGCGGGCAAAGAGGTTGTTAGAGGACCGTAAATTACGAACCTCTGTTTGCAGGTCAGACACATCGGTAGTGAGGCTGGCGGTCTTCAAATCTAAAGACTTGACCTTTTCGCTGGTCTTCGCCAGGTCTGTCCTGATCAGGTTAACATTGATCGCCACCGTGTCGAACTTTAGAGCCAATGTCTCATACTGTTGTCCTATGGAGGTCTTCATGCTAGCAATGGCACCCATGACACCACGTAGGGTCAAATCATCCAATGCAGCAGAGCCATCTCCCGCCTCTTCCAGCGACCTACTCGCTCCACTGGGGGTGCCTTTAGGCTGGGTATAGTGGTCCATGATGTTCGATTGGATGGTACCCCCTCGGTGCGTGGTTTTGGTCATCCGCTTCCCGCTGTCCGGTTTGCCCGCCATGTTGAATGGTGCGCCCCGGAGGGGCGTCTGGGACCTGGTGAAAACGACTCCTCCAAATTCAGCCACAAAAAAGTCTAAATGTGGGTCTCAGCAGGCAGCTACACGATCAGGAGAACCAGACAGCCTGTGCCAAGCGTAATTGAGGTCTAGACCGTGGGCCGCCGAAGTCGGGCAATGGTAGGCTGGGGTAGAGAAATGCAAAAACGAAACTGAAAGTCCACCCAGGGGCGCAAGCCAATTCCCGCTGGCCGTTGTTGTTCAACTAGCACCTGGGCACCACGGTGACTCGAGTCCCAGGCTGTTCCATGGAGCAGGCCACTGAAATTCGGAGTGGCGTAAGTTCGGCTCCCGGCGTCCAAATCCATTTCTGAAAGCAGCTATTATGTCAGCTGGGTTGCGTCTTCAATAACCCGTCGTCGTCATCAGGATTAGTTGCAGGATATATGCGGGAGGCGGCGAGGGTCTCGGGAGCCCTGTGCTCACGCGACCATCTTGGTTGCGCGCGAAGCTCCTCCCCTCTAAGCACATGTTGACTACCCTTCTAGGATCTGGCAGTTCAGTTTGTTGCTCTGTCAGGCTTTACCTTAGTAAAGTCTAAGATTTGAAAAACATCACCAATTTAGACAACAAACTCAAATGGTCTATATTAATCTAAATAGGCAATGAATAAAAGAGAGGTAGATGTCATTCACAAATACAAGAATCACCTTTTGGAGATTAGTTAATAGAAAAGCATTGTATGGATTTAATGGAATAGGGGTAGGATTATGCCTTTTATGCATGAATGCATTGATCATATTGTCAAGAGCAAGAAAGGTGTACTCACTATCAGTCATATGATTTCTTAGCCTAAAAACTGTAGGCACTTATTTAGAAGAGCTCAATGATTTTTCAAATGGCAGTCAAATGCGGTATTAATGATGAGGCACTTACTAACAAGTGGATTGATGTAGATGTAAGATCTCATTTAGCAGCAGGTGTTGATGGGACATCCGCCAAATAGGCAGGTGTCCACTCTGCCTTCCATTTTCTTACCCCGCCACATCAGAATGTTGGGGAATGGGGTTTTCATAAAGATCTGGACGAGGCACACGAGTGGTGAGTGATATAAATATTAGATTTATTGAAGAGCATAAAAGTACAAATTGTTTCCATAAGCCTGGGTCTAAACTGTCATCTCTGGAATCACATCCTGATTCCAGACATGACATCAAGACACCACACATCTCCCTTCGCAAAAGAACAAGAATTGCATGAAGAGAAATATACAAAATAAAAACCAAACAAACAGTAGTGGAACATATCAACAAAAGAATAAATCATGCAGCAACGGGAAGAAAACAAAATACATTGTGAAAATTACACTCTAGTGAACATATGAGAATAGAAACTAGCAATTTATACAAAACATGGAGAAAATCATAACATACTTAATCAGAACCATTACTTTTCAAAAGAGTAATCTTTATGCCAAATAGGGTTCTGACGATTTCTTTGTGGACGTTGATTACAAGGAACACCACGAGATGATGTGGAAAACCTTCTCCAATTTTTAGCGGCATTGGCAGAATTTGAACAAGATGGAACAACAGAATCATGGGCATCTTCATTTTGCCACAACCAATGAGGAACTTTAACAACTTTGGATAAGCTCCACACATTTCCATCCGATAGTGCAACTACCTGCCTGCCAACACGTATGACTTTCAAAGGATCAGAATACCGTGACTCACCAGATTTGATTAGTCTGCTTTTCTTTACACGGACCCAATCATTGACATCAATTTGACCCGAAACATCTTTCGAGACATTAACGTTATACTTATTGGTCAAATTTGACGTCCACGATTGAGACATATTAGAACAACTCTTCCGTCCCCTCATTTTTTCAAAAGGAGACAAATCTCCCATACTTCTAGGAGAATTTCTATAACACCACAAAATCTCACTTAACGCTTGTTTACAATCCTTTCCATTACGCAGAGCCAATTGTAACCCTTCCTTAAATACACGTATCCATCTTTCCACAATTCCGTTGCTCTGTGGATAGTATACAGAGGATCTTTTATGAATGATTCCATGACACCTCAAATATTCTTTCATTTCAGTAGATATAAACTGTACACCATTATCAGTGGTAACAGAATCGGGAAAGCTTTCTCTCTCAAATATCTCATTCAAAAACTTTATAACAACACTTGAGGTAATGTTTGAAACTATTTTAACCTCAGGCCATTGAGAAAATTGATCTATAAGAATAATGGCATAAACAACACATTTATTATAAGTTAAAGGTCCAGCTATATCTAGTGAAACACACTCCCAAGGACGACAAGGTCTAGAAAGGGGTAAATGTTCATAAGAAATATGCTTTTGAGATTTATCACTCAAACAGCATTCCATACAATCTCTAACTTTATGTTCAATGGCTTTGTCCATTGCTGGCCACCAAAAATCACTTCTAATTCTGTTTTTCATGCTTGTCATGCCAGGATGACCTTCATAAGCCATATTTAAAATTACTTGTTGTAACTCACAAGGAACTACCAACTGCAAACCTCTAAACAAAATGTCATCACACAGGGATAACTCATGAGCAATCATAAAGAAAGGAATTAATTTTTCTGCCAAATCAGTTTTTCGTGGCCATGACGACTTAACATACAACTTAACATCTCTCAATGTCGTGTCATTATCACATGCAGATCTCCAATCATGTTCCTGAAGAGAACCTTTAGATATTTCACAAATAGAAATAACACTTTCTAAATCAGTATCATCTTCTACAACATGGTCATCAGGAGCAGGTAATCTTGATAAGCAATAAGCTAATATATTTCTTGCACCAGGAATATACTCCACCTTGAAGTGAAAGTCTTGCAATTTGTATTGCCATCTAGCAATTCTTGAAGTTGCTTATCCACAACCCTTTGTGGTGAACAAATCAACTAAGGGTCTATGATCACTCCTGACTTTGAAAGTGGTACCATAAACATATTTGCGGAAAAACTCAATTCCCCACCAACAGGCTAAGGTTTCCTTTTCCAAAGTGGTATACTTGCACTCAGCGCCCCTTTATGGTCTGGATGCAAAACCTATAGTGACTAACTGACCTTTCTGGTATTGCATCAATACTGCACCAATCCCTGCATTGCTGGCATCGGTAACAATGACAGAACTGCATGCTGTGTCAAAAGTTGCTAACGCAGGTGCAGAAATAATACTTTTCTTTAACATTTTAGATTCCTCTTTACATTTATCATCCCACATGAACGATACATTCTTCTTCATTAAGCATCTCATGTTAAAGGTCTTATCAGCGAACAAAGGAACAAACTTCGCATAATATTCAGCAAGCCCTAAGAAAGATCTGAGCTGATCTTTATTTTCAGGATCTGGGGCTAAGTCAATGGCTCTCATCAAGTTTTGTTTTGGAGAAATACCAGCTTTACTAATCGAATGACCTAAGTAATCAACAGATGACACACCAAATCTACATTTGTCTTTTGTGAGGGTAAGACCATTGTCTTGTAAGATGCATAAAACCTTGTGCAAAATGTTTGTGTGTTCAGAGGAATTGGATGCAAAAATCAAGATGCCGTCTTGGAAATATAAGACATTTGCCAAATCTTTAAATAAATTATGCATTACCCTCTGAAAGACAGAGGAGGCAGAAATCAAACCAAATGGCATTCTTTTATATCGGAAAGTGCCTTCAGAAGTGATAAATGATGTGAGATGTTTACTGTCATCGTGTAGAGCTATTTGATGATAAGCGTTAGATAAGTCTAGGGTAGAAAATATTGAAGCCCCTTTCAATTTTGTGAACATATCATTTATATTTGGCAAGGGATGTCTCTCAACCCAAACATTATCATTTAGATCCCTCAAATCAACACATAAGCGCAGTTTGCCATTGGGCTTAAGTGCGACAACCACTGGAGATAACCACTCGGAAGATTCTATCTCCTCAATAACATCCAACTTACACAACCTTTGTAACTCACACTTAACAGCTTGTCTTAAATGTAAAGGGACATGTCTTACATTGTGCACTTTTGGTATGGCATTGTGTTTCAAAACAATCTTATGTACAAATTTCTTTAAAAGACCCAACTTCTCTGAGGCAAAGACATTAGGAAATCTCCTTTCCCATTCTAAACTAGGGTCTGATTCTACACTAGATATTAAATCAGAATACCCCAGTACCTGTTCAGGATGATTAGGATCTAAAGTTATCATCAAATCCCTTTGTTATGGCCAACCCAAAAGACAAGCACCCTCTTTAGCCACATAAACCTTAGTACTAATTGTCTTTCCTTTAACACTTAAAGTTGTTTCGAAAAAATCCGAACACATCAATGGGTTTCCTAGCATACCCAAGCAATCTTATGTCAGGAGGTGATAGAGTAGGATTGGGAAATTCTTTCATCCATTCATCACCAATAAGAGTGTGCCTAGCACCAGAATCAGCCATAACATTAATTTCTTTTCCTCCAATTACAACAGTGCAAAAAGGAGCATCTTTTACAGATGTATCAATTTCATATACTGCTAGAAGAGACTCGTAATCTTCCATGTCACTCATTACTTCCTTAACATTCTCTTCAGACAGCCCTTTACGATAAAAATTTTTGCTTTTGAACTTATTCCTATTCCTACACATTTTTGTGAAATGAGCTTTTAATTTACAATATCTGCATACTTGACTGATGGCTGGACATTTTCTGTCATTTGCTAAATGACCTGAAATACCACACTTAAAACAAACATATTCTTTTTTTTTCTTGAAATTGCAGAGTCTTATTTTTCGGTTTATTGTCATCAGAGTAAGTTTTCTTGACAAGATTTACTTCCGAGACCTTTTGCTCAGCAAGTTCTTTCAATCCCAATTTCATATCCTCAAAACGATGAGCAATGTCCAAAGCTTTGTCCAAGGTTAAGTCTTCAGTATCCAATAACTTTCCTTTTTCACATCAGCAACTTTATGCACCATTTGATCACGTAGCATTTGGTCTTGGAACGTTGAATAGTTGCACTTTGACACTAAAATTCTTAAATCATTCATGAAAGAATCGATTGATTCATTGGGCATCCGACCTCTACTAAGAAATTTGTGTCGTGAAACCACTTCATTAACCTTTTTAATATATTGCTTATCCAATTGACACATAGCTTCATCATAGACATCCACTTTTCCTTCGGTGGTGGATTTCGCATTTCCACTTGGAGGTAAATGAGTTAAAGCGTGTCTACCTTCTGCACCCAAACAATGTTTCAAAATAGCCAATTTTCTTTTTTCAGTGTAGTCATCACCACCAATTGCCTCAATATATGCTTGGAAACCTTCTTTCCATCTTTTCCATTCCAAAATAGGCTCACCAGCAGAGGCTAGAAAAGGTGCTGGTGCAGAAAAATTATCCATTTTTGGATTACTTAATGAAATAATAAAATTAAAAAAAAAATTTAAAAATGTATTTCTTCTCTTTCTCTAAAACAAAATTTATAATTCCAAATGTATCTTGCAATGAAAGCGTTAAAATGTATTAATAACTGTTAGAAAGGCCAAAATTAAAGTTACGATGCAATGACAAACAAAACAACGTTGTAAAGCTTGTTCGAAATGGTTTTGTATGTAATATTATGGGATTGGTTCCCAAAGTATGGCCGCCGTGCGTTTTGACGTTTACACGCTATGCCACATCATTTGCGTGTGTATTGTTGCAAATCGGCTCCCAAAACATGGCTGCCTTACGTTTTGACGCTCCTACGTCAAACGTTATGCAAGCGTCAGGGTCTGTCCTAAGCTCCAGGGCTCTGAGAAACAGCATTAAAATGCATAAAAAACTCACCGGACCTCTTAAACACACGTGGTTTCCGGGAATCGTGGTCAAACGTCGAGAGAAATGCTTCGGTAGTCCAAATTACGATGGAAATAAAAATTAAAATGTACTGCTCTCGAGGACCCTGATCTGCATCGAGCAGGACTCCAGGCTTGAAAGTTCGCCTCCGATCGTCGCCAATATAAAGATCTGGACGAGGCACACGAGTGGTGAGTGATATACATATTAGATTTATTGAAGAGCATAGAAGTGCGAATCGTTTCCATAAGCCTGGGTCTAAACTGTCATCTCTGGAATCACGAGCGCACAGCGTTCCTGATTCCAGACATGACATCAAGACACCACAGTTTTCCAAAGGTATTTCTGATGGCAGAGAC
This sequence comes from Lissotriton vulgaris, assembly GCF_964263255.1. Taxonomy (NCBI): domain Eukaryota; kingdom Metazoa; phylum Chordata; class Amphibia; order Caudata; family Salamandridae; genus Lissotriton; species Lissotriton vulgaris. Next base: position 815,883,434 of record NC_141696.1, on the reverse strand, counting down.
TCTTCCGGGTCTGCCAAGGATAGACCATGGTGTCTGACTGAATGCCAGTGGAAATCTCAGCAGAGAGGCTGCCCAATTCTAGTAATGCCCGTGCCAAATTTCACACCAGCATCATTTCTTTCTACACCTGCCATGTAACTAAAGTGATCATGTGCCTAAAAAGTTCTGAAATGCCCCCCAAATCAAGGAAAATGCTTTGTAGAGACCAAACACAAGAAACACATTTCTATAATCAATTCTATAATCATTGTCTTTCAATTTGCAGCAAGCCACTCATGGGATGGAAAGGAAAGATGACAAGATGGATACATGGTTGAATGTATGATCATAGGATAGTAAATACTCACTTTAGATGAATCCTGGGCTTCCAATAGAACTTGTGTCTCCAAAGTCAAGCTGGAGCAATCTGTTTTGTTGATGCTTTGTGTTTGTTGACTTTCCTGCTATCTTTCAGAATGGAAAAATAAATAAACAAAGGACTGATTGTAATCAGAATGAATGAATAAGTGTGTGATAGCTGTTGAATAGCACAACTCCTGAAGTGCTCCTGTGCTGAAGAATCAGACGCAAGATGTTTTGAAGAGGTGAGTTGCATGTCTGTGAGCAATTGCATATGGGGAAAGCCTTCCAAAATTAAGGTTTCAGAAATGCAAAACATACTCCATCTTAAGACCTGCAGGTTCAGTTATGCTTTGAGATTAATCATATAAAACTATGTCAGTAGTGGCTGCAATTGAGCTGATTTGGTGCAATTTCTTATGTTGTGGGGCCTCTAGACTGAAAGAATCTTTTTGGATTGGAATGTCATGAAATTGTGGAGCATTAAAACTAAATAGTGTCTTGTAATGCTCCACAAAAAATATCTGCGAGAAAGTTAAGGAATCACTTTCTTCCTTGTGCAATCCAAATAAAAACTTTAATTGCATTTTGTGTTCCAGGCCCATTCGGCTAAAAGGGCTTCAGCCCCCCCCCCCCCCCCTTCTCGTCACGGGAGGGGGGGGGGGGTTAGCTATCATTGGTGCAGCCAGTGCAATACACCGGGGCCCAAAGGTGGAAGTGGGTACAGTCTGCCAGCTGATGCTATTTCAAAGGCTGTCTGTTCTGATTTGTTTTTTAAACACAGTGCATACCAGGAGTTTGGCTGTGTTTACTTTTCAGAAGAAGGGGTAATGAGGGGAGAGCTAGGGAATAGTAAAGGAGAGGAAAAGGGTGAGAGAAAATTATAGAGTTAAAGATTAGGAAGGAGGAAGGAAAAAGGTAATAGAATGGAAGAAAGAATAAGGATGAGCGAGAAAGAATAAGGAGATAAGAATGAGCAAGGGAAAATGAAGAGAAAGGAACCAAAAGTAAGGACAGAAGCGAAGAAGGAGATGAGGATGTGTGAGAGATAGAAAAGGAAAAAGAGAGAGACTGGCCAAGGGGATAGAGAGGAGAGTGAGGAAGTGTAATCGTGATCCCATCTGAGATAAGTTAGGAGTGCGTTATAATCATTTGTAGTCAGCACTCAGTGATATTCAGAGTAATTAATCATACTAATGGAAGTGAAATAGTGCATATTTAAAGTATCCCATAACGTAATATTCTTGCATAGAATGTGAATATTAAAGTTGTGTAACCCTTACATATTTTGATGTGACTGGAAAAATTATAACGAAATGCCTTGTGAGATTATTAACTAGGATGTGTGCAACTAGTATTTGACATCATACTTATAACCAGAATTAATTATGCGCAGGTATGATTACAATGACACTTTCATTATGTGTTGCATTATATTCATGCATATGAGAAGCTGCATCTATTTTATTTGTGTGTAAAAATGGGCACCTGTTTGTAACCTAGTGCCGTACCCAAAGTCGACAGTTACATTGAGACCGAATGTGTATTTTAGCCTGTTTTATTCATGTTTCATTTCATTTTAGCATAATGTTCTCTGTTTCTGTGCAAGCTCGCATTGTAATCTCACGTTTTTTCTGTGTTTAGCCTTTGCTGCAGAATGTTTCATCTCATTTTGTTTCCACTGCAGTTGTGGATAAGCCTCATTAGTTAGAATGAAGAAGTTTTGTTTTAATAGATAGCAAGGCATGAGAAGAGGTTGTTGTTGAGGGAATCGGATTAATGAGTGAGAAGAGGAGTTCTCATGGCAGAGGAGAGGAAGGACGAAGGACAAGAGAAGGTTGCAACTTGTCGATGTGGAAAAGGTGGTGGGAGTATCCAGTTGTGCCAGAGCTATGGAACATTACCAAAGAGGAGGTAATGTGGGAGTGTGAATTCGACTGCAGTTGATATTATGTGCTGCTCTTAGTGAGGGAGAGTCAACTTAGGTTTCACAGAGAACAAGCCAATGCTTCTGTTTGAGTGGATTTATGCTACTGAGACCCATTGTTGGAGTATACCTACTGAAGACTCTGACAGCTGACACCTTTCTACCTTTCTTTGTTAGACTTACCCTTATCAGATGTTCCTTAGATTAGGGTTGACACTATAGGATAGTGTAGGGAAAGATAGATTGCTCATGTTTCCCAAAAATAATCGCCTGATGACATTTAATGGGCATTTCTTTTTCCTGATCGTTTGCATCATCACTTTTAAGTTAGTTATTTGCTTTGCACTATATAGGGTACATCTCTTCAGGAGATGTAGACTTATTTTGACCTTTCTGTATTTTATTATGGTTATGATGAAACTGAATTACATTGACTTAGTTCTAAACATATAGATAAATCTTACTAAACTCAGATACCATGTCCAGTGGATTCCTGTGTGGCCATATTAATTGTACTGTACTGATATGTTAACAAATGATAGTTTCCCCCCCTCTGCCTTTCATGCTACCAAAAAGATTGTCGCTCTGAGAGTAACTGAAAGTTTGGGTCCAAGCCCTCGCAAGAGCATTACATTGAGGAAGGAGATGAGAGGAGAGAGGGTTGGAGACAGGGAAGTGAGAGGAAAAGACGAGTAGACTGAGAAGCTGGGAGACCCGTAAATTACATTAGTGTAGCAGGGGCAGTGGCATCAAGATCCAGACTTGTCTTGAGCGTGCTGTACCTTATTCATATCAGTAGTTTAATACCAGCAGGTGGGTCTAGTTCCATTGCGTGCACTAGGGCCCATGACCCTCAAGTTACGCCACTGATCTTAGCTTGCGCTCCTACAGGTTACTGGACTCACGCTGTTCTTCAGCTGCTGTATACTGGGCTGAGCTGGGGATTTGGCCTCAGTGAAGCCTCGTACCACGTATTTTGCAGTTCATCCAGAGAATGAATACATAGCAAGTATGGGAACTGTGTTAATTTAATTGGTGGGAAAAGCATTCTTTTATGTTATAAAAGCTCAATAGGAAAGTGCAATTACCACAGAAGTCTGTGTATGTAACCAGTCACATAACAGAATTCTGGTTGGTCTACTGGGGAATAGTGACGTACCATAGTACCACGAAGTCCCAACCTGTGACTCAAAGCACTTTAAATATGCAACTTAAAATTGTATTACATACAATATAAGATAGACACAAAGGGGCAGATGTATCATCCGTTTTTTTTGTCGCAAACGCTGCGATTCGGAAAATAGCAGCGTTTGCGACAAAAAAAACGGGAATCGGAATGTATCATTCAAAAAGCCTCGCAATATTAAGGAATCGCTAATTTAGCGATTCCTTAATATTGCGAGGCTTTTAAGAAATAGCAAATTGCGATTTTAGATTTGAAATGTATCAAGCATTTCAGTGTTGCGATTTTTGACTAAGAATTCGCAAATTACCATCAACTTGTAGTTGGTGGTAACTTGCGAATTCTTTTCAAAAAGCACTTTTTTTAAATTCTAAAGGTGCCATATGACGCTCATACATGCCCTTAGGGCATGTATGTGCGCCATATGCGTACACATATCAAATTCAGGGGTGCAGCAGGGTGTCCTTAAGACACCCTTGCACCCTTGAAATTATTCTCAATTTGCGATTAGCTAATTGCTAATCGCAAATTGAGTATAATTTTACATTCATTCCTATGGGCCTCCTGGCCCATAGAAATGAATAGGAAATTATTCCTTAATTGCGATTAGCAATTTGCTAATCGCAATTAAGGAATTCTAAGGAATCGCTAAATAATAGCGAAATTCTACATACATACCATCTTGCACTTCTCAAATAGCGATTCCTTAACAATCGCTATTTGAGAAGTGCAAAATGGTATCTTGATACATCTGCCCCAAAGGGAGTTAGACTCAGATTTACTAACACTTTGTGTCAGAATTGTGTCCCAAAAGTAATGCAACCCCAGCACAAAGTGTAATTAGCTGTGGGGGCGGAATTCCTAGTTGGAATTCTGTTCTGCACAATTAAGAGAGCTTGGTGTTCCTGCACCCGGAATTACTGGGTGCCGGGACAGCAAATCTGATTTTACTGGTCGGTAAATCCAGCAGGTAAAATCACTGAGGGAAACAGCTGCACTGTAGCCCAGACCTCATCCATAACCCTGTCTCGAACCTCAGACATGGAATATCTACTCCCCCTGGCAGCTACCATTCTTCCTTCCTTGCTTCACCTCCCCCAACCCCACCTTAACAAAGCCATATGCATACTCATAGCAGGTAGTATTGCCAACTGATGGGCATTTACTTATTCAATTTCAGGAGGAATGGAAAATGCATTAGGAACTAAGCCTTTGACGTGCCAGTCCCACATCCTGAAATCAGATGCGTTAGTACATTAATCTCAATATTTTGAGACCTGTATATATGTGGCCTCAAACGAGCAAATGTAACTTTGGTCAACAGTTAGCTAGAAGTGCTTTTCTGAAAACCGAATCAAAAATATTTAATGAGCTCATTGTTATATCACTGAAGGAATTTTGGAGTATTGGCAAAAAGGGTCATTGTCTTGAAACCTCTTTGTGAAATCTATTTCTAAAGAGCTTTATATTGAAAACTGTAGGTGCTGCTTTTTATTTGTCAGCTCTCTTATTCACCTTCTTAAAGATCATCCAGTAGCCTATTGAACATTGTCAAATCTACCAAAACATGTCAGTAGCCTATAAAAATTAATAAATCCGCTAAAACTTGGTTACTGTAATCATGTGATCAATATGTTTAAAATACACAATTTATCACAGTTTTCTTGCATTGTCTCTAAGGCTAGCTCTGCCATTCTGAAGTGTTAGCACTGCCTCTATTGATTGACCTGTTAGCCACCACTCTCCGAACATTGGGTCTAGTTGCGCCTCTGATCTGGTCTGTTACCTTCACTTCTATATATTGTCTGACATATATTCTTGCCAGTATAGCTACCAAGGAGTGCATGACTCATGTCAGTTTTTCTTGGTACTCCTGAACATATTGTTATGGATATAATCTAGAGCTGGTGACATTGTCATCTGTAGTTTTGAAAAAATATTCTTGCGGAAGGAAACAAGGCAAATCACATATATTCACTAACCAGGACGTGGTGCATATGGCTAGTTTGCATCTGTCATAGACCTGTGAGGGAGAACACACATACCACCAAAAAGCGATGCACATGCTCACCACTCTCGCTAGGGACACAGAATGGAGAAAAACGTACCACAGCCCTTTCAATGAGAGAAAAGGATGCAATGACATACCTGTATGTTAGCAGGTGGTGGTGTTACTCGCAAGCTCTTTCATCCCTGTTTAAATCCAAGGCTAATTGCCACGAAATGGCATTAACGTTCACACACAGGCTTACCATCATATTTAAGGTTTTGGTGCTAAAAATGAGGAATAACATCCAGTAACAAGGTTAGCCAGCATTTTCCTAATTTTATCTACGTATTTGCCAGGAGTTTTTGCTTGCGTAAAAGTAAATTAATACAATCCTCACACCATGAGTTAATAAATAAAATAATTCATAATGCAGCAGCATGCCACCAACATCAGCTTGTAACATTTGAGGGCATAAAACCACCAAAACAGGGGAAGGAGAATGAAGATGGCCGAACATCAAGATACAATTACTTCCTTTTGCTCGAACCTGGGCAGTTTTCCAGCATTGGTCCAAATTGGGGTAAAAGGATAAACAGCTTGGAATATATATCATTCGAGCAAAGAGACAGATACAGGCCTCCCTATAGCAAATTAAATGATTTCAATATACCAGCATCAGGCATGTGTATCATTTTAACAAGGCACGGGTACTCAACAACACTGTGCCCGTATAAGAGGCCTTCCATACTGGCTCAAAAGCATTGACAGAGGTAGCCAACGACAGCGGAGCGTAGATCATAGGGGTCATTACCTGAATCACGCAGAACTTTGTCCTGACAAGGAGGAACCAGCACCGGAGTGCGCAGACCGCGAGCACCAGGCACGCCACTGCCGCTTCGGGACTACAGGTCCCGGCAGCCTTTGCGGCGGAGGCGCGTTCCCTGACGCCGATCCTAGGCGCCAGGAGGGGCGTACAAAAGCAAACAGCCCTCGGTGAAGCGGGGGGAGCTCTTCAGAGCCAACGACAGCGGAGCGTAGATCACAGGGGTCATTACCTGAATCACGCAGAACTTTGTCCTGAAAAGGAGGAACCAGCACCGGAGTGCGCAGACCGCGAGCACCAGGCACGCCACCGCCGCTTCGGGACTACAGGTCCCGGCAGCCTTTGCGGCGGAGGCGCGTTCCCTGACGCCGATCCTAGGCGCCAGGAGGGGCGTACAAAAGCAAACAGCCCTCGGTGAAGCGGGGGGAGCTCTTCAGAGCCAACGACAGCGGAGCGTAGATCACAGGGGTCATTACCTGAATCACGCAGAACTTTGTCCTGACAAGGAGGAACCAGCACCGGAGTGCGCAGACCGTGAGCACCAGGCACGCCACCGCCGCTTCGGGACTACAGGTCCCGGCAGCCTTTGCGGCGGAGGCGCGTTCCCTGACGCCGATCCTAGGCGCCAGGAGGGGCGTACAAAAGCAAACAGCCCTCGGTGAAGCGGGGGGAGCTCTTCAGAGCCAACGACAGCGGAGCGTAGATCACAGGGGTCATTACCTGAATCACGCAGAACTTTGTCCTGACAAGGAGGAACCAGCACCGGAGTGCGCAGACCGCGAGCACCAGGCACGCCACCGCCGCTTCGGGACTACAGGTCCGGGCAGCCTTTGCGGCGGAGGCGCGTTCCCTGACGCCGATCCTAGGCGCCAGGAGGGGCGTACAAAAGCAAACAGCCCTCGGTGAAGCGGGGGGAGCTCTTCAGAGCCAACGACAGCGGAGCGTAGATCACAGGGGTCATTACCTGAATCACGCAGAACTTTGTCCTGACAAGGAGGAACCAGCACCGGAGTGCGCAGACCGCGAGCACCAGGCACGCCACCGCCGCTTCGGGACTACAGGTCCCGGCAGCCTTTGCGGCGGAGGCGCGTTCCCTGACGCCGATCCTAGGCGCCAGGAGGGGCGTACAAAAGCAAACAGCCCTCGGTGAAGCGGGGGGAGCTCTTCAGAGCCAACGACAGCTGAGCGTAGATCACAGGGGTCATTACCTGAATCACGCAGAACTTTGTCCTGACAAGGAGGAACCAGCACCGGAGTGCGCAGACCGCGAGCACCAGGCACGCCACCGCCGCTTCGGGACTACAGGTCCCGGCAGCCTTTGCGGCGGAGGCGCGTTCCCTGACGCCGATCCTAGGCGCCAGGAGGGGCGTACAAAAGCAAACAGCCCTCGGTGAAGCGGGGGGAGCTCTTCAGAGCCAACGACAGCGGAGCGTAGATCACAGGGGTCATTACCTGAATCACGCAGAACTTTGTCCTGACAAGGAGGAACCAGCACCGGAGTGCGCAGACCGCGAGCACCAGGCACGCCACCGCCGCTTCGGGACTACAGGTCCCGGCAGCCTTTTCGGCGGAGGCGCGTTCCCTGACGCCGATCCTAGGCGCCAGGAGGGGCGTACAAAAGCAAACAGCCCTCGGTGAAGCGGGGGGAGCTCTTCAGAGCCAACGACAGCGGAGCGTAGATCACAGGGGTCATTACCTGAATCACGCAGAACTTTGTCCTGACAAGGAGGAACCAGCACCGGAGTGCGCAGACCGCGAGCACCAGGCACGCCACCACCGCTTCGGGACTACAGGTCCCGGCAGCCTTTGCGGCGGAGGCGCGTTCCCTGACGCCGATCCTAGGCGCCAGGAGGGGCGTACAAAAGCAAACAGCCCTCAGCTACGCGGGACGCGAGCGGGACGCCCGGGGCGAAGCCCGGGCAAAGGGCGGGCCCTCTGTGGCCCTCAGAGGCACGAAAAGGCCAGGCAAGGCCATTCCCTATCCATCTTCCGGCTGATTACCAAGGTACTGTTCCTAGTCTGCTACTTTGTTCACCAAACTATATTGCTGTGATCGGTCCGCCTTTATCTTGACACTGATTGTCAGCCACAACACATTATTCCATTGGCTCTTTTTTGAATACATCTTAGGGCGAGTTTTCTGTAGGCTGTCCATAGCCACAGTTTTAACAATGGTGAAAAACGGGCACCTGCGCCGGATGAGACTGTGAATACCTTAGACTCATATTTGGTACAAGTGGTTAACGATATTAACAATAAGCGAAGGCAATCTCTAGGCTTGAGTCAATCACCTATCATGCCTCCAGAAAGCCCTTCGACAAGCGTACTTAGCACCGCGACATCTGACCCACCGCAAGAAAACCCCACAATATATCCTACAGATCTGAACCCTCACTCTAATGGAACCGTGGACAACGCCGATGTTGATTCTGATCCTCGATCAGATAGATTAGACCCGATAGACCTATCAGTCAACGCCATCAATGACTCAAACCATCAGATATCCATTACGGACGCAGCATCACAATCCCCGCAGCCCGTCACACGGGCTGTCAGAGCCTGTTGTAAATCCGTAGCCAAACGGGGGGGGAAACATCTAGGTAGAAAAAAGGCCACCACCCCACCTCCTAGACGGCTAGGGAAACTGGTGGATCTCGATACTGATAGTGAGCCTAGAAGTAATAATGATGACGACCTCTTCAATAGGATCCAAGATATGATAGACATTAAAATCAAGACTATAATCAAACCTCTGATCGGGAAACTGGATAAACTAACATCTGAGGTCAAAAAGCTGGGCGCGGTTCATAGCAAGTTGGCTGACGAGGTCGAAAATGTATCCTCCCTCGTCACAAATTTCATACCCACTAATGCGGAGGTTACTCCTACTGAAAGTAACCCGCAACCCACTCAGCAAGGGTCACCGCTTCCGCCTCCATTACCACCACTTTCATTACCTGTACCTGGACAGGACACAGATGCTGCAGACCCCCGTATCAGCATAACTGCTGCCACAGTGGGAACACAGCAAGAGGATGTTTCAGCTCAATTTATTTTGGAAGCCTCACCGGTTGTTCTGGTGTTGGCAAATGTCCCTGTTCTAGCACAAGGCAAAGTAGAGTCCAATCAGGATCTAAAAGATAAAGCGCTGTATTGGCTCACTAACAATATGTTCATGACAGATCAAGGGTACGATAAGCTGGCAGGGGACATTGTCATGTCTAGGAGGGTATCTTGGATCGGTAGCAAGCCTAAAAAGTTTAAAGGGGATTGCGTCATTTTAAACTTCGCAAATGCGGAGGTTCTTCCAGACATTCTGAATAATGTCTTTCCACCCCAACGTCGTAGAGGCTCCATTGTTCCTCTCACCCTCAAGTTCTTTTTCGACGAGACTAAGTTTCGCACCTTACCTAAATTCACCAGTAATAATAGACACACCAATACTAGTAACTGGAGAGCTGCCACCAGACCTCGACAACCAAATGACTGGTTTCAGCCTATAGCTTATCAGGACCCAGGAAGATTCCATCGCCCGACTGAGTTGAACATCAGGCCTGTCTTGGCACAAGAGCCAAGAGGTAACGTTTGGGGTGGTGGCTTTCTGGGTGACGATCGTAACGCCCGGGGCTTTAGGCCAACACACTGGCTGAGAAACGACCAGTTCCTGCAACACCCAAATACTCCACAACCCATGTGGAACTCAGTACCATATGGTCAGGGTCAGGTAGCTACCCCGTTTGAGTGGGGCTTTAGCACAGGCAATAGGTTTGCCCCTCTATCTGACTTAAACACTTGCGATTGACTTGAACCAGGAGTCAGGCAAGTAAGGGAGGCGTCGAATGACCCATTATCAGTAAGTGGTGTTCTGGTATCGCAACAAACAGCTGAAGGAGCATCAGAGGGCGTTAACGATTCAAGGCTACCCATTGACTCATGTAAGATCATAAGTTGGAACGTAGCAGGTATAAATGCAAAACACCAGGATCAAGCATGGCTGAGCTTTGTCTCAAAATATCACATCATCGCCTTGCAACAAACTTGGGACACATCTAACAATCTCTGGTGGGATGGGTTCACCAGTTTCGCTAAACCTGCAGTACCCAGCAGAGCGGGCAGAGCCAAAGGGGGCTTGGTGATTTTATTCTCATTAGCCCTAAAAGGTAGCTATAGGCAGATCAGCGCTGACTCTGATAACATCCTAATAGTCGAGAGGGTGATCAACAAAGAAAGTAGGACACTGTATGTCAACTTTTATAATTCTGGGAACAGCGATTACAGTGGCTGCAATATCGCCAACCTGGACAATATTTTAAACACAGTATCACAGGATATCAACTTTGCTTTTGAGTTTATTTTATTAGGCGATTTTAATATTCATCCATGTGGATTAGCCTGCAAGGGAAGAGATGTTAACGAGGCTGATGACGCAGCCACACGGGGACCTCACTTCGAACATTCTGTAGAGGGGCAGGAGCTTGAAGAGCTACTGGCTAATTACGATTTACACGAACCTGACTGTGGCCTGAGAAGTCCAACCTTTACTGGTGCCCAACACGGAACAGTGATTGACTATATTTTTGTTTCATCAGGCATCTTAAATCGGTCTATGGCCTACTGAACAGTCCCTACACACTATAGTGACCACAATCCAGTCCTACTTGAAGTGGCATGGGGAGCCCATATGGGGGCACCACCAGCAATGCCTAAATCGGCTCATCCCCTGAGGACCTCTGATCAAAACAGACATGTAAAGTGGGCTAAAGTTATCCCGGAAAACTTTCACGAAAAATGCTACCCAAAAATTAAAGCTCAGGTGGAGCTATGTAGAGATCCGGGCACCCAAGGGATTAAAATAATAGCAGCTTATGAGGCAATCTGCAATCAGGTCTCTAAGGATCTTCTTGCCAAACCTACCCAGGGAGCCCATGGGCATAAGTGATGGTTCGACCCTGCATGCTCGAAAGCCCACAGAGAACTGCTGGCGGCACTTAAATCTGCTCCTAGGGTTAAAGATGACATCTCGAGATTAAGGAAAGCCTATAAAGCAGCCATAAAGAACCGTAAAGACATCATTAAACGTGAAACATGGGAAAATCTCCTTTCAGCGGCAGTACTGAAGGACAGTAGGAGATTTTGGGAAATCATCAAACAGCCCTTATTTCTTGACGACAGTAACGATTCCATGGATTGCGTGATCACCGACGAGTCTTGGTTGTCTTTCTTTGAAAATGTATACGGGGGTGATGACGAAGGAACCAAAAAAGGCAAACTGTATAACATAGATGCCCACCCTATCGTCTTTAACCCTCAAGAAGTGGAAAAAGCCCTGCTGGCAACCACTAAACATAAGGCACCAGGGCCAGACGGAGTACCCGCTGACTTTTTCATGTTTTCACCTAAACTGTGGGCTGAGGTCTTGTCAAACGTATTTAATGCAGTCACCGGTAATTCAGCCCCCGCTTCATGGGCCAAATCTACTATCGTCCATATCTTTAAAAACAAAGGTCGGCGGGACGACCCCGCATTTTACAGGCCAATATCCCTCCTGGACTCAACTGTAAAAATCTTGGGTAGAGTCCTCTTATCTAGATTGAGGGAGAACGTCGAGGGTTGCGGTGGGTTGTCCGAACTGCAATACGGCTTCAGAGAGAGAAAAGGGACCATTGAACAATGCATTAACCTGCACCTACTCATCTCTAAGTATACGGTGGCCAAGGAGGGTTCCGTGTTTCTCGCATTTATGGACCTTTCGTCGGCGTTCGACCTCGTCAACAGGTCAAAACTGTGGGCGATCCTGTTGGAGATGGGCATCGATGAAGCTTTGGTTACATTCATGGCCGCGTTGCATCAGGAGCTCTTTGCAGCCGTACGTGTGTCAAACAATGGCAGATGTACTCCACTGTTTAAATCACTAAAGGGGGTACGGCAAGGTTGCATTTTAGCCCCCACGCTTTTTACCATCTACATCAATGGCCTGGGGGCACACCTGCGTGGCCAGGACGCGGACGTCCCGCGCGCAGGAGATGTGCAAATACCCGGCACTCCTGTACGCGGACGACGCGGTGCTGATAGCCCGCACTGGTGCTGGACTTCAGCTCCTATTGGATGCCTTCGGTTCTTTTATGGAAAATTTGGATCTGAAGGTGAACGTTTCCAAATCACATATGATGGTCATGGGGCGTGAGTGTACCAAAAAAAGTCATAAATCATTTTTTTGCAGTGGGGCCCCTGTCTCAAAGGTAACCACATTCCCCTATCTGGGCGTTTTGTTTGATCAAAAGGGAACATGGGGGCCACAGATAAGAGCAAAAAGGTTGGCCGTAACCAGGTCTTCCTCAGCGATCCTGGGCTTTGCGGGTAAGTTGGGAGCTAGGCCCATGGAAGCCCTTCTAAAGATCTACAAGTGTAAGCCTGTGGCCATCGCACTTTATGGATCCCCCGTGTGGGGCTATGTAAATCTTGATCCTATCCAGAGAGCAGAAAACAGATTCATTAGATCCCTCCTCTCTGTACCTCAGTCAGCCCCAACTTATTCGATACATCAAGAGGTGGGCTTACCCTACTTGTCGGATTCACTAAGCTTAGCGCCGCTGATCCTATGGCTGAAAATGTGGTTGAATGAAGATCTCCCACTGAATCATAAAATATTGAAAGATGTTCTTTCCCTAGACAAACATAGGAGTATTCCATGGCTGGCCTATCTAATTAAATCATTCACTGACTTAGGTCGACCAGAACTTTTTTCATGCCCAGAAAAAATCAAGGCCTTGGACATAGTCCATATAAAAAAGGCATTCATGGAAAGGAAGGCAGCGCGTCGCGAGGACGTTGAACTACTGAAGCCTTCAGTTAGGTCACATAACCTTTTGGTTAGTGCTCCCTCTCTTGCCCCTTATCTCAGTTTTGTTACATACCCTTATCACAGGTTTTTATTGACAAAGTTTAGGTTTAACCTGTTACATTTTTATTTAGGTTCTTTTAAGCGATGGCAGAAGCCAGAGCTAGCTCCACCCTGCAGTTGTGATGACTTCTCGGTGCAGGACACAATGCATTTCGTCATGTTCTGTAGCCTATATCACGAGCAGAGGAAAAAATATTTGCTCCCCATCCTGAAAGAAGCGGGTTTTACACAGGTACGCCCGGCGCTGCTTTATGTACAGCTTGTGTCAAATCCACGTACAACCTTCTGCATAGCTAATTTCCTAGTGGCTGCTGCTAGGGTGAAAGCTGCTGGTCAAATTTCGCCTTCTTAATATTGTATATAGTATTTTTTAACGTGTATGTAGATTGATGCTTTTTTTTAACACGCAATGTTATGTATGTATCCTATGCTATGTTTTATTGTTTGCGTTTCTTTGTATGACTTGGAATAAGTCAAATAAAGATATCCTGACTGACTGACTGACACATATATTCACAAACCAGGACGTGGTGCATATGGCCAGTTTGCATCTGTCATAGACCTGTGAGGGAGAACACACATACCACCAAAAAGCGATGCACATGCTCACCACTCTCGCTAGGGACACAGAATGGAGAAAAACGTACCACAGCCCTTTCAATGAGAGAAAAGGATGCAATGACATACCTGTATGTTAGCAGGTGGTGGTGTTACTCGCAAGCTCTTTCATCCCTGTTTAAATCCAAGGCTAATTGCCACGAAATGGCATTAACGTTCACACACAGGCTTACCATCATATTTAAGGTTTTGGTGCTAAAAATGAGGAATAACATCCAGTAACAATGTTACCCAGCATTTTCCTAATTTTATCTACGTATTTGCCAGGAGTTTTTTGCTTGCGTAAAAAGTAAATTAATACAATCCTCACACCATGAGTTAATAAATAAAATAATTCATAATGCAGCAGCATGCCACCAACATCAGCTTGTAACATTTGAGGGCATAAAACCACCAAAACAGGGGAAGGAGAATGAAGATGGCCGAACATCAAGATACAATTACTTCCTTTTGCTCGAACCTGGGCAGTTTTCCAGCATTGGTCCAAATTGGGGTAAAATGATAAACAGCTTGGAATATATATCATTCGAGCAAAGAGACTGATACAGGCCTCCCTATAGCAAATTAAATGATTTTAATATACCAGCATCAGGCATGTGTATCATTTTAACAAGGCACGGGTACTCAACAACACTGTGCCCGTATAAGAGGCCTTCCATACTGGCTCAAAAGCATTGACAGAGGTAGCAAGGAACCAAGTGGATATGTGGTATTTAGAGCTCGTTTAACACATAGTTAAGGCATAATAAGTAAGATCACTGATTTATATTAAAGACCAGTACTAACTGATTAGGAAGGGCTGTCATTTAAAAAAAGATTAACTCCAATTTTACAATAACAAATGATAGAAAAATAGCTAGGGGAAAATATAGTCATAAAAATTGCATTTTATGCTGGAGCTCTTGGAATCAAGAAGATCCAGATGTGTGAAAATAAAGTTCATATTTAAATGACAAAGAGAGATTTCAAGTACTGCCAAATGATTCTCCAATAATACTCGGAATATATTAAAACACTTTTAAATAATGTCTTTGGAAACAGATAGCTAATTGAAAATACACAGTATTGTTTAAGTCAAGAATATTCAGTGACACCAATCATTTACATCAAAATACTTAAAACTTTGATGAATCTGCATATTGAACCCATAAAATCTGGGTTCAACTGACTTCTGAATGTCGAGACACCTTTTAAAACATTCTGAAGAACGTTTTGAATACAAGTTTCAAATACACCATTAATGTTTTGAGAAAGATTACTGTGTACTATTGATGTAAAATGATTGTAAAACATTCAGAACGTACAAAGAGTTAGGAATGGATAATGTTAAAGATGGAAAAAATGAAGTTTCCATTGCCAAAATGTTACACGTAATAACTTCATGGAACTATTTCTAATCGTAAGACAAAAACTAGTGACAGATATCAGAAATGTGGATGTGATCAATAGCAGCATCTGCATGTACAAATATTGTTATGCATAAATTAAGTTTCACACATGACATTGTCTTAATAAGGATTGGAATAGAGCAAAATGTACAAGGAACATAAATTAAGTCTGATTCATTAAGAGGATTTCATTCTCATTAAAAGTAAGCAAAAATAAAATTCACTTTTTGAATGTAAAATTAACTTGAGACTCAAAAAGGAAAACTAGCTTGTTTACAAAACAAGCTAACCGAAAAAAGTATTTAATTGAAAGGGGGTAGGTTTCAAGCAGCGACGGCTCGTGGAGGGAGTTACGGTGGGGCAGGAGGGCGGGGAGGGGGAGGGGCAGGGCGGAGGTTGCTAAAAACCGGCATATGGATAATTGAAGGTAAGTAAACAATTTAATTAATAAAACGAATTTCGTAGCTCGCACTGCATTGCATTTTGCGATGCAAGGCGCACTACGAAATTCGTTTTATTAATTAAATTGTTTACTTACCTGCAATTATCCATATGCCGGTTTTTAGCAACCTCCGCCCTGCCCCTCCCCCTCCCCGCCCTCCTGCCCCACCGTAACTCCCTCCACGAGCCGTCGCTGGTTTCAAGTCAAACCCTACTTTTAAAAAGGAACCGTTGAAAAAACAAGACTTTGAGAACGAAGAAAATATAATATATGAACAATTTGCAGGGGGAAGCTATAACAAGTAAACGTTAAAACAAGTGATAAAAATGCATAAAAAGAAACAAGGGATTAACTATGGAAAACTAAACATAAAGGAAAAACTAAAACATTAATTTATGCATCAAAATATTCTACATTACGTCTAAAATGTAAAAGAATTGCCTTAAAGCATTGGCAACTTTTGGAATGAGGTGAAGAAAATATTGTTTAAAAAAACAGCGTTTGCATATAAAAGGAGTTTGAATCAGAGTTCGGTGTGTATAAAATGAAAGGCAATTAGATTAAAACAAATCTATTTTATTCCACAGAAAGTATGTCTCTGTAGTACAACTCTGACAGTTTGATTAAGGAAGATGCAATATACTATCCCTATAATGGCAAAAGGATAAGGTTGTAATGTTTTACAACACGCATCATATAGAACTATGTTTATTGCAATAAATGCCCATGTGGGCTTTGTTTCGTTAGAATGACCACGTGGGAGATTTTCTAAGAGAAGTTAGCCTTGAAAATAGACTATTTAAAAGAGAAATTCATGGAATTTAATTTTGGGGCAAATTCAGTCCCATGGCACTAAATTAAAATTAAGATTTATATGTTTGCTTCATTAAAGTAACCACTGATACAAACTGATCATTATCAAACATGCGTCATCAACTAATTGAATAGCAGGAGGAAGATAATTAGAAATCAACTGCAATGAAGAAAAAAAGACTCGAAGAGCAAGAAAAAAGTAAGAAAGAGAACGATGCACAAGGAATTAAAAAATGGCCTGCATTGAAAAAGGGTGGTATGAGAAAGCACCTGAAGAAATAGAGAAAAACATAAAAAGGAACCACTAAAACTTGTTTAAAAATAAAAGATCTACCAACATTTTTTGAGTTGCATAAAAGAATAAATTAATCTGCGTCTGCATGCTGGGTAAATAGAGAACCCTGAAGTTTTATATTTAGCAAAGGTGTATGGGTAAATTACGACATTTATTTGTCTTATTTTGTTTGTATAGTTTAGTGTGATGAATCTGAATTTAAGTATACTTGGATTTTAGACGGAATACAAATATGAATTAAAATACAAAGTGTTGATCCCCTGAAGAATAGATGAGCTTCCTGGGTGCATGGAAACAGTATTGTTTGATAGGCAAATAGCTAATAACACTTCAAGCAACTTAGAACTCAAAGAGCATTTTTTTCCCAAAGAGAATTACATTTCAGAAAATTGAGAGTTCATGTTTGGATTTCATCATTTAGAATGATTAAACATGTCTAAGCATTATGCGTGAAATTTAGTGAGTTATTTTTTACAAGCCAACAATCCTCCTCAAATGTTGGTAAACAAACTGGGATATTAGGAACCACCATAATAAAAACCTACTTACTCTCATCTTATGTTTCGCCTGCTGTGCTTGTGAAATCTATTGTTAATA
The DNA here is from genome assembly GCF_964263255.1 of Lissotriton vulgaris. NCBI lineage: Eukaryota > Metazoa > Chordata > Amphibia > Caudata > Salamandridae > Lissotriton > Lissotriton vulgaris. The sequence continues at coordinate 815,866,118 of NC_141696.1, read as the reverse complement.
TATATGTTAAAAGGGGCTTACATCCCACCCCTTTGCTTTTCATTGGTGTCTGTGCTTGCCAATCACGTTTCCTCCGTTTCTATTCGCTGTAGCATACTATTTCCTTTTCTACCTGTTGTGGAGGCTCTTATCAGTGTCCTGTGGCCTAAGTAATGTATTAATCTACTTTTGTGGATTGTTTTGTAATGTTTCAGGAATTCCACAAGGCCTAGAACACATCGTTCTCCAAGCCTTGCTTTTGAGGGACACAGAGTGTAAAAGCTTGTTTCAATAACATCTTGTGTCTCCCGCTTTGCGTGATCACGTCACACGTATCATGGATTGTGACATGATATTGACGCAAGGAATGCATGTTGAGTTTCAAGCCTTGTATTCACGAGAAGTGGCTTTGCGCTCAGCGTGTGAAAGTAATACTGATTAAACACCGACAGTGACTGTCAAATTGCTGCACTGCTGGCTCAGGGGTGATAACTAAAGTCCAATGGGGTATCATTCAAGCCACATTTAAGTACCAGCTCCCTCGGGCTAAAACCAAACTACAGATGTGAATGTACTAGGCACCATACTACACGGGGTAAGTGTAATTGAAAATGTTTCTACCCCTTGCATATAGGTATAAAACATGGCCCATTCATGGTTTGCTCTCCCACCCACGAGGTTAAAGGCTTCCTCTGTGTGAGTACTATAACTTAATCTTACACTGGTGAGCATTTTATCTACTCTTCCCTTCCAATTTTTATGCACCTTCTTTTCTCTTCCTGTGTCCTCATTCCTTACTTTTGCGCTACCTTTTGCACCCCTGCTGATGCAATCCTTCCTCCTAGGCCTACTGCACTATTGATAACTATCTCCTCATGGTCGCCTGCTGCTGCATAGCGAGACAGTGGTGAGGCTCACCCGTAGTCACAGGCTTTCTTTTTGCACACCATTGAAAACTGAATAGTTCAGTACAATGTATTATCTTGATGCAAATAAACTCTACAACTCCCATAATGCATTTATCTGTAGGTCGCAAACCAGGTGCTCCCTGTTTGTTTTCTTCCGCATGCTTCTTCTGTAAGATAACCTTGACGTACCACCTGCACAAATGCTTTTTCCCAGTAATGAAGCAGGAACACATTGTAGTGATGGGGTACATTCATAAAGATGCTTCACTACGAGCTCATACATTTACACCACCTATGTGCACTGTAATTACTTTAGGAATAAAACACTGCAAATATCAACTTTCCAGTGAAAATGTTAAATATCTGGTTGAAACCATAGCATTCGCTGAAGCTTTAGCCAATAACTCGAAGTCCTTATGCATCTGTTGTCTTATTTACATTTACTGTCCTGCTGTGGTTAGTAAAATTGCTGTTAGATGGTGCCTGATTTTATTTGCAATGTGTGTTCTGCTAGGCGTTATAGTTATTGTTAATATTTCATCAACATACACATTAATGCTTTGCTATTTTTAATTCACATCTTTAATTATTAGGTCTCCCATACAAATAGTTCCCTTACCTTTTCATCCTTCCTATGTCTTTCTTTATCCTTCCATCACTTTTTTCATTCTTTCTTTCTCTCTTACTACGTTTCTTTCTTCTTCCCTATCTGTCTTTCTTCATCCCTCACTGTCTCTTACTCTAATGCTATGCCATGCTCCCTTCCTTTTGCACCCTCCCTATCGTTCTCTTTCTTCCTTTTCTCTCTATTGTCTTTCTCTCTTTGTTTCTTACTTCCTCCCTTCCTCCCAGCCCTCTTTTTTATACCTCCCCTATTTCGATTTTAATCTTTCTACTGCCCCTTCTCTTCTCCCTGACTTCCATTGTCCCTCACTTTCCCGATTCGTCCCGACCAACTTCACTTTCTCTCTAACATCTTCTGCCCCTTTCCTTGACAGCTTCCTTTCTTTGAGTGGTTTGAAGACCAAAAAACAAGTCCGAAAAGAACGTGAAAGCTTAAATGTGTTGTACAAAATTAAGCCTATATGGTTGAGTAAAAAAAAAAAAAAAAAAACAGCGCCAGCGCCCTATGGCTCCAGAGACATATTTCTTGTAGAAATGTATGAAGCCTTTGTTTAGCTTGCCAAAAATATATCTGTAATGATCCAAGTTATGGCTGTAATAAATGCTTGGTTTTTCATCCATCTTTTACCTATTCTCTCCATTGCTGCACCAATTTCAAGCCTACATATCAGGTACATGTATTTTTTATCATAGTATTGCCCCACTTACCTAATCTCCCAACTTGATAATAAAACCAGTAACAACACAATATATTGACTTGGAGGCCTGAAGACAGACAACCACTGAACTAGGCCTTTTCTATTTTCTTCAGTGTCATGGTGTAGGATTGGCCACCACTATGACGATGCTCCCACTATCAGAGACACCATCCTTGTGAGTGGGAAGGGTGCACAGCAACCACCTCAGTGATTATCCACACTGAGAGACTGTGTCTTACCCCAGAACTGCACGTCAAAGGGCATGTATGAACAGAAAGAAGCTAGGGTGCTCAGGGAGACAGCCTATTTAAAAGCATTGCAAGTTTGGGGCATTAAGCATCACAGCCTTACCTGGTGAAGAACAAAACAAGGGCCTCCCGCTCTGAGTCCACAGTCTTTGATAGGGCTAGCAGTGGAATGATGGCATTGTAAGGTTAACTGTTGCCCCCCCCTATTTGAATACATTTGGATGAAACTGCAGGCCTGGAAATTACTGACGGAGCTACACCTTGTGGAGACTGCAATTCTACCTGCCTCAATTGACTGAGCTTTTATGTGGATCTCCTAGGTACAGCTGAAGATAGGGTTTATTGGCAGTAGTGGTCAGCTATGACGGCAGAGCTTACTGTAACCTAACAACACTGGTTGAGATCAATCTCTGGGAGTAAGGCTTCCAGGCAGCTACTGTTTTTGGAAGCTATGACTGGTGGCAAACACAAGGTAAGCCAAACTGCCCATCAACATACTACGGCTTTGGCTATGCTAGACAGGCTCATGAAAGAGCTTAAGGAAATCAATTCCTCTCTTACAACTTTTGAGGCATCATCAGCAGAAACAATCTGGGAATTATAATTGATATATGTAGAAACGCCTGTAATAAAAAAAACAGATACCTCAAAGAAACATATTGACATCCTAGCACAGAAAGTACTGGATACCCCAGATAGAGTAGCAGACTGATGGAATCTACAAAAAAAGGCACTGACTTTGAAGATAAAAACAGGAGAGACAATGTCCACCTCTTTAGGCTGACAGAATTGCAAGAGGGGGAAAATGTCAAGGGCTTTCTAGTAACCTTTATCAAGAAATAATGTAACACTAATTTCCAGTCATCCATTGAATTCCAGAGGGTGCACAGGATCGGGAAAAGAAAAACTGCTAATAACTTCCATGACCAGAAATAATGTGTTTCTAGAACCACCAGCCTGTGCGACTTCTCCTCCAGGCGCTGTAGCAACATGGCTTTGAAAATTACAGTTACGGCTGATTTCTACAACAAGATCAATCTACTTTAGAAAGAAATCTTAGACCTGCAACCCCTCCTCAAAAAGAAAGGTGTCAGCTATAACCTCATAGCCCGTGATGATGTTGATGACATTGGACCACAGAATACAAGAATTTTATGATCCATAAAATATTGAACTCGATGGAGATAGTCCTGATGCCTCACGGTGGAGATGGTTATTTCGCTACTGCTTCTTCTGATGCATCAGAGGCTGTTCCAGTGAGATCCCCAGTGAGAAATAGGCACCCTGGACGAGACAGAAGCCATGAGAAACCACTTTTAAGGTGCAGTGATCAGTCTACTTTTCTTCCTAGGGCTTAACGGATGGCATCATACTAATCTGATCATCTAAGGGGGGATTGAGATGTGATGCTTTTGTTTTTTGATTTGTTATGTTCCTATAGCGCTTTATAAATCTTCAACGTTGAGGAAACTGGATTATAATGGAGTGACTTACACAGCACTCACATGGAAGCTGGGTGCGCTCAGTGGAGTTTAGCACCATTAAATCGTTTATATACATTAAATGCTAAGTAACTGGTTAAAGTAGTGACTATATATATATATACCTGTACCCATCTCTGGTTCTTTGCCGGCTGATGATTCATTGACTTCTTCCTACTCAAATACATTTACATCTGAAACTGCGCTCAACTGATCTGCTTAAAAGTGAACATGTATAAAACAAAACCACTTTCATTATGTTCTTAATGTAAACAGGCTTAAGAAATAATGAGGTGAAAAAACTGCTGAATCACCTTATATCCAAAAACTCTGACATTGCACGATTGCTTTGGCTCTTGTGTTACAGACAGAGGCTGACAAACTCAAAAAAGACTGGGTAGGAACTGATAAACCAACCAGAGTATCACATTTCGGGACCTGCCCTATAGAAAAGGTGGTGTTGCTATACTTATTTGAAAAACGTTTCCAATGCGGATACATAAAGCGTCATGAGACCCTGGCCTGCGGCTCGCTTCGTTTTTTGTCAAAATTACAATCCAGACACAGGTCATAGTAGTTGGCTCAGTATATGCTCTTAATACAAACAATTCTGATTTGTTTCCAAAAGTGCAAAGGGTATTTACCGAAATAGGCAGATTTTCTGTGGTAACTAAGGGAGACTGAAATCTCTCAATTGATCTGATTCTTGATCACTCAGCCCACTTGCACCTCAGATGTGATAGTAATAGAGGAATTCTCAGAGATCTGATGTCTGATCGCTAACTAAACAGTACTTGGAGACTCAGGTACCCATTGGAAAGAGATTATACCGTTCTATTTTCTCCTCATGGCATGAAGACGAGAACTGGCTATTTCTTGATACGTGCTAGACACTTTCCAAAGTAGCAGAAACTACAATCTTAAGCTCTATTTATGATCAGGCACCAGTTATCATGCTAAACGTATGATTAAATGTACCGATGATAGTATTGTGGAAAATCTGTATGACACAATATCTAATCCCTGAGTTGAAAAATACATTATTTAGCTATCTAGATGAATATTTGGACTTGAATGAGAACTCTGTATCCTTAACACAAACTTTATGGCAGCATGGAAAGCCTATGTTCCAAGTATTATGATACGGGATGCCACAATAGCACATAATACAGCATTAGAGCACAAATTGAAGTTCAAAGTGGAGAAACTGGTTAACCAAGGACTTCAAGTAAAATTGACTGAGGCTCATCTTAAAGCCTTTACTTTGAAGAAGTACAAATTAAATAATATATTCAAGCTACAAGCCGAAAGGCTCTCTGTTGTATCAAATGGCATTATTAAGAGAAAAGCAAAAAGGACTACAGACTTGTCGCCCTACAGCTTAAGAATATAGAGGCGTGGTCAGCTGTCCCAGTGTTGTATGAAGAGAATAATTCACTGCTTTCCTGCCCGAGGGTTATTGTCAAAGAATTTACCTCCATCTACTCTCACCTGTACACCTCAGAAGTTCCATCAGAAGAGGTCATTGAGAGAGCTTTCATGATTAAGTTACTCATTCTACATCTAGCTGATGAACTCAGAAAAGACTTATATAGAGAGATTAATTACAAGGAAATTGCAGAGGTGAATAAAACAACACCATTGGAGAAGCCGCTTAGAGCGGATGGCTTTCTAATAGAATTTTACAAATACACTCTCCATCCCACTTCTAGGGAAGATGTTCAGAGAAGCCATGGAGACAGAGGGCATAAGTGTGGACATCAGTTAAGCTTGCATTCCCCATATACCTAAACTAGGGAAAGATCTGCTTGATTTCAGAAAACCATAGAGCTATTTTCCTAATAAATGTTGCCATTAAAATCCTAGATACAGTTTTGGCTACCAGATTGAAGAAAATCAACCTACTAATAGAGCATAGAAATCAAGTTGGGGTTGTCCCTGAATGTTTTACTCAAAATCATGTGTATCCGCTTGCATTTACAATGAAGTTTCCAAAAGGGATGGAAACAAGAAGTTGGCCATCTCCCTTGATGCTGAAAAGGCATTTTATCACCTGGGGTGGGGATATCTGTTTCACTTCATGGCCATGATGGAACTGGGACAGACCTTCATTGACATGGAGAAATGGTTATATAGGAACTCAACGGTCATAGTCCTAAGTACTGCTTTTCTATCAGACAGAATTACTATACCCAGACAGGGTGCCCTTTGACTCCTCTTCTTTTTCTGCTGGATCTGGAATCATTGGCAATTGCACTTAAATGTCCACAGGAGATAACAGGCATAGACTCCCCGGCTGGCAATCTTAAACTGGCGCTGTATGCTGATGACATCCTGCTGATGCTAACTTCCCCCAGAAACATCTATTTTAGCTCTGATGGAGATAATCCAGACTTTGGTTTTATATTCAGGATATAAGATAAACTGGGCCAAGAGTGAAGCCATGCCAATGACACCGTACAATATGGCCAGTTCTCTTTATGTTCACCCATTAAACTAAGTACAGAATGCAATGAAATGGCTAAGAGTCCTGATTAGCAGCAACATCCAGAGGATGATTAAAGATAGTATGAATGTCCTTGCTGAACAAATGCGTAGGTACTTTGAGAAGTGTAGCAAGACCCAGCGCTCCACATGGGGATGGGTACAAACAATAGAAATTGTATTACCACCCTGTTTTAAATACATTTTTGTTGATCTACTGTAGGAAAGTAGAATGTGCTTTTTATGGTTACCCCCACTTTTTGCTGGATGTAATGCAGTTTTTGACTAGTCTGACTGGGGTCCTGCTAATCAGGAACTCAGTCTATCTGCTTTCTCCCCAAATTGTTATGTTATGTACTTAGGTACAGTCCGGATTAGATACTGGGGTACCCTTGTCAGTCCCTAGTATATTGTGCACATGTGCCCAGGGCATAGGTACCCCAGAGGCCTCCCATGGGCTGAAACATGTATTATGCCACCCATGAGAGGCCATGCAAACTGGAACTACAGGCCTGCCATGGCAGCCTGTGTAAATTGGTGCATGCACCACTTATTTAAGATATAGGTATAGTATATATAAGGGTCACTGCACTTAACACCAATAAGTCACTGCCTGCCGGGCCTTTACAATCCTGAAGGCAGGGTGCTTGGTTCTAAGTGAGAGGGTGCCCCTGCATGAGCAGGACACCCTGCAGCCTATGGAGTCCATTCTCCTGGGTTGTCAGTGAAGCAGCCATATACTACTATAGAGGGGCAATATGCGACCACGTGAGGACCAACTCTAAAACGGTTGAAACAAACCCTATCGTGCTTGGTGTCAAACATGTTGAAATCATACCCCCTCACCAGAAACCAGTGTGGGAGGTATGATTCCACCCCTCAGAAGCATCCTTCATGGGGCCCCTGGTGTTCCTGGTACCAGCCTTCTAGTCCCCGATAGCACAAAATAGGTGCTGCCCACCATAGACACATTTCTGCCCTCCTGCTGCCGAGCCAAGCTCGAGCAGGGGAAGGCAGAACAATAGGCATCCTGAGATGTGACAACCTCCCAGACAGGATTTAGTGTATTAGGACTGGGTGGGAGCGCTTACCAGTGACTGAAAGGCTGCATGAGGGGCACATTTGGTATCCCTGTGCATAGTCCAGTTCAAACCAGTCCTGGGGCCGTTGGCTCCCACTCTGGCACAAAACTGGACAAAGGAAATGGGAGTAACCTCCCCCCTGTCCAGACCCTCTCATGGGAGGGTCCCCTGAATCTTTTTAACCCTCTCCTGTGGGTACTTAAGGGCTTACCTGGCTGTAGGACCTTAGATTTGTCGTGGACAAGAGTCAGAACAGAAACCACTGCACTTCGACTGTCTGGGCACGCTGGACTTCGTTTGGGCCTGACTTTGTCTCTCTCTCAGTCTACTGCATTGTCTGTGCCTGTGCACCATCCAGGATCAGTGTAGGACCTGTGGAGTGTCCAAGACACCTGAAGATATTCTTCCTTGGGGTGAAGGAGTCACTCCTCTGCATTCGCAGGCACCGCAACATTGCTGACTGGTCGGTTGATCCCGAGCTCCTATGGACTCAGAAAGGCTCAGAAACACAGGAGGTGGGTTTCCACATCCCTCGAGGTCCGAGCTGCCCTCTCACAGTGTTTGAGGTCAGAATCCCTTGTGAGAGCTGCACTTCCCGAACCCCTGTGCACCGCGTACTTTTGCAAGTGCATGTACGTGTTGGCAATTCTGCAACAAGTTCATCCAAGTAGCCCCAACCTCTGGCAATATTTCCTACAAAGATCTTCAACCACCTCTCACCAAGTGCTCCGTGGTCTATTGTTTTTTTAAACAGCCCAAGGTCTTCCTGCGACTCCTGTGCCTGTGGCCTGTGGGTCCAATTGATAGTCATCTTTAATTTTCTTGGGCTCCCCTGCCTGATTGGGGCCTGTCCTGACTCCCCTGTGTGTGATAAATCTCTTGGACCTTGCTGGTCCAAACTTTACACTTCCTTGACTTCTTGCTTGGGTTGCTTTTCCCAAGACTTGTTGATGATCCTGACGAACACCAACTCCTCAGCACTAAACATCCTTCATGGGACAGCTCGCATCTGGCTCCTGGTCATCATCAACGTTGCCTGGTCCCTGCAGCTGCTAAATCAAGGTCACCGTCAACTATCCTGAAGCACCCGACATCGGTGGACATTTGTCTACTGAGCCCCTAGTCACTCTCAAGTGACCCAGACTCTGTCCCCTCTGGTTTCAGGTACTCTTCGACAAGAATCCACATTTAGATTCCAATGGACACTTTCTCCTCTTCCCGCAGCAGCTCTTCTACGAAGTCCTCCATTGGGTTTGACGGGGGTTTCCGACACCACTTCACACCTATGCATCCGGTTTTACTGGGTTAGGTAACCCTGTATCCTCAGGTGGGGTGGCTCTCCAACCTTCTGTCTTCCACAGGGTTTCTTCCAAGTCCACTGGCAAGTGTACTTAATCTTTAAAATTCCAACCGTGACTTTCACATAGACTTTTACGGAGTACGCGGTCGTGTTCTCACACTGCACACGCACTTCGTGGGGTCCCTATCTGCTCACCTTACGTGGTTACTTGGGTTCCCAGCAATTCTACATCCTATCGACATTGTCCTAACTAGAGTTGTGGTTCTTATACAATTTTTTTGGTATATGGTTTGGTCCACTCCTGGGGCCCACTGTGTATTAGTGCTATTTACTGTGATTTCTTTGCTTAAGTATTGTGTGCTTTGTGTCTATCTCCATGTATGAGATACAATAACGTACTAGATAGTGTTATATAATAAATACATATTTTTATTAACTACTTTGTGGTTCTCTTTTCATTTAATCTATACTGTAAGATTGCATTCTTGGAATACAAACTGCTTTACACTCCTTCAAGACTAAGCCTGAAGGCTGCTCTCCACAGCTACCATTTGGATAGCTTTCTAAGGTTGCCTGAGACCTCTTAATTCACCAAAAGGGTTGTCTGGACTGGCGCAAGGTGCCCACTTGCATTAGTGGACAGCATATACCAGGCCAGCCTCTCACGGATTCCCACTATAATCTACCATACACAACTTCAACAAAGTGTTCATCACATTAAAGACATTTGGCAGAATGGCTCATCCAGGGTGGCAATGGTCAGATTGCATGCTTCAACTACTTCTAAGAGTTCTCTGACTCCCTAAGATAGAAATGTGTCATAGTGCCCAACCTTTGTCACAACTAGTATATCACTTCAACATTGACCTGAAAAGAATCGTGCGAGTGATACTGGAAATGTATCTACAGAGTTCAGTGTTAGGTCCGCAAGTGATCTATGTGCACCATCCTATGAAAAATCCATATAAGCGGACAAATGCTCAACTGGACAATGTGGGTCAGAAAATGAATATTGACTGTTAGTCATATACTTTCAAATGATGTGACCAACTCCTTTCAAAATCTTTGCATGGAATTTTATTTTGATTATTTTAAATTTCTTCATCATTAGAACTTAGGCACTGTAAAACCAAACAGGATAAATTGTTGACTAACCTGGTAATCATCTCTCCGTAAATTCCTGGAACAATGGGGTGGCTACATAAATAATCTCATGCTTCTACACAACATTAATCGAAGAGGTATACTCTAACCTACTATGGACCACTTCGACGAGCGCATTAGTCCTATATGGAGAACATCTTCACTGATGCTGAATGTTTTGCCCTTTTAGCCGACCATGATCGCAGTCTTAGAAAGGACAGATTAAAGCTCAGTTATTTTAAATTAGTTCAAGATTTGGCACTGGTGTCTGTATAACCTACATAGGGCAAAGCTGACTGAGGGTGAACAATGCCAGAGGTGGGACAGAGTGAAGGAGACATTCAACACATTTTGTGGGACTGCCGATTTTGCAGAATTTTTGGCCTTCAGGTTGGCACCATCTGAAAGATGATGAGAGATACAAGTAATTTGACAAATGAACCATTACATGAACTTGTCCTACTCTATGATACCTGTGGAATCTCAAAGATTACAAACCATATAAAATAATGGCTTGACTCGGCACTAGCAGGGACCAAAGAGTGTATTCTGAGGTACTGGAAATTAGTTTAACCATGACTGTCTTCTGTGATTTTAGCAAATAGTAGTTGCGCAGTAATATATCTTTTTTTAAATTGAACACCTCCCACTTCCCTCTTTTACCCTTTGTTACGCCATGCACCATGCTATAAGTATGTATACATATTCACTGAAGAAAACAAAGGTTAAAGTGATGATCTACTGAGGTGAAATTGTCAGTTAAAACATGACGTTTTAAATGTACAAAACTACTTAAATTCACCAAATATAGTTATCTCAAGTGACTATAACTAGTGCCCTAAGGTAACTATAACTCGGACCCCTGCCATGCAGTTTTCATATAAAAAAAAATCCAAATGTTGCAGTGATACTATCAGTGGTGTCATAGATCATGTCATGAGTGATGTAATATGTGGGGGTAATTAGCAGTGCATGACATGAATTATAGTTACATAGGATCATTCTAACTGGTGTATTTCATTGGTTTTTTACAATAAAACAGCATGTTTTAACTGACATGTTCACCAAATCATAACGTCAGTTTAACTTTTGAATTTCTCAGTGAATTTCTAGGTTTTTCTTTTTTACTATTAAGTAATATTTTATTACTTTATGGAAAGCCAACCGCCTCCCATCAGCCAACCCCATGATGTGCATGGCCAGGCCCGGCTCCCAGCCACCTGCAACCAGCCAACCTAACACCAAGCACTGCCTTTTGGCATGTGCAACGCAAGTCCTGGCTGCATTAGTTAGACTTAAAGACTTAGCCAAGGAGTCACAACACTAAAGTATAAAAAGGGACCCTATTCTCACCTTTCTCCAAAAGTTACCAATATTTTTTATCTAGTGTATATTTCAGTAATTCACACAATGCAATATTTTAATAATAGTAACTGCTATAAAAATATGTGTATCAAAACATGTCTGCAAGTTTCCCTGTAGAATAGTTTTTATTATTGAATTTTGTGGGCTGAAAAATATTAAAAGAAAAACTCAGGGGCATATTGGTTTGAAAAATATAATCAACATATTTCTAAGTCTTTATTTTATATTTTTTTTAGCCCACAAAATGCAATGATAAAAACATCAAGAGTGCCTTGCACTCCAGCTGAAGAGCACATAGCTCCAGCTAGGAGTATTAAAAAAAATAATGTAAGCTGTACTGGGGTCATGGTTTTAATGACCCACGAGGCTTAGCTTTTATTTAATGTTGCTTGGGGGGGAGCCGATTCACTTCCTGCAGTCCTCCAAAACATTAAACAAATACTTGCTGTTGACCCTCCCTATTCCAAGGGCACCACCAGGCTTAAAAGTTTACGTACAAAAAAGCCCTTGCAAGGTATTATGGGGGGCTCCATGCTGGAGCTGTGAATAATAATTTATTATTCACTTTGGTGTCCAAGTGCCGACGCAGAACACTCTTATTTTTTATTAAAGGGTAGGAGGTTCACAGCCTCATCCCATGAGCATTTATAACCCTGGCGGCCTCATGCCCTAGGTCCTTTCTTTTTAATTAAGGGGAAGGGGATCTCATCCCCCCTTCTTAAGCGACTTTGTGCCCTGGGGCCGTATCCACTGGGGCCTTTTTTTTATTAAGGGGAAGGGGGGTGAGCGTCCCCCTCCTGGAGCAACCATGGGCTCCAGAAACCCCATCCCCCTGGGCCTTTATTTTTAAAGAAGAGGAGGGGGCATGCAGCCCCTCCTCCCTGAGACTTCTTGGGCACTGGGGCCTTTCTTATTTTTAGGGGAAGATAGTGAGTGGCTCCCCTTCATAAGCCTTCTTTTGAATAAGGGGAGGGGTGCGCATCCCCTTCCCTGAGCCTTAAGGGTCCCGGGGACCCCATCACCTGAGGCCTCAGATGGGTGCCCTGGGACCCACCCAGGGTACCCACAAACCATTATGTTGGAAGCTGAAGGGGGAGATCCAGGGCCCCCGAAGCCCTGCCGACTCCCCACATGCCCCCATCTTGGGTGCATCAGCAGTCAGAATTGCTACTGCCCAGAGTGGGCAACAGTTTTTTGTCTGAGCAATTTGAGTTTCCCTATAGCCCAAGAGTGCAGGCAAGGAAACAAATGTCTTCTCCCAATTAGCAGGAGCATTTTCAAAGCTCCCATCTGGTGGGAGCAAAGTTGCCTTCCCAGCAAGTGCTCAGGGAAGTTTAAAAATGCTTTAACTGGGTTGAATCAGACATATGTTACCCTGCCCGCAGAGAAATTACTGTGTTCCTGGAGAAGGGCTTCCAGGGACACAGTTTTAGAGTGTGCCCAGGGGGTTGGGGTCCCTGGGGCCTCTTAGAAGCCTTGTGAGGGGGGCCATCTTCCCTTTAATTTTGTATGCGGCACTGGGGGATGGGGTCCTTTCGGCCCATACAGGCTCAGAGAAGGGGCTACACGCCCCCCTCAGCTTAATTTTCCTTTACGGCCCTAGATGATCAAGTCCGCAGGAGATGGGAGTCCCTGTGCCGCTTAAGGCTCTAGGATCAGGACTGCATGCCTCCCCTCCTCTTTATGCTATTGTCTGTCCCGGTAAAAAGGGGGTCCATGGAGCCTCCAAGAGGCTGGGGCGGGGCCCACGTGCCCCTTTCCCCTAAATATGTTTTCCGCCTAGCCTCGAGTCCTGGTTCACCCAGGGAGGTATTGTTTTGTCTGAGAGTTCCACTTTAAAAAAAAAATCATAGATCCTCAGTGAATTTTAAAAAAAACCTTTTTGGCCCTTGGCAGGATACCCCTGGGACCATCCCATCAGGCCTGGGGTGTCAGAGTATGCCTACTCAGCCCCCTTATGTCTGTTCACTTGACCTTTATTGTAGGACTCAGGACTGATAACAGAGTCCTACGATGGCTGCTGCCAGATACTTGTTGATGTGTTGGCAGCCAGTCAGATCCCAGCATAAGATCTGTTGGGTCCTCTGAGACTCAAAAGTGTATAATATACACTTGACTTGACTTAGCACCCCGAAACTTTTCAGGAACGATTCGAGGTGTATGAGATATTTTCTGTGGAAAGTTTCATGAATATTCGTCAAATGGCGACAAAGTTATTAGGAAATCCGTGGGCGACCACCACTGGGAGATATATATACATCTATCTATCTATCTATCTATCTATCTATCTATCTATCTATCTATCTATCTATCTATCTATCTATCTATCTATCTATCTATCTATCTATCTGTCTATCTATCTATATATATATATATATATCTATATATATATATATGCACTTGCAATTTCCCACCCTTGACGTTTTTTCCATGTTTTTCACCCTACATATATACATGTATATTTATATACATATTTTTTTCCCTTTTTTAAGGTGAGGCACCTACTATTTAATTATTTTACTTTTGAATTTTCTTTTAAAATGTTTTGACTTCTATAGTCTTTTTTTCCCTGTGACTGATGAGATGGCAAAAATGTATGTTGTACCCAAAGTCTTTTCCCTATGTTTAATATATACTTTTCTCTCCACTGTATCTCACTGTATGCTATTAATACTTTGCCACAATGTATAGTTCCCAGCTTGGACAAATCCCTCCTGGTCGAAACGCGGCAGCTATTTTAATAAATCTATCTTGGACTTACCCGGAGTGCGGGCATCGAAAACCCAGTGGAGTATTTACCACATGCTACTGCTGCTTGTTGTATTATTCCTCCTGCATGAGGGAATTTAATTTACATCTTAAAATTATATTGAATAATCAACCATTACATTATTTCACTCATAAATATCATTATTTCGCTGCATATACTTTTTGAATTTTTTAGTCAGGACTCAAAATAAAAGCTAGACCAGTTAACTTTTGCTAGGCTTGGATCTTTTGTTGGGCCTCGATTTTTCTTAAAGGCCTTCTCGGCCTCTTTTCCTTTTTCAAATACTTAACTATTTTTCACCTTTTGCGACTCCTAAACAGCAGTTCTTCTACTCTTACCGTCTCTGTCACATGTTTTGAGAACCAAAGTTATTTTCCTGGTTTTTCCATATGCATCTTATTTTGTTTTAGAATTCTCACGGAGAAAAAGAAAACCCATTGAAACACATTAAAACAAGCATTGGCAGATCTCAAGCTAGATAACTACGAAAGTAGACTTCTCCACAATAATCTCCACATCCTGGAAGTTCCGGAGAAATCAGAAGGGCAATCCCCTGACCTGTTTGTTGAAGACCTTATTCTTAAACACTTGCAACCCAAAGGCCTTAGTAATTTTTTTTTAATCCAACGTGTTAACAAGGTTCCTGGGCGGGCGACCCAAACCGGGCGCTCCCCCACGGCCCATGCTGGCTCAGGTATGGAACTTTCGTGACAGAGATGTGATTCTCCGAAATTCCAGAGCTGGGGCCCCCCTTCATTATTAGAATGCTGACATTTCCTTTTTTCGGGATTTCACACAGAGAGTTCAGAAGCAAAGGAGGTCATTCCTTTCTTTGAAACGCGACCTGAGAGAAAAGGGCCTGAAATATTCAAGGCTGTTCCCAGCGCGCCTCCGGGTCGAGGCGGAAGGAGGAGCGCGTGGTTCTTCAACCGACCTGAAGCAGTGGTGGAGTGGATCGAGCAAAGAGTTCGACGGATAGAGGTGCCGGGGAACCTGCGGACATTCAGCCTCCTTGTGATGGAGACTTGGATGATGGCAGCCTTAAACTGAGTAATGGGAAAATTGATGTGAGGTGGGGCGGGGAGGGTGGGGTATTTGTGTCTGATTGCGGGGACTGGTAGTTTCATATGGCTTTAAGTTACTTGCTCAATAAGGTCGCAACATGGACATGGTTAGGGGCAGGGACGCGGTGCGCACTATTTCCCCCTTTTTTCTTTCTTTTCTAGGGCGACAAGCACTCTGCAAGTTTTCGATGGGCAGTTTTAAGCCCAGAGTGCAGGGCAGCGGGGTGGGGGGTTGTTGGGTTGGGGTATTTTGTCTGTTTGCTGTGTGTCACATTTGTTACATCGGTGCAGTATATGAGTACATCCACAAAAGAGTTACTGGAGAAGTAAATGCAGAGGATTTTTGGCATTACGATTTGCATGCCAAGGGTGATGGGGGATAAAAACGTTAAAATTCTGAGCTGGAATGTTAACGGGTTAGGGGACAAATCAAACAAAGTGTGGTTCTCTAATACATTAAGAGGCACGCACCGGATATAGTTCTGCTTCAGGAGATGCATCTGGTTGGGAACCTATGTAAGGCAATGCACACAGGGGTATAAGATGGTTGCACACTCTGGATTCACCTCGGGCTCCAGGGGTGTGGGTATCATGATGAGAAACACATTCCCACTGGCAGTGAGTTCCACATGGATGGATGATCGAGGCAGATATGTTGGTATCTCTGGTATGTGGGAGGGTCGGTTCATTACTTTTATGTCGATCTAGGTTCCCCCAGGCCTGCAGGGCACAATCTTCGCTGATTTGGTGGGCGGTCCTACTCACCATTCCAGATGGGCTTTTAGTCCTAGTGGGTGACTTTAATGCAGTGGTCTCGGGTACGTTAGACAGGTATCTCCCCCGGGAGGTGAGACAGGCTGCCCGTTAGTTGCCAGATTTTTTAGAGGGGATGGGACTGGTCAATGACTTAAGACTATACCATCCGGACCAGATACAGCACACCTTTCGCTCTGGGGCTCACCACAGTCTCTATGTAAAGGTATATACCCAGGCAGACTTACAACACAAGAAAACTGGCTATTAAGAAAACATATTATATATAGCAAAATTTAAGAAAATAGTGCAATGGACTGTAATGATATCAAAAATAATTTTTAATTCTGATAGTAATTTTTTTTTTAAATAAATACATATAGATCTGTATACAAGATAAACACAGTAAAAACTATTGATTCTTAGTGTGACCTTTTTGTAACACAACATAAGAAATCATAACAATTGACAATAAAATATTCTCTCTGAAAAAGTAGAATTGGGCTGTGTATGTCAACGCGTTTCGACAAAGTCTTTTGTCTTCATCAGGACAAATGAATGTTCAGCCTCTTTTTCTAAAAACAAATGTTCATATAGTTTATGCACACAGACTGATGAAGGGAGTGAGGCACCTTTCCTTTTACATTCGGATTTGGCATGTGATATCTGTTTAAACAGTTTTCACTGCTCCCATCTCGCTTCTACCTTCATCTAATTCTCATCGGTTTTAAAAAGGAAACTTCAAGCGTTTTCCATCATTTTCCCACTACACTGCGTTCTCGCTACTATAGTTGATCACCTTTGCTAGGCGATGACTTTCCAAGGACGAGGAATAGAACAGATGTATATGTAGATTGGTTGCACCTGTGTGAAATACGAACGGGATTATTCCGGGGTCTGTCTCCGGTTTGGGTGTATTTTGTAGCCTGTCCTCCGTTTCGTTTACTGGAGAAAGGTGGATGGCTACGGAACTTTTCGCGCTTTTTTTCTTTTCTCCACTCGATGGTTCCGCTATTTGAGTTCAACGGGATTGACGTCCGTTAAAGGTGCAACACCCATGTGTTTTTCGGTCAGTAGCTCGAGACACGTC
Organism: Lissotriton vulgaris; assembly: GCF_964263255.1. Taxonomy (NCBI): domain Eukaryota; kingdom Metazoa; phylum Chordata; class Amphibia; order Caudata; family Salamandridae; genus Lissotriton; species Lissotriton vulgaris. Next base: position 815,849,129 of record NC_141696.1, on the reverse strand, counting down.
TGCTTCCGTCAGTGGTTTGTGTAGAAAGGGTGGATTAATCAAACAAAGTGTCAGCTACGTTTTCACTCAGTCGGGGAACTCGTCAGGGTTGCCCGCTATCTCGCTTCCTTTTCTCCCTGGTCTTGGAAACCCTTGCTACTTGGATCCTTTGAGATCCAATGATAAGGGGGCTGCGGTGGTCCCCCGGATGGGAGGAACGCATATCTTTGTATGCAGACGACATATTGCTCTATATGGCCTCCCCCAAAAAATATCTTACAGTAGTTTTAGACATTCTTACAGTCTTTAGTAGATTTTCTGGACTTTCCATCAATTGGGGAAATCCTTACTATTTGTCTTGAGGGGGGACACTCCCGTCCCTTCCCGGAACTGCCAAATACAAATCAACACGTTTGGATTTAAATATTTGGGGATTTTTGTCTCACTTAACCCCTCAGTCCGCTATGCCCAAAATCTTCTTTCACCTCTTCAGAAACGTAAAAGTGATATTACGAGTTGGAAGACACTCCCCATCTCACTCCTTGGCAGAGCCGCCCTATTCAAAATGATGGCCCTACTAAGATTCCTCTATGCCCTACAAAACACTTTAGATGTAGTTCCAGCACATTACTTGAAGGAGATTGAGGGCCTGCAGAGGGACCTATTATAGGAAGGCAGACCTCGAATTGCTCTGAACAAACTAACGCTAAACTGGTACGATGGAGGCATCAGCCTCCCAGATATCAAGAAATACTATTGGGCATCCCAGCTGGCGACCATCAATCATGGTACGTATAGTTGTGCAGATGATCCGGGCTACGCCATGGACAGGTGGCTCCTTCCGGGTGGGAACTATGGTAGAGCATTGTACTCCCGACCTAAACGATTCTTGTTAACAGGCTCCACGAAACACTCCTTTCAAATTTGGTATGACACTACTGGCTCACTTGGCTGGAGACATAAATTAACATTGGCCACCCCTCTTTGAGACTCAGAGAAACTAGGTGATCTTTGGAAAACGAAGGGCTTCGGCAGGTGGGATCTTATTGGGATTTCAGCTATCAAGGACGTTTGGGGGAAGGGAGGGATCAAGTCTTTCAATATGCTTCAGAGTGAATACAAACTGGCAGACACAGAATATTTTCGATACGTACAGGTTGGATTAGTTACTTACCTGTAATCCTAGTTCTCTTCCAGGGGTATCCTCATCAAAGTCATAAGCATTAGAATATTCCCGCCCATGCGCGGGACCCCGGAAACACTATATTATATGTGCCCCACATATATATATATACATATATATATATATATACATCATATATATATATAAAAACAAGCAATAGCAGCCAAATCACATTAGAGCTGAAATATGCTGTGAAGAATTTCCACCATACATGTATAATAAGCATTAGAAACATGAGAAACAACACCAAAGATTGTTTAGAAATTGTTTTAATGCTCAGAAAGCAGTAGAAATTCTCATAACTCACTGGAAGCATAGGAAGCTCCCAGGCTGCATTGCAAACACATAGTCTAAAAAGACTGAAAAGCTAACCTGTAGCTAAATAGCAATAAACTGACACCGTGCCTTTAGGGCACTCATGACCCCCAGTATCCCACCATGCCCCAGGGGTGACAGTTAGGTCAGTTGTTCTTTTCGGAGACTGAAAACAAACCCAATAACACATAGGTTAACAATATCTCCTTATTAAAGAGTAAGAGTATCCTTTGCCCGGGGAGGCGGGAGGGTTGCTTATGACTTTGATGAGGATACCCCTGGAAGAGAACTAGGATTACAGGTAAGTAACTAATCCTTCTCTTCCAGGGGATCCTCATCAATAGTCATAAGCATTAGAATAGAGTAGAGAGCCTCTCCTCATCCCTGCGGGCAAAGGAATGATAAGACAGTAATCTCATCAATAAGTCTGAGTAGACGATAGACTACCCAAACAGATTCCTCAAGGAGGCTTGCCCTACTTGAGTATCGGCCCTGGAATCAGATTCGAGACAGTAATGCCTCGTAAAGGGATGAACTGATTTCCAGGTTGCCGCCTTGCATATCTCCGACATTGGGATGTCATGCAAGAAAGCTACTGTAGCAGCCTTCCCTCTAGTGGAATGGCTTTTGGAGACATCAACAAAGGTTTGCCTGCTAGCTGATAGGCCACTTAATGCAAGAGACAATCCATCTGGAGATGGACCTCTTGGCCGCTGGAAAACCTGTTCTCATTGAGCCATAGTTCACAAACAGTTGGTCCGTTTTCCTAGTCCCTTTAGTCTTTTCCAAATAAAACTTAAGTACTCTCTTAAGATCTAAGGAGTGAAGTGACCGCTCGGCTGGGGTCGTAGGATTTGGAAAAAAGGAAGGGAGGGAAATAGACTGATTTATATGAAAATCAGAGATGACCTTAGGCAAGAAAGATGGGTGAGCCCTTAGGACTACTCTGTTGTGGTGGAATATAGTATATGGTTCCTTCGCACAGAGTGCTTGTATCTCACTTACTCTGCGCGCAGAGGTAATCGCCACCAAAAAAGCTGCCTTCCAAGAGAGATGTTGTAAGGAAGCCTTGTGGATGGGCTCGAAAGGTGGAGACATTAACCTTGATAGAACTAGGTTCAATTCCCACGGGGGAGAAGGATTTCGCACAGGGGGATACACTTTCTTTAACCCCTGGAGGAAGTCCTTGACCACTGGAACCTGAAAGAAAGACATCTGATCAGGTGATTTTCTGTATGCTACAATAGCTGACAAATGCACTCTAATTGAAGCGTACTTTAAACCAGCAGTTGCGAGGGAAAGGAGGCATGGTAAGATGACGTCCTCCTGCCCCTTAGTCGGATCCAAATGATGATCTCTACACCACAAGTAAAACCTTTTCCACTTGAAAGCATAGGACGCTCTCGTGGACGGTCTCTTAGCCTCCTTCAAAATGTTCATGCATTCGGGAGGCAAGTTCAAATGTCCATATTGCAGGACCTCAGGAGCCATGCTGTTAGGTTCAATGACGGGAGGTTGGGATGCATTATCCTCCCGTTCATCTTGCTCAACAGGTCCGGCCTGCAAGGGAGCCGTTTGTGTGGACACACAGACAGATGTAGAAGGTCCGGATACCACCACTGCCAAGGCCAATCCGGAGCAATCAGGATCATTTCCATGTTCGGCCTGAGGAGCTTGGAAACTACTCTCGGAATCAGCGCTAGGGGAGGAAACTCGTATGCGAACATCCCTGCCCAATCCAACAGTAGAGCGTTCCCCTGCGTCCCTGGCCTGTGGAACCTGGACGCGAAGGCGTGGCATTTGGTGTTTTCGTCATCTGCAAACAAGTCTATGGATGGACGACCCCAGCAACGAAAAAGCTCTTCTACTACTTCGTCGCTTAGCGCCCAGTCTGGCTGATCTTCGAAGTGCCTGCTGAGCGCATCTGCCTTGACATTCAACTCGCCTGGAAGGTGCACTGCCACTACTGTGAGACCTCGAGAGAGGAGCCAATGCCAGATTGCCTGAGCCTCTCGAGATAGTGGGCGAGATCTTGTGCCTCCTTGTTTGTTCAGATAGAACATGGTGGTCGTATTGTCCGTCTGAACCAGGGCTGAGTTGGATGTGATCGCTGGTAGGAAAGCTTTGAGAGCCAGGAAAACGGCTCTGAGTTCCAGCATGTTGATGTGGTATGTCTGCTCCTGCGCAGACCACTGGCCTTGAATCTGAAGCGGACCCATGTGCGCTCCCCAGCCTTGCAGGGAGGCATCCGTCACTATAGACTGGGAAGGAATGGGTTGGTGAAACGGCACCCCCACCATCACATTCTTTCTCCGGGTCCACCATCTGATGGTCTCTTTTGTCGCCTGGGAAAGATTGATTCGATCTTCCCAGCGTCCTGTCGCTTGGTCCCACTGATCCTCCAGAGCCTGTTGTAGAGGATGCTTTCTTAGCCTGGCGTTTGGGATGAGAAAAATGCAGGACGCCATGGAACCCAGCAGAGACGCTACTTGTCGGGCTGTTGGAAGCCGAGACTCTAGCAGAATTCCACATTTCTGTTTCATGGAAAAAAGTCTCTCCTCCGAAGGAAACGCTTTCCCCAAGCTTGTGTCCAGAACGGAGCCTAGGTAGTGGATGGACTGTGTAGGCCGCTGGACTGACTTCTCCTGGTTCACATGGAGGCCGAGTCTGTGTAGCTGGTGCAGGCATAGTTGCAGATCGTGCGTTACTTGTACCGGAGATGGACCTTTTAGGAGCCAGTCGTCCAGGTATGGGTAAATGAAGAGACCCTTCTTGTGAAGGAAAGCCGCCACCACTGCCATGCATTTGGTGAAGACTCGTGGTGCGGACTTGAGACCGAAGGGTAACACCTTGTACTGGTAGTGTTTGTTCCCTACGACAAACCTTAGGTATTTGCGATGTTGTTGCGCAATCGGGATGTGAAAGTACGCATCTTGCAGATCCACCGAACACATCCAATCTCCGGCTTGAAGATGTGGACATATTTGGTGAAGCGCTAACATGCGGAACTTTTCCTTGACGATGACCTTGTTTAATAGTCGTAGGTCGAGTATTGGTCTGAACTTGTCCTCCTGATCTTTTTTGGAGACAAGGAAATATCTGGAGTAAACTCCTTTTCCTCTTAGAGCGAGAGGAACCTCTTCTATCGCTCTTTTTTGCAGCAGGATTTTCACCTCTCGTCAGAGCAAGCTTAGCTGGTGAGGGCAAGAGCTCTTTGGAGGGATGCTCTTTGGAAGAGCACGGAAACGTATCCTGTATCCATTGCGCAGTATACTCAGCACCCACTGATCTTTTGTGATGCTGACCCACTCTGCCAGGTGTTGTGAAGCACTTCCTCCCACTGGAGTGGGGCACGGCGTCAGAGGAAGCCTCTGTTCAGGCCTTTCCTCCTCTTGTGGTGTTGGAGGACTGTTGGTGACCTCCTCTACCTCTGCTGGGCTTGCCACGGAACTGGGGTTTCCCTTGAGTTTTGTTTTGGGACCACTGAGGGGTTTGAACCCTCTGTTGAGCCCCTCTCCCCCTGTTGGTCTTGAAGTGGCCCTTGAATTCCTTTTTCTTCTCCAAGCCCACCGCCTTCACCGTATCCAGCTCAGTCTTCATTCGGGTCATCTCTTTGTCCGCATGTTCTCCGAAGGGAGCGGTACCCGAAAAGGGAAGATTCAGAATCTGATGCTGAGCATCCGGTTTCAGACCTGTAAGGCGCAACCAGGCCGATCTTCTGGCACAAACTCCATGGGAATAGGAGTGAGCAGAAAGCACCGCCCCATCCGCGGCCGTGCTTATCATCTGATTCGCCACCAGACACCCCTCTGTAACCGTTTCTTCAAAGTCCTGCTGGTCCTCTTTTGGCAGCTTGGCTTTGAATCTTTCCATCGAGTCCCATAAGGCTCTGTCATATCGTCCCAGAAGCGCCGCTGCACTAGCGACCTTAAGAGTGGAAGCAGCAGAGTTGCAAACCTTTCGACCCCAGGAGTCTTGAGTTTTGCTGTCCTTATCTGGCGGGACTGAAGAGGAATCAGCCACCGCATGTGTCTTCCTCGCCGCTGCCACAATCACAGAGTCTGCTGGATGGTCAGATTTTACAAACACCGGGTCAGAGGCCGCCGGTTTGTACTTCTTCTGAATGCGGGCCGGTACTGCTCTGATTGCTGCTGGGGTTAGGAAAACCTCCTTGACAGGGTCCATAATCCCTTTGACTAAAGGCAGCAGAGGTCTGGAGATGGCCTTTTTGTGTAAAGTTTCAAAAATGACTGTCGTTGTTACTTGAGGGACAGACACCTCGATGTTCAGTTTAAGCGCACCTCTTTGCAGCACATCCAGATATGTGCCAATGTCATCCACTGGGGAGGACCTGGACGTAGGACTGTCCGTCAACGTCGGGGAGTAGTCCCTCTTTGACGATCTGGTAGAAGAGGTTGAAGAAGTAGACGGAGTACGTCGACGTCTACGGTGAGCACTGAGTCTCCGCTCCTGTGACCTTCTTGAACGCTCCTCCCGTCTAGGGGAGCGAGATCTGATCCGATCTTCCGTCCGAGGTTCCTTTCTAGGAGATCGGGATGTTCTGGGAGATCTGGGTGGTGATCTCACGGGCGATTTGCCCCTAGGAGAGCGAGACCTTATCCGACCTTCCATTCGATGTTCCCCTCTAGGAGATCGGGATCTTCTGAGCGCTTTGGTGGGTAGTCTCACAGGGGATTTGCGCCTGGGAGGGCTACGCCTGTCCATCTCCTCCACCAGATCTTGGAGAGGAGACCTGTGGTGTGGGCTGGCATATTGCTGCATACGCTTGGTAGCCCCATCATCTCGCCAATGGTCCAAAGATCTGTACCATCTAGGTGACAGCCTGAGTCGTTCGGCCGATGGATCTGGTCGACGCTCAGGAGTTCCGTGTATAGGGCTTCTGGACCTTGAATGTTCAGTTGAGGAGCCAGAGGACCGATAAGATGAATGATGAGACGCAGATTCCGTCACCATGATTGCATCTGAATGCCTCGACGTCGAGCGTTCTTTTCTCGTCGTCGAACGCCTTCGGGGAGTCGGAGGATCAAACAATCTCGCCCCCAAAGGCCCATGAGAGGATCTGTAGTCTCTCGACGTCGAACGGCGATGACCGGCCGTCGACTGAGCTCTCTGCCTCGACGTCGAACGACGATGTCCTGTCGTCGACGGAAGCTTCTCTCTCAACGTCGAACCACGATGTCCTGTCGTCGACGGAGATCTCTGCTTCGACGTTGAATGCCTGTGCGACGACGGCGGAGGGGTTTTGGGCACCCTCGACGCCGAGCGCTGATGCTGCACTGACGTAGACTGCGTACTCGACGCCGATCGACGAGCTACTGTCGACGGCGGAGTGGTCTTGGTCCTCGACGCCGATCGCCGCTTCTTGGACGACGGCGGAGGGGTCACACTTCTCGACGCCGGTCGTCGCCTGGTTGACGACGGCGAAGTGACCTCCCTCGACGCCGGTCGTCGCCTGGTTGACGACGGCGGAGGGGTAATGGATCTCGACGCTGACCGTCGCCCGGTTGACGGTGGCGGAGTAGCCTTCCTCGACGCCGATCGTCGCCCGGTTGACGACGGCGGAGGGGATTTCGACGATGGAGCTGGGCCTTTCGACGTCGTCGACGTACCTGGTCTTCTCCTCGACGGCGAGCCCGCCGTCGACGGCAGTTTTGAAGAGGAAAACGTCTCCTGTGGTTTTTCTTTCAGCGCCGAGCCCGATGCTGAAGTTGAAGGGTATGAAGACTTCTTTCTTGAAGATGTATGAGTCTTCTTGGAGCCCTTCTTCACTGGAGATCTTCCTCTTGAAGCTCTGTGAGCCAGGCCATAAATTCGAATCCTTTCCCTGTCCTTGAGAGTTCTTCCTGACAGGTTCTCACAATGTGGACAGGTGCCTGGATCATGGTCTTCAGGCAGACAAAGGATACAGACGTCGTGGTTGTCCGATTTTGCCTTCTTGTTGCCACAAGAAGGGCATTTATCAAAGAGTGAAGGCATTCTCAGAGGAAAATGTTCACTAAACTGCTGAAAACAAGCAGTATCTTACTTGACTAGATGTTAGATGTCGAAGTAAGAGTAAAAGTTGTCAAAAAAGAAGTATTTTTCTGTCAAAAACCAGAAAAATAGTGGAGCTGTGTAACCAGGGTCCTTCACTGAAGGAGCCGGAAAGAACAACTGACCTAACTGTCACCCCTGGGGCATGATGGGATACTGGGGGTCATGAGTGCCTTAAAGGCACGGTGTCAGTTTATTGCTATTCAGCTACAGGTTAGCTTTTCAGTCTTTTTAGACTGTGTGTTTGCAATGCAGCCTGGGAGCTCCCTATGCTTCCAGTGAGTTATGAGAATTTCTACTGCTTTCTGAGCATTAAAACAATTTCTAAACAATCTTTGGTGTTGTTTCTCATGTTTCTAATGCTTATTATATATGTATGGTGGAAATTCTTCACAGCATATTTCAGCTCTAATGTGATTTGGCTGCTATTGCTTGTTTTTATATATATATGATGTGTATATATATATATATATGTATATATATATATATGTGGGGCACATATAATATAGTGTTTCCGGGGTCCCGCGCATGGGCGGGAATATTCTAATGCTTATGACTATTGATGAGGATCCCCTGGAAGAGAACTACAGTCACTCCAGTCTTCGTTGCCTAGAGGAACCAATCCCCCGGAGGCTTCTCCACTGGAGGACAGAGTTTTAGACGGTCACCTCCCCGAAAAAACGATCTCAGTAATATACAAAAAGTTAATTAATCACATGGCAGACCCTCTCCTAACACTGCGGAATAAGCGGGTGCAGGATGGGATAGAACTAGACGATGAGGATTGGCAAGTAGCAGTGTCTACCCCTAAAGTGATGCCTATCACAGCACGCTTGCGACTGCTTCAGCTTAAGATCTTCATAGGACCTACATAACGGGGCCCGATTAGTACACATGGGGTGGTCCGACATAGGAGAATGCAAAAGGCGTTATGGCCTCCCTGGCACATTAATACACACTATTTGGAAATGTACACATATCAGCTCCTACTGGCTCCAAGTACATGACACAATCAACAAGGTGTTACGTGTCTCCCTCGTCCGGAGGCGAGGGGATGCCTTCTAAATATCTGGGAGCCCACGGATTTAAACACTTCTCAGACGCAATGGGCCACTCTAGGGTTCATGTTGGCAAAAATAAATATCGCCCAACTGTGGGGGTCAGCACATCCGCCCACTTTAGAAGCCTGGGAAAGAAAACTTGATAGGTGTATGTTTAGAGAAAAAAAACCAATATATCTGGCAAGGGGTTGCCCTAAGAAGTGGTCCCATATCTGGAACTCGTGGAATAATTATAGAGGAGAGATCTGTACACCACCTCGTAGTATCGAACTAGATGAACCTATTTCCCTGTAATGTTCCTCTCCTTTGTAATAGTTATGTATCCTTCCACCCACACATACTGTGTTGTATAAACTGCCCTGTCCTCTGTATTGCATTACCTACTGATGTATGTTTAATAAAAAGATTTATAATATAAAATAACAAGCATTGGTAAAGTCAATAGCCTGGTGTTGGCTGCCAGCTGTATGGCTTTGTCAGTTCCTGTGTTTTGTCATGGTTTTTGCAAAATGTTATTGTTGGGAAAGCTGCCGGGCCCTCGTCAATCTAAGAAAAATAATAGAGATAAAAGCAAACAAAATTTTGGGGGTGTAAAAAAAGCACCTGTTGCCATAGTAGTCCCTGGCAATGGTCGGAAGTTCTTTGTGTTTGGATGTGTCTCTTGTGAAAGGGCATAATGCCATAACTCAGAAGGAAATTTGCCGTTGGTTCTAGAGGGCTGACACTCTGCCCCATGTCATTTGCCGTAGTGGACAGAAGACAATGTAAATACCAGAACAACAAGCCAATTGAAGAAGAGGCTGCACACTATACATATAATTTTAGTAAAATCAAAAGGACTTGGCTAACACCAGATCAAAGAGCCCTTGAAATCGACTAGTGATCAAGAATCACAGTGAACCTCTTGGTACCCTCATGATACCACTTGCTCTTCTCACATTAAACGGCCAGCTTTAGATGTTGATGGAATTGAAAAATTTAGAGATTTCTGGAGAACGCGATTCCTCCACCTCAGAGAATGTATCTCGGAGGAAGTTTACCCAGTGGAGTCTCCTCAGATTTAGCAACTCCTCCAGAAATCAGAGGCGTTTATCATTCTTAATACCGATCAACTCTAAATCAGGCCCTAAGATCATCTTTGTAGGCCGCCTGTGCTCCCATTCACTGGTTGCAAGTTCTCTCATGTCTTAGAGTACCACTTTGTTCTAATTTGACAACCAATCCCATCGTTTAAAATAGTTCTCGTGTGACATCCATGCAGGTTCCTTATTTTCATGAGATTTAAGGAGAGAAATTGAAAATAATTCCAATCTCACGTATCAGAAAGCAGTGTAGATGTACTGTTTGGCATACAGAATTAATTGTGCATGATCTGCCATTCATAACAGTTGTATATGGATGACTAATTACTGCATAAACTACTTACCGGTTATCAATACTATGCTAGACTCTTCCTCATTACTTCTCCTAGTTTATGACAGACGGTGCATGTCCTGGAAAAAAGTAACCTAAAATGTTCGTCTCTCCCTTTTTTCTGAGTATGAATGTACTCACTTAAGATGTTCTTGAGCTCCCTCAGATCTTACTGAATGCTGCACCAAAGCAAAATCTACATTTACTGTAGGCAAGATGGAGCAGAAATGCTGAAGAAAGGGTTTATAAGGCCCGAAAGAAGGAAGAGGATTTCTCAGCGTGATGACGATTACAGGTAAGTAATCTAAGCATTACTAACTTGCTCATCATACTCATCTCAGTTCTTTGTGAGAAAATGCCAAGGCCGCGGCAACACTTTGACTGACACTGCTGGTACCATGTGACACAGGCAAAACAATACAGCGCTTCCAAGGATAATGGAACCAATGAGCAGACATATATATCACCTAGAAGCCATCTACAAAATTATAAAGCCATGGTCAGTGGAAGGCAAACACCTGCAATTTCATAATATCGAATGAGAGCATGAGGGTTGCTCACTCAGACCACCTTACAACACTGTGTCAAGCTTCCACTGGTCTTGTCAATATTGACCAGTTCAATCCAGAAGCACCATGTCACATTGAAAGCTGCTAGCCCTGAAAAGAAGTCACCAAGGGAGTAACATAGTCATGAACCCGAAAGAGAGGATAGTGTCCTCGACCATCCACATGGTATAAAAACTTAGGGGCAGAATTACAACAAAGTAACGCAGAACAGTGCAGCAAGTTATTTTACTGCGCCATGCTGGCTTAGTTTGGAAAGCACAGAGATGCAACATATTTACAAGAATATGTCGCATCTCTGTGCTTCTCCTGCGCTGGTGCACAAACTGCAGGCATGCACCGGCGCATGCACCCTTGCACCATGGTGCAAGGATGCCTGCGTCTTAGCGAGATGTTTTTTTGCAGGAAGGGACACCTTCCTGCACAAAAAAAATCACAAGAGGCGTTTTCCTCTTTCAATGCGTGCTATAGAATGCAGCACGCGTTGAAAGGAAAAAATGAGGAGAAATGAAAACATTTATCCTCGTTGCGCCTGGCTACGCCAACTCTAGGGCGGCGTAGCATTCACACGCATCTCCAGATTTACGATTTCTCGTAAATCTAGAGATGTGTCTTGTTGCATTGGTGTTGCGTGGGAACACCCACAGCAACACCCATGGAACGCCCCTTCCATGCCAGTGCTGCTTGTGAAGGGGCCATATTTACGAGAAGAGGAAAAATCATGCAGGGTGGCTTTTCCTCTCCTTGTAAATATGGAGGAGCCCCCTGCGCCACCAGTACGTCACGAAAAGTGACATAGTGGTGGCGCAGGGGGCTTGTAAATCTGCTTCTTAGAGCACTATATCCTAAATTGCACACAGTGTAAAGGCAAGAACTGTTGAAGTGTGCTCTTACTGGGGAAAATAAGCAAATGGAAGTACGAATAAAAAAACAGAACCACCCAATTCACCAAGAGGGTCTACTGAACACGTGACGGCCTGGGTCAATAAGAGTGAAGAAAACATCTCCAGCTGCCCAAAGAAGTAGAAACAGGACTTTGAAGCACCCATAGCAAATCTTAAGAAGGAATATCCTGTCCAGCAAGGTAATTTAAATCACATATTCTGAACTTCGGAAATGCGCTAAAATATGGCTCAGCAGGCTTTCGTGAAATGCCATGGTTGCTGTGAGTAGAGAACATACCTCTGAGACTTTTAGACAAAGAGGTATAAAAATCGAACGTAAAAGTGGTAATGGTCCTAAATTGACTGAACCCAACATGCACTACTGGAGGACAGACAAGCAAAAAACTGAATGGCTATACCATTGGATGGGAATTGCAATTTTCTTGTACAGGTTGTTCAACTAATCTATCTCAACTACAAAATCCACAAACTGCATGACATCAGAGAAGAAAACGAAGAATTGAACACTGGTGGAGGGAACATCTACATACATTCTATTAAGTGGTGAAAGATCAAGACATACGAATCAACCACAAGTTAAAAAGTGTCTTGACCCTCAAACCACTGTCAGGACCCGAGAGGTAAAGGGTGCAAGGTAGGACAAAGATAAAGATCTGTAGTGACTTTTGTTATGTCAACAGTTCTGCACCCCTGAAACTACAATCCAACTGGGGTGCACTATCTGACATGGCTAATTGGAACCACCCCCACCGAAACACTGCATCAAGCGAATGTAGACTGTTGATATTTGTTGCCATCAAAGGTGGAAGATTCTTCCTTGTAAAAAGACATGGCACTAGGTCAGGCAACTAAACTAAACTAAATGTGTGGTATCAGAGAGGACACAGAAGCCTTCGTCACTCCACAACCTGGGCATAGCGTCACTGGAAGACCTAGCAACTTGGACCTTCATTAAGGTTCGGGAGCTAATGCAAATTCTGTCTGCAACATCTGTGTTGGACTTGGCCCTTTATGCAGGGTCATCCCTGAACTTTTTGCCTTCCTCCTGTATTTTGTCTGCCCCGTTTTGTTGGTTTTATGACTCGGGGCACTTTACCACTGCTGATCAGTGCTAAAGTGCATATACTCTCCCTATTGTAAATTGATGTATGTATTAGTGATTCCATGATTGGCTTATTTGATTTACAGTCAGACCCTAGTATAATGTACTGTGGGTGCCCAGGGCTGGTAAATCAAATGTTGCTGGTTGGCTTGCAGCACTAGTTGTGCCACCCACAGAAGCAGCCTGAAAAAGTGTGTTTCAGGTCTGCCATTGCAGAGCCTGTGTGCAGTCTGATACTGCCATGTTGACTGGGCAAGTGCACCCACTTGCCAGTCCCTAAACCTTGCCTTTTCTGCATATTAGTCACCCCTATGGTAGGCCCAAGGGCAGGGTGCATTGTAGGTAAAAGGTAGGACATGCCCCGGTGTGTGTGGCATGACCTAATAGTGAATTACAACCATTTTCGTTTTTCACTAATGCAAGGCTACCTGTTCCCCATAGGTTAGAACTGGTTTGGACTAGGTACAGACACTCTATGCCTTCAGAGAACAAAAAGATGGTTGTATAAATATTGAGGCCCAGACCCCAGGACTTTAAATCACTTTTGGGAAACAAGAAGAACCTTTGCTGAGGAGAGGAACCAGGAAACTGAGGAGGAGACTATCCCTAAGCTGAGTGCTGTTTGGGGGATTGGCTTGCAGTGGTTGCCTGACTGCCAAAGAAAGGAGAAAGGACTTTGTGCTACTTTTAACTCAACTTGTAAAGGAACTCCAAGGGCTGGAGGTAGAGCTTGCCTCCTGCTGAAGTCTCAGTGACAATAGACTTCACCAACCAGCTCCCCTGCCCTCCGTTTGCGGGGAATTGAAGTGCCTGCTGTTGAGTTGGGCCTTCTAAGAGACTACGTGTCACTGGGAGCTGGAAGCACGACTCGAGACATAGAAGCATGTGGCCGTCGCGGCCGTTGTCGCCGCATCACCGGAGAAAAGCGTCGCTGTCGCAGCAGACACCGTTGCATCACCGGAGAAGCATGATGCCGCTGTTGCCATCGCATCACCCGAAGTGCCTCGCATCACCGAAGAAGAGTCTCTCCGTTGTAGCAGACGCCTTCGCATCACCGGAGAAGCATGTTGCTGGGCCTGTTGCGGCTCAGAAAAATCGCTGAGTCTCCGCAAGGGCGTGGGGTGTGCACGCATCGTTGTCGCATCAAGGAGAAGATGCCATTTGTTTCATTGCACCGGATCTTCATCGTATCAAGGCGCTGCTGGTCGCATCGCCACAGAAGCGCAGTAAGAAACCGACGCATCACCTCCCCACGCGGAGAAGGACTGACGCGTCTCCTACACAGCAGTAGGGACCCGACGCATCACCGTTCTTGCGTGTAAGGAACCAACACATCACCTTCCCTGCAACACTTTAGTTGTATAGCGTTATGCATCCAAAGATACATTGAACTTAAAGTGTCACATTTTACATCGAAAGAGAACTAAGCTATTTCTACCATTTTTAAAGTACAGTATTGTGGATTTTTGTCGTTTGGGTTTTTAAAATACTTCTTTTTATACTACAACTTGTGTGGTGTCCATCTGTAGTGTTGTCACTGGGTTACTGTATGTGTTCACAAATGCTTTAAACACTGCCTCTGAGATAAGCCTGCCTGCTCGTGCCAAGCTACCAAGGGGGTGAGCAGGGGTTATTTTAGGAGTGTACCCCCTTGCCCTGACTAGACACCAGGGTCCCTATTTGGACAAGGGTACCTACCTTTGCCAACTAGAGACCACCAAATCTAACATTGGTGGTCAGCGGTGAGGATTCTGGACTTGCATTGGTGACTCATATACAGTGATTGGTGAACACTACTAGTGAGTGCAGACCAAACGCAACCACATACATTTTGATAGATTGTTTTTCCTGGGATTTTCTATTTTTGCCAAGAACTGCCAAGTTTAACCACCATGGATAAAGCAGCAACCATAGCATCTGTTGATTTTGATTGGGAAGAGGAGAAACTAGAATGCTACAATGTGAAACAGCTGAAGCACTTCTGCAGGAGATTTAAAGTTGCTATGACCGGTCTCTCTAAGAAGGAGTTCCAAAAGGCGCTGAGATCCTGGGTAGAAACAAGAAATACCCCTGACAATGAGGAAGGGGCTGAAAATGCAGAGGAACAGCTGGAAGGCCATTGGGTCCAGGGGGGAGGAGAGCATCTTCCCCAGCAGGTAGCAGTGTTTTTGCCTACTCTTCTCCCTGTCCTCCAGAAGAGCTGGAGGACAGGGAGAAGAGTAGGATGCATGAGATAGAGCTGACCGAGCTCAAGTTGAGTGGGCAGTTAGAATTGGAGTTGCAGACTAGGAAATTGGCCCTAGAGGAAAAGAGGATGAAGTTTGGGCATGAGTTGAGGATGAGGGAGCTTGAGTTCGAGCTCGAGGGGCTTGAGGCCATGAGTGTCTCAGCCCAGAAAAAAGAAATGTGTGTAGCTCAGGAAGTGAGCTTTGCTGAGTTAGAGGTGGAATCCAGCTCAGATGGTGGCAGCAAAATTGGGTTATCTAGTGCTGAGGGAGCAGTACATACACCCAGAGACGTGGCGCCTGACTTGAAGGAGGGGGGTTAACATACACCAGGAGGTTCAAGTACATGAGGTAGCTCCAGTAGCGCGCAGTGTCCCTGAGGAGAATGGGGAAACTGACGCAGGGGTTCATGGGCCTAGTGGTGGGAGGGACACTGTCCTGATTCTAGATGAGAGGTGCAGGGAGAGCAGTTCCCCAAGACTGAAGTCCTGGTATGTGAGTGTGGAGACCACAAAGAAGAGTGTGGGTTTAGTGACAGAGACAGTCAGATACTGTCTTGCCAATCTCAAGAAAGTGATGTGGAGTATGTGTGCGAGGCACTGGATGGAGAGGTGAAGGATAGTTTGGTTAATACTTGTAGGGGGCTGTGTGATACTCGAGACTAACGGATCCCTCTACCACTCGCAGTCCGGCTTCCGAGCTAACCACAGCACTGAGACCGCCCTCATCGCAGCCACTGATGACATCAGGTCCCTGCTTGACAACGGGGAAACAGTAGCCCTCATCCTCCTCGACCTCTCAGCAGCTTTCGACAACGTTTGCCACCGCAGCCTGATACAGCGCCTCAGTAACATCGGAATCCAAGGAATGGCCCTGGAATGGATCATCTCGTTCCCCGCCGGTAGAACCCAGAAGGTCCGCTTCCCCCCGTTCTTGTCCGCGGCCACCGAGATCATCTGCGGCATCCCTCAAGGATCCTCACTCAGCCCCACCCTCTTCAACGTCTAGGGGGCTCATGTTGACTGGGCAAGTGCACCCACTTGCCAGTCCCCAAACCTTCCCTTTTCTGTATATTAGTCACCCCTATAGTAGGCCCAAGGACAGGGTGCATTGTAGGTAAAAGGTAGGACATGCCCTGGTGTGTGTAGCATGTTCTAATGGTGAATTACAGCCATTTTCGTTTTCACTATTGCAAGGCTACCTGTTCCCCATAGGCCAGAACTGGTTTAGACTAGGTACAGACACTCTGCCTTCAGAGAACAAAGCGAATAGTAGTATAAATATTGGGGCCCAGACCCCAGAACTTTAGATCACTTTTGGGAAACAAGAAGAACCTTTGCTGAGGAGAGGAACCAGAGAAATTGAGGAGGAGACTATCCCCAAGGTGAGTGCTGTTTGGGGGATTGGCCTGCAGTGGTTCCCTGACTGCAAAAGAAAGGAGAAAGGACTTTGTGCTACTTTCAAATCAACTTGTAAAGGATCTCCAAGGGCTTGAGATAGAGCTTGCCTCCTGTTGAAGTCTCAGGGACAACAGACTTCACCAACCAGCTTCCCTGCCTTCCCTTGCTGGGAATTGAAGTGACTGCTGTTGAGCTGGGCCTTCTAAGAGACTGTGTGTCGCTGGGAGCTGGAACGCGTATTGAGACAAAGAAGCGCGTCTCTGCCGCAGCCGTTGTCGTTGCATCACCGAAGAAGAGTGTCACCATCGCAGCAGATGCCGTCGCATCACCGAGGAGAAGCGTGCCGCTGCTGCCGCCATTGCATCACCCGAATCGCCTCGCATTACCGGAGAAGAGTGTTGCCCTCGCAGCAGACGCCGTCGTATCACCGGAGAAGGGTGTTGCAGGGCCTGTCGCTGCTCAGAAGAATCTTTGAGTTTCCGCACGGCCATCGGGCGTGCACGCATCGTTGTTGCATCAAGAAGAATATGCCATTTTGTTTCACTGCACTGGATCTTTATTGCATCATGGCGCTGCTGGTCGCATCACCACGGAAGCGCTGTGAGAAACCGATGCATCACCTCCCCACGCGGAGAAGAGCCGGAGCATCCCCTACGCAGCAGTAGGGACCCAACGTATCACTGTTATTGCGTGTAAGGAACCGACGCATCACCTTCCCTGCAACACTTTCGTTGTATAGCGTTACGCAACCAAAGTTACATTGAACTTAAAGTGTCGCATTTTACATCTAAAGAGAACTAAGCTATTTCTACCGTTTTTAAAGTACAGTATTGTGGATTTTTGTTGTTTGTGGTCTTGTGTTAAGTCTATATAAAAATACTTATTTTTATACTACTACTTGTGTGGGGTCCATCTGTAGTGTTGTCACTGGGTTACTGTATGTGTTCACAAATGCTTTACACACTGCCTCTGAGATAAGCCTGCCTGCTTGTGTCAAGCTACCAAGGGGGTGAGCAGGGTTTATTTTAGGTGTGTACCTCCTTACCTTGACTAGACGCAAGGGTCCCTATTTGGACAAAGGTACCTACCTCCGCCAACTCAAGACCCCCAAATCCAAGTCTATTCAAATCTAACAATTTGAATCTGAATTACAAGCAGTATGAGAAAACTTCCCTTCTGTACTCCTGAGTTCATCCCGAGGTGCAACACTGGGGAGGGAGGTGCGAGCCAACCCCACAAGCTTGTATAAATCACACAGGGCAGCAGCGAGGCACGTAAATACAGTCATCATGGGACAGGGCAGCTTCCACAGTACCGTTCGAGAGATTCAAACTATTCCCAATGTCGATCGTACTTGAGGATGTGGCCGAGGTTAGACCTATAATAACGGAGGAGGGAATCACAGTTATCAATCCAGAGCTTGAAATTCAGGAGCAAAGCATTGAGACGGCCCATGGAATCCGCCATGTTACAATGTGTAGGACCCCAAAGATTAACAGACCTGTGATCTTGACATACCACGATATTGGACTCAATTCTTGGATAAATACTTTCAACCAATCGTCACTTCCACACCTACTTTTCTGAGAGACACAACAGATTTCCTCAACAAACTTAAAACCGTGGAAATAGAAGATTTCAGTAACTTAATTCTATGTACAGTAGACGTTATATCTTTATACACGTCCATTACCTACTCAATGGGAATAGAAGCAATAGAACACAGTTTATTGAGGACAGAACTGAACCAGGACCTGAAACTCTTCTTGATGGAGTTATTAGAATTCACCTTACTCCACAGCTATTTCATATGGAAAGATGAATGGTTTCAACAACTGACTGGAACTTCAATGGGCAATTCGGCAGCTCCTGCCTATGCGAATATTTTCATGCACAGATTTGAACAGGATCATATTCTTTGTAAAACCATATGGAAAGATCATCTGAAAATGTTCGTCAGATTCATTGACGGCATTTTTCTAATATGGCAAGGTCCAGAAGACATTTTGCTCAACGAACTAATCCAGCTCAATTCTATTGATCCACGGTTACAATTCACCCATGAAATTCAAGTACACTCCATAACTTATCTTGACGTTAAGATCACCGACACCAATACAGGGTTTGAAACAAGCTTGTTCCGCAAAAAAACGATAGGAATAACACTGTACATTATACGAGTTTTCACCCTCAACCACTCAAAAATCATCTACCATACAGTCAACTCATTCGAGCCAAAAGAATAACTTCTGACCCAAATAAATTCAATGAAGAGGCAAACATTATAACATCACGCTTTAAAGCCTGAGTGTATCCGGACCAGATCCTTGAGCAGGCCAAACAACGGTGTGCAACAAAATCTAGAGACGATTTACTGAGCATCACAACTATGTCCAAAACCGATGTCATCACTATGGTTTCTAAATATTCCACAGCCAGCCGTAAGTTCAAACAAATCATCAAAAAACATTGGGATATTCTCAGAGTTGAACCTGACTTCAACAAAATCTTTGAGAGAGAACCCATCTTTGCTTACACCCGAGCCAAAAATTTGGGGGAACTTATCAAACTTCCTAAAGCCACGTGCCAAATATTCAAAGGAACTCTTCCATGTTGGAACTGTAATCACTGTAACAGTGTCATAAAAGGCACAACTGCTAACCATCCCATGAAAGGGCATCAAATTAAGATCAGAGCCACGGCTACGTGTGACACATCCAACGTAATCTATATGTTGAAGTGCCCATGCGGCAAAATTTATGTTGGACAAACCGAGAGAAAACTCAAAATAAGACTCACGGAACACAAGTCTAACATAAGAACTAAACAATCTAAATCAACAGTAGCACAACATTTTCTTGAAGCAGGTCATGGCATCAGCCAATTGTGCTTTTGCGCATTGGAAACCGTTACTAAGGAACCAGGTAAAGACAATCACAATGAACTTTTGAGACGTGAAAATTATTGGATTTTCACACTGTCCAGCATGAAACCACACGGACTCAATGATAGAGTGGAATATTCTTGTTATTTGTAAACCCCGTTCGGGCATCTCCTGAATGCGACTGTTGGTTAGCCCTGTGTGTTTTACTTTTATTCATTTTCTATCTATTTTCTGTGATTCTGTGTAGCAACTAAGCGCACACATGCATTGCTTTGTTTATTTACCTTTCACTTTATATTATATATTATATTGTCTTCATTCATTTCCTTATATCACATGTAGCAGTGTTTTTTTGCCTGATACTCGCGATTGTCATTATTTAGTGTCACTTGGTTTCCTGTTTTTTTCCCATTGCTATATGTCCACTCCTTTGTTACTCATCCAGCATAGATCTCTTCACCGAGTCCTTTTTTCCTTTCTGATAAGCCTTCACCCCACTGCATCAACGTCAGCGTCACCCGTAACCTAGCAACCACTACTCTTTAAACAACTTCCGGGATTTAGCTAACGCCCTGACCCGGCAGACGACTGCGGTATCTTCACGAATCCTGTCCGTGCACGCCACGGTAAACCTTTCATGAACTCCCACCCGTTTACTTTTTATCACGTAAAAACTGCATGTTGTCAGTTTAGACCTCATTTTTTACCCGTATGTTTCACTCGCGTTCACGTTATCTTACGGCTATTATTTCACCATTGTTCTTTCGCTTATTCACGAACCCATTCACTGGTTATCCGCTACCCGTGTTTTTAAATTGAACCTTGCACCTTCTTTTCACTGCTATTCTCTCACCAGCACCCCCTTACCGATTTTTCATTTTCCAATCACTTCACTGTGATGTATCAGACACCGAATATCGTTTTCTCACATACACCCCGTTTTTCTTCTTCATTGACAGATATTTATCCCCTGGAAGAAGGCATTCACGTTATGCCGAAATGCATTGGGATTTATATGAGTGCATTTTGTAAAAATGAAAGATTCTTGTGAACTAAAGATTTTCTTGTGAATACAACAATATGGAACAATAAAAACAAGTATTTCCAAAACACAACTTTTACATCGTTTATATGGGTGAAACCTTCATATAAGGACTACTGAGGAGCCCGGGGGACACTTCTCACTACACGAGCAGTGCTACCTTCAGCATTTCTTACGCTCCCCGTCGGAGGGCGATACTCCGGAGCACCTTACAAACTTTAAAACTATCAATAATAACGCTGTGCGTCCATTAATACCCCATAGACATGCAGGAAATCACACAACATTTTTCAGTTTGTTACGTGGATGCACCGGGTCAACAAGAGGGCGCGCTATCTTCCCCACCTGCATACGTGTACCCTTCTATGGATCAGCTTGCAGAGATGCTGCCAGGAGTTGTTCAACAACTTTGTATAAAGAGTATTATTGGAATGGGAATTGGAGCAGGCGCCTTTGTCCTAACCAGATTTGCTCTCAATCACCTGTTGGTGGTGGAAGGACTTGTTCTTTTTAACATCAACCCATGCGCTGGGGGTTGGATGGACTTGGCAGCAGCCAAAATTTCTGGATGGACTCATGCACTACCGGATATAGTTTATATCACATTCATTTTCAAAGGAGGAAATTCACAACAACCACGATTTGATCCTGACTTATCGCTGACATATTTTGAATGACATAAACAGGGACAATCTTCAGTTTTTTGTCAAGTGATATAACAGCCAAAGAAATTGAGCACTCATTTCTGGGAGGACCTTGTAACACTATGAAGTGCCCTTCATTGCTTATTGTTGGTTATAATTCCCCTGCTGTTGATACTGTGGTTGACTGCAACTCAAAACTGGGACCCAGAAAGACCAAACTCTTAAAGATGTCCGATTGTGGTGGATTCCCACAAGTTGTTCAGCCAGCAAAACTTACAGAAGCATTTAAATACTTTGTTCAAGGCACTGGCTCCATGCCTTCAGCTAGTATGACCCAGCTTATGAGATCCCGCAGAACTTCTGGGTCTGCTGTAACCTCAATGGAAGGCAATAGAAGTCAATCCCATACCGGAGAGGGTACAGGAAGCCGTTCTCACACCAGCTAAGGCAACCAAAGCAGAACCCATGCTTCTGATGGCAACAGAAGTCGTGCAAACTCAAATCTCACTCCCAACTCTGGTAGCGATGCTACACCCATGAAATCCTCTTGCAAAGCCAGTCTTCAGTGTACTAATAGTTCAGCACTACTGCTTAATGACTGACCACTATGCCATGCATTTCGGATTTGTTGTCTGTTTCACGAAGATCTTGCTTTGCCAGATGTTTGCAGGGACCAAATATAATAATTGTTTGGCTACCTAGTCAGTTCACTGTCATAAGTAGTCGTAAATACCTGTAGTTTGCCACTCAATAACTAATGCTAAATCAAAACATTTGCCAAATGTTGTATCAATGATATGGAAACAAATAGTATACCTATTTTCTATACTGAAAATATATATTTGTATATTATAACATTGATAAGAAAATGTTGATTTATTTAGGAAAACTTAAGCCAATGCACACAGTGCCTAACGCAAAACTAAACGCTTTAATGCACTGAATGTTTTATAAATTGACGTTTTTGGATTCAGTTCTTTAAATAATCTGTGTTTTTTGCCATCACGAATTTAAAATGTATTAAAGCACATTGATCTCCATGGCATCACTATTAATAATTGAACCTATGCATCTGTTTAGTGAATAATTTCTACCACACTAGGGCACCTATCATACTGTTCTTTCAAAGTGCGGTAATGTTTATATCCAATAAGATTATGTATTCTGTCGCATTCCATCCCTTGACAGTGTATTCCTATCCTTATGCAGATTTCTTCGGGAAGAATATGGAAACATCTGCACGAGAAAATAGGCCCCGAATGAGGAAAAAATTTGTCGGAATAGGTGCGGAAAGTCCAATTCCCAAATTATTTCCCATTACACAGAGGAAAAATGGCAATAATCCTGAATTTCTGCATCCAGCAAATGACTCAGCCATGCGGTGCTGGTAATTCCAGGTGCAGAACTACTGATGCAGTGTTCTTGCCTGCAACAGATGTAATAAGGGAATCGGAGGCAAAAATATGAAACCCGTTCTCTGTAGATGACAGTTCCTCCAGTCTGAGTTCTTTGCAACATACAGTTTGTACTGGGCCGAAAGACTGCAAAAGAACAGCACCCAGTGGTGCCACTGAACCGGTGTCTCAGGTCAGATCTATTCCTATTGAGAAACGGCCTGAAACCAGCACTCAAACCTGGACCCAAACAATGACTATACTGTTTACATGCCTGTGAATAAAGAGGACTAAGGAAGCACTGTTAGTTAGGGTGGAGTTCAGGTTTCTGTATGCAGCAGAAACCAACGAGCTCCAAGAATAAGAAGCATAAGACATTGAACAACCAATATCTTACCTCTAAAGGAGAGAGAGAGAGGGAGAGGCATGAACTAAAGCCAAATCATATCCACCAGCCATTGAATGATCAAAGTCTCCCACTCAGCAAGGTTGTAAACAACCGCCCGCTGAAATCTCTATAAGTAAAAGAATGAAGGAGGAATAGACAATGCTCTAGGGTACTCTAGGGATAAGACGGGGCCTATAGACTCCCACCACATACCTAGTTCCAAACAAGTCTGTGAAGGCAAACTTGACCACCCAGTCTAGATTTAACTCAAGAAGTACAGAGACAAAACCATCAAAAGCACAGGGCTCACAATTCTGGAACAACCTCAGCCCCCTTCTGAGCAAATAGCCCAGTCTACCAGCATTCACTAGAGCTCTGACAACCAACCTGTTGTAGGATGCCTATAAACATGAAATGGTTAATTTTGGCATCAACCGTATCTGTTGGGACCAGGAAGCAAACCTCTGAAACTAAATCACCACCACCTAGCCAGAAGACCATATTCAGAGATTTTTTTGACTGATAATTGTAGCACCATAAGGCAACATTTTAGTACATTACAAAAAACCAACACAAGTAAATAGGAGTATACAAGGTGACCTCTGACTTGATGGCTCATCGCTTGGTTCTCGAGAGCCATGACAAACTCCTAGGGGACATTTGAGCAGGAGGAGGGTGAGACAGTGCCTATCAGGGAAGGATGCATGCACTTGAATCTTGAAAGGTCCCATCCTTCAAGCCTTCAAGCCATTGTGTCATTGAAAGCAGACACTAGAGAATGAAGGCAATTTTTAATCAATTCTCTCCATCACTTAGAGTCAGAAGAACATTCTGTTTCAGAAGTCACTGATGAATGTCCTGACAGCTTTTTCTTTAAAGGTGCCGTACACGGCTTCTAGGACGAGTACAGCTCAGTTTGTTCAAGACTCACATTATGAGAACTAACGTGATAGATGTTTAAACCAATGCTTAAGCTGTTGCTTCTAGCACTCTAGGAGTACCCGAAGCAGCATGTTCATTACTTTTCATCTTGATTGTGAGGCCCACCTCCCCTGAAGGTATCTGTGGGTGCGAATGAGGAAGATTTTAATTGCAGCCGGTGCTAGAAAAGCCCAGAGTTTGAAAGCCTTGGGGGAGTTGGCATCTATTTGGTAAAGTACCCGCCAGCTCCATTAAGGTGCCTAAGCCTTTAAGAGACTGACAAATTGGTATAAAGTTATATTTAAGGTGGTGGATGTATTTACACTGCGGTCAAGACGAGTGACCAAACCAACCATTTTTTATATCGTGAAGGACATATGGCGCTGCCTGTCTCCTGGACATACATTCCCCTCCATCGGGATGTTACAGAGTGCGATGGATGAAGTATTAAGAGGTATTCAGTAAAAAAAGCAGTTGTCAACATTTCACACCACAGTGATTGGGACAGGCAGACATAGCACATAAATGCTCCATTGCGAAGACTTATGCATATCACTTAACAAGGCCACATAGATTAAACAATGATTTTGGGTTTAACATCACTGAGTAACGAACAAGACATATTCAAAAGACTTACTTTTTATTTGATTATGAAATATAAGTGTTTTGTTTCACCTTTTACAGATACATTTCAAAATTTATTATTAACAAGTC
Organism: Lissotriton vulgaris; assembly: GCF_964263255.1. Classification (NCBI taxonomy): domain Eukaryota; kingdom Metazoa; phylum Chordata; class Amphibia; order Caudata; family Salamandridae; genus Lissotriton; species Lissotriton vulgaris. Next base: position 815,824,939 of record NC_141696.1, on the reverse strand, counting down.
AGCAAGAAACACCCTTCTGACTGCCTTATGATAGTTCTGCAGTCTGTGATTAGAACAATGATGATGGGTATTGGAATCTCTATCAGTTCAGTGGGGACCAGGGGGGAATTCTAATTTCTGATGCTGAAAGTCTGTTTTACAGAAGTGCAAAAAGTGACAATCAGCCAAAACAAATGGCATATTTCAAGTCTGCACTTCAAGTTTTTGTTTTTCACAGGGAGATCTGGGCTGCGGAAAGCAGCCTACATTTCCATGTGACAGGCCAGGAGAAAACATGCTGAAATCGGCACAGAAAAATATGATTTCCATTTGTTATTCTCCAAAATCTCGCAACACAGCCTTATAGACCTCTGAAAAGGGTTATAACGGTTTTCAGTGGCCCTGTTCCCTAGTTATAGGCCCTGCTGCCGGCGAGGCCAAATAATAAGGGAACAGGGCCTTAAACAACCTGCATAGCCTATGACGGAAGGGTTAATAATCTATTAGAACAATCTATCTAATGAGGGTAGAGTGTACTAAAATAATGGTGGGGAGACTAGGAACAATCACTTGGATGTTGTAGCAGAAAGTCTTTACCAACTATTATTAGCCCGGAGCCAAAACATTGTCTTCAAACGTGCTCTTAACATTCCAGTGTTTTAATATAGCATTGTAGCCCTCGGATGGGTTATATAACGGTTGTGAAAGGCCTTCTTCCAAAGTTATCGGCTTGAGATGCTGGTAAGGGCCAAAAACAAGGGAGGGGGCCTTTATCAACTGCCAGAGTATGAGACAGAACAGCTTAACGCTATTAGGACATTCCACTCTCGGAGTAATAAACAAAAGAAACAGGGATAAACAGAAAAACAAGCAGTGAAATAACAGAGCAGAAGTTCTATATCAGCAATTATGGTCCTTGAGCCACTTCATTGTCTTCTAAGGAGCTCCCAATATATGTTATAATTTCCTTTATTTCCCAACTACAGTTTTATCAGGGCCCCATTTACTATAATTCTGATGTAGAGAATTAATAGGCATTTTTTTCCTGGCTTTTTTAAGCCACCTCTTAACCTAGGCTATTTCATTATTTAAGACACCACTACCTCCGGTAGTTGGACCGACATCTTTATTCTTGAAATGGGGAAAATGAACTAGAGCTGCAAGCAAAAATACAGATTATAATACATGCAGCTGAAGGCGGTCAAAAGTGAAATTAAATGGCAGCAGCCGGGTGAGTGACAGCACCGCAGTCATGCTTTCGATCACCTCCAACGACTGCTTCTGGCTACGCTCCCGCTATCTTGTATGGGTCCCAAGAAGGTGTGCACCTGAAAGTGTTACCCTGGACATGTTAGGAGTGACACATTGTCAAGATGACGCTGCATCTAGTTGGCAGACATTGAGGAGTCGCTGCAGCTCCACCATCAGTAGAGCCAACGTCCAGAGTTGGCTCTGCCAGGAAAGGTGGCATAACAGTTGCCCGGTCTATTATCCTAGTTCACCCAAGTATGTAAGGGAAGGATGTATGATGGTACAACGCGTACCGTCACAACGCATCCCTTTACACCGCATCCCTTACAACGCAAGTCCTTACCACAACTTGCGTTGGGTGCGCGGATTTCTAATAGTATAATTTACTATTCTAACACCAGTCCCCGTGGACCCGAGGGAATGTGTTGGGATAGTAAATTTACTATTTTTAATCCTTTAGCGCCCTCCAGCGCAAGTCGTGGTAACGACTTGCGTTGTAACGGCCGCGTGGTAAAGGTACTGCGTGGTAAAAACTTTGTGGTAAAAGATGTATACCGTAAGGGAACTACTACTTGGACACTGATAGGATGATCCCACTTTAGAGGGCATGGTTAGATTCCTCTTTTTTTGGCAGAGTGTCTAACAGAATCGACAGCCACGGGTGAACTTTCCACCGAAATGTTTCTCCACTCACTATGGCTCTGGCCATGGCAGATGACTCCACTTTGGTGGAGAAACCTAAAAACCTCACCTTTTCTAAATATATCAGATATTCTACAGCAGCCTTAGGAGAGATTGCCCGCCAACATGCTATACAAAGTCTGTAGCTACCTGCTAGTATTTAATGCCCATGAGATAATAATTACTGGGCAGATAAAACTCACAATGTCTGGCTTTATTGATACTGCAAGTACACCATCATAATAAAAATAAAGATACATTTACTGACCACCGAAAACCGATAAGGGCAGCTGCAGACCTGTCAATTCACTCGGTGCAACTATGAGTCACACATTATCGTCTCGCTTCTCTCGGTCACCAAGTGAAGAGCTGGAAATCCGTGCACAGATTGGGGTTCCAGTTTGTATTATGAGCCTCTGCACAGTCAATGTCTAATATTGGTGTTTAATTCTCCCCAAGACATCAGCTGCACCTTAGAAGCTTTTTTGTTGGGAGGGGGGTAGGCTCTAAGGGCTTTATATTCAGTGCTCAAAAGAAAGTTTCCCTCTTTCCTCACATGGTAAATATATTTTCTAAGTTGGCAGATCAGCAACAAGGTACTTGGAAGCCAGTCCCCCCCAAAAAATTATCTTGTATATCACTAATATTTTTTAAGATTTTAAAAGATATTTTCTTTATCATGTTATTCTACAGGGAATGGTAAGTCAGGGAAGTGACCAATCAGAAGGCTGCTTCCATTTACAAGACTTAAACTTTCTTCCTGTTGTCAAATCCCAGCCCACCCGGGACCGCAGTCCCTCCGAAGAATTTCAATATCACATTCTCTCACCAAGATTTTTTGCCTGCGTGAAACTATGTCAGATGGAAAGGAGATGAGGTTTATTAGGAATACTATCAAAGAAAAGTTGGGCTACTGTATTTCATTTGCCCATGCGGTGATGTGATATAAATTAATATGTCAAAGAGACACTTAATGGGTATGGGTTTAATAGCTAACAGAGAGCTTTGCTGAGAATGGTGCAGACAAATGTCACATTGTACTGCCTTCTACTGGAAATAAGCACCTAGATGTGAGTAAGAGGCTTGCAAATGGTAGATTTCTTGGCAGGGATCCTAGACATGCGGAATATGCTTAGTATAGTATTCCAGACAGGGACAGTCGGACAAGGAAGATGCTTGAGGTCATATTAGAGAGTAGCACACAACACGTGTCTAAAAGGCTTAAGAACAGCATTATTCCAGGCCTGGATACTGGATATGAGGAAGATGCTTGGGGAGGGAACATGGTGCTTGATGGTGGTGACTGGGTGGAGTTAGGACTTCTAAACAAATCTGGATTGATAATCAGAAAAATACAAACATCCCCAACCCCATGCTTTGATCTCTAGGCTCCCAACACAACCGGTGGGGACATATCTGGCAAGAGTTAAACTAGTGGTTGGTCTTGCTCCTCTGATTTCAGTTCTAACTCACTAGACTCCAGCTGATGAAACTCATTCATACATGTGACTCATACACAGAGCTTCAAACAGTCTTTGCGAGGCAAACAATGTCAGAAACTGCTTTACTTTTCTTTGTAAGACACTTGGTAGAGTTTTTCGCCCAAGTCCTCCAGCTGTTTCCCAAATTCAAGATCCTGGTACAATCCTTTGGGCACGCTGTTCAGACCATGAAGCAATCCGAAAAGGCAGCCAGCAACAGCTCCAGTGGCGGCACTCTCACCTGAAGAATGAGACGATAAGTCGTATAAGGTACACTTCATAAAAATGTTAACACAATACAGATATCAATGTCGGTTGAAAGTGATGAGTGGAGTAGGTTGAAACAGAAACCCTTCCTAGGCATCTCTGGCTGAACTAAATCCAGGATCAGTTGGATGAATTGAATATTAAAACCTTTGGTCCTCACTGGTCCAATTAATAGGTCGGCTTTGGCAAGAGTGTGAGAAGTTTATACAAAGCACAATCTGGACAGAGTGGGTGACAAAGCACCCATTGGTACCCATGGCCTAGCTTACTTCCAGCCCAAACTTACCTGGGGATATCTGCGTTCTCTCGGTTATCCATATCTTATCGATGATAAAACACATTTGTCAAGTCTTTGCTTATGTCAACCACCCTTCAAGTCTACATTGAGAGTTTGGTGGCAAGAATGTGATCCCAACTAGCTTATCAATACCCTTCACGTGGATAAGCCAGGTAAAGGAGGATTGCTTTATCTTATTCTGTGGCTTCTATGAGAGATTACGGAAGTCCTGGACTGGCCCAATATTACAGCGACCATCAGGTGAATATTGTCACAATAAATAGTTCTCAAAACCCAAGCAGGCATAGCCCAACAAATGAACATTTTGGAATACAAATTGTTGGCGATTGTTAGCAATGCAAGACATAGTACACATAACTGCATTATTTGTCTATACTGGATGGCCCCTTTAAGAATTGGTACAGAAGTGTCCCTGTTGCAATGGTGGTACTGTCATTGATGAGTTAACCTGTTGCAGGATGGGATGTGCCACACTATATTGGCTGCGCATGGTGCTTAAATGGGAACTGACTGGAGCCTGTGTTGATTTGTGATCTATTTACATTATTTTATTTGCGTTTTTAGCATTCCTTTGGGAAACCTATTGCGTTTTTTCTGCAGCCTTTTCTTATTTTCTTAACTTGCTTTTACAGTTTATAGTATATATCAAATTATGCAATAATAAATATGATGATAAAAAATTACCCTGTCCTAAATCGCATGGATTTTTTAATAAAGGCATCATTACAAAAGAGCTATATATTAAAATGCAAAATGATTGTGTTTATAAAACATTCAAATATTCTTGGGGCTTTGGTCTTGCCGTTCACACTGACAGTTTCTGTTTACCTGGACCAACTCCTCCTCATCCCTCCTAGGTTTCCTCTAAGCTCCAGGCCTCGGCGGCCACACACCGTGGGCCTCATTTACTATATTGTGATGCTCTGAGCAGAGCAAGCCTCCCTGTTGCACTGCTGTGCGTTAATATAAAAGGATAGGAATGAGCTGTATCTACAAGATGCCTGCTAGGTGATAGTGCGCTTTATAAATTCAATAAATAAATAATTCCTGTCCTTCTCCCCTGCATCGGTGCACAAACAGCAGCAGTGCGCCAAAGTAGACACCCTTGTTCCATGGAGCAAGGGGGCCTGCGTAGCAAGGATGATTGTTTATGTGCAGGAAGGGAAACCTTCCTGAACATAAACAATCATTAAAGGCGATCTGTTCCTTTTATGTGTGCTGCAGAAGGTAGCACACATACAAAGAGCAAAAAACAAGGAGAAATAACGTTTTTTTCCTCGTTGCGCCACTCTGGATTCTGACGCATTCCCAGGTTTGCAACACTATATAAGTCTGTGAATGTGTAGGTTACATGGATGTTGCGTGAGAACATCGACAGAAACACCAATGGAATGCCCCTTTCACGCATAGTAACGCATGAATGCGACCCATATCTCTACAAGGGCATAAAAATTAATGCAGGGTGACTTTACGTGGCCTTGTAAATATAGGCAGGCACAATGCTCCGCCGGTGGGTCTCAATAAGTGACGCATCGGCTCGCAATGAGCTTGTAAATGAGACCCTGTGGGGCTTATATACATGGCCCTTGTGCTGCCGGAGCGTCTCTTTTTGTGTCGCACCGGCATCGCATATTGCGGCCCCATATTTACAAGGACAAGTACAGCCATCCTTCGTGGCTTTTAGTGTCCTTGTAAATACAGCACCTTTACATGCAGCACTGTGAGTGAAAGGGTCATGCCATGGGTGTTGCTGTGGGTGTTCCCAAGCAGCACCCATGGCTTCTTCCGCATTTCCAGATTTATGGGAAATTGTAAACCTGGAAATGCTTAAGAATGGGAGGCGAAATGAGGAGAAATGTTCTCATTTCTCCTCAATTTTTCCTTATTCAATGTGTGCTGCATTCTGCAGCATGCATAGAAAGAGTAAATCACCTCTTGTAATTGCTTTTGTGCAGGGAGGTGTCCCCTCCTGCACAAAAAGAATCTCCCCGAAAAGGAAGCACCCTTGCACCATAGTGCAAGGGTGCCTTCAGCGCATGGCAGCCAAGTGTGTGCCAGCGCAGGGGAGAGCCCAGGGATCCGTCATATCCTAGTAGATATGACAAATCCCTGTGCTTTGTAAGTGACTCAGTGAGGCAAAATGGCTTGCAGCACTGCGCTGAGTCACTTTGTTGTAAATAAGGCCCTGTGTGTTTTCCACCTCGCAGGGGGCTTATGGAGGGCGCAAAACACCGGATCGTCCTGCTGAATTGTGTGGTGTGGAACTGTGTGGTGTTGTGTGGAATTATGTTGCATGGTGTGGAGAGGAATTATGTGGAGTGGACTTATGTGGCATGTTGTGGAATGGAATTTTGTGAGAAAGGTCAGAATATTTATTGCAAGGGCACAGGCACCAAGTATTCTCTATACAAAGTCAAAGGCCCAAATGTCAACAATGTTCCTATAACAGAGACACAGGTGTCACAGAAACCCAATAATTATTCTGGGTATAGATGGAAAAGGCAGAGAAATTCTTTCAATCCCCAGCAGAAATGCAAGACACTCTAGTAAGTGCCAACAAAGAGTCAAATCATGTACCGTAGACAGTCAGAGCAATATAGAGTAGACAGGTGGAAATACACTCAGTGACATGCACACACGTTAAAAACTGTACAGATTAGAAGTAAGAAGAGACCATGTAAAACATCGGGCAGCAATACAGTAGAAGGCGCATACCAATAAATCATAAACATGGAGTGCCAATATGAAGAAGCAGAAAAAACTCCCCAAACACTGAAAGAACATGCAGTACAGGTTGGTACACACCCACAACCACAGAACACACAAGTACTGTACATGTGGTACGTGGAAAAAAGCTGGGGTGATACAATAAGAGCTGAAGAGCATATTTTAAAATACCCCTGGATGGAGGCTCAGGTTTACTGTAGGACACCGTGAGTGCTACCAAATGTGGTGAGAGTAAGTGCCCTATTCATGAAAACAAGAACACGCCGCCCTTTGTTAGCCTTCCTATAAATGAACGAGCTTGTGTGCTTCTTCGCTGAGGACACTAATTCCAAATGTGCGAAGAGCAATCTTTTGGAAAAAAGGAGGTGTTGCTCAGGGCACAAGTCGTAAAAAAAAAGGGGGGACGACGCTGTCACCGGAAGTGACGTCAAGACAGGAATTGACGTCACGAAAGGGGCCGAGCTCCTCGCCCCAGAGAGGCCAAAGAGTGAAGTCGAGCTGTTTGGCAGGGGGGACGGCGTCACCCCGGTTAAATAAGTGGGGCGACGCCGTCCACCTGAGTGGTACCCCGACTCGAGCCCTGGGTTGCTGCTGGGGCCTTCGTCGTATTCTGCGGGGAGATGCAGAATCCCTCTCGAGCTCGAAGACCCACGGCTCCATCAGCCGGCGGTGTGGGGCCGGGTGGCAGCGCAAGCAGCAGCGGAACAAGCATCCTTATCCAGTCAAGATGGCAAACTTTAGTTGAGGAAGTGTGAGCTTTCTTTACCACGGTGTCAGAAGACGAGCTGCCAGAGGAACTGAGAGGTGGCCCCCTTGCCACCCCAATGACAGAGGACGTATATATCGTTTTTCTCTGTAATGCTTTGTTCCTACCTGGGGCTTCCTGGGGGCCCAGGGGTGGGGTTGGGGGATGGGAACTATGGTATTGCAACCAGAGGAGGGGATAGAGGTACTTCTTCTCCTGCCTTGTCATAGGGACACTGTGACCCTCTGAGATGCCTATCTTGGACTCCTCACACCATCGAGTAGACTTTATGTTTATTGCCCGATCATTGCTAGTAGTACCTGGCTGTGACAGAATGAGGGTGTGGCCTGGGATCAGGGGTTTGCTGGGGATTGGTATTGTTTTTTCTTTTCTTTTGCCTTTAATGGTTTGTTTGTTTGTTTCCGTTCTTTGCCCCCCTCCCACTGCTCTGCCTACTCCCTACCACACTTATCAGAGCTGGCGCCCCTCGTCTCACTCGGCCCTCATCTTGCTTAACACTCATGACTACACATGAATATAACATACTTACATGGACTGTGAGGGGCATGGGCACCTCATCCTACTCAACACTCATGACTACACATGAATATAACATACTCACATGGACTGTGAGGGGCATGGGCAGCTCATCTTACTCAACACTCATGACTACACATGAATATAACATACTCACATGGACTGTGAGGGGCATGGGCACCTCATCCTACTCAACACTCATGACTACACATGAATATAACATACTCACATGGACTGTGAGGGGCATGGGCAGCTCATCGTACTCAACACTCATGACTACACATGAATATAACATACTCACATGGACTGTGAGGGGCATGGGCACCTCATCTTACTCAACACTCATGACTACACATGAAAAGAACATACTCACATGGACTGTGAGGGGCATGGGCACCTCATCTTACTCAACACTCACGACTACACATGAATAGAACATACTCACATGGACTGTGAGGGGCATTGGCACCTCATCTTACTCAACGTTCATGACTACACATGAATATAACATACTCACATAGACTGTGAGGGGCATGGGCACCTCCTCTTACTCAACCATCATGACTACACATGAATATAACATACTCACATAGACTGTGAGGGGCATGGGCACCTCATCTTACTCAACGCTCATGACTACACATGAAAAGAACATACTCACATGGACTGTGAGGGGCATGGGCAGCTCATCTTACTCAACACTCATGACTACACACGAATATAACATACTCACATGGACTGTGAGGGGCATGGGCACCTCACCTTACTCAACGCTCATGACTACACATGAATATTACATACTCACATGGACTGTGAGGGGCATGGGCACCTCATCATACTCAACACTCATGACTACACATGAATATAACATACTCACATAGACTGTGAGGGGCATGGGCACATCATATTACTCAACACTCATGACTACACATGAATATATAACATACTCACATGGACTGTGAGGGGCATGGGCACCTCATCTTAACCAACACTCTTGACTACACATGAATCTAACATACTCACATGGACTGTGAGGGGCATGGGCACCTATTGCAAAGACACAAGATGTATTTGAAACAGCGCTGTATTCAATTTGCTTGCCTTCAGGAGGCGCCCTTAACAGAAGGGGAATTCTACATACTTGGCAAATGCCAGGGGGAGTTCTATTGTGGAGGTCTCCTTTGTCCCACGCCATTCTTTAATTGATCCTGAAGGCTGGTATGTTATCACAGAGGGTAAACTAGATGGAGGCACTCTCTCCTTGGTGGCGTTCTACAGTCCTAATGCAGGTCAGCCCCTCTTTTTGTTCTCACTGTCGCCGGCCTCTTCCGCCTGGCCCACTCCCATAGGTTTTGGTGTGGAGACTTTAACTGTGTTCCAGATTTAGAGCTGGACAGATCCTCCCTTCCTATTCTGGGTGCCCAGTAACACAATATCACTAAACACCTACTGCAATGGACTCACAGTGTACAAGTCTCTGATGTATGGTGCACGCTTTATCTGAGTCACCGGGAATAGTCTCATTATTCTGTACTAAATGCTCTACACACAATAATAGACGTGGTATACAGCTCTGTGACACTGGAAATTAAATGTACATGGGTGGAATATTTGGGGTGCATGTTATCTGACCACTGTCCCCCTGATGGTAACTTTTCAATGAGGAAGGACGCGCCCAGCCATTCCTACCAGGCCCTACACCCACAAGCACTAGCAGTTGTACTCTTCTGGAAAATGGTGGGGGAACACATAGATAATTATTTCATTGAGAATGAGGGCTCCACCTCGGATGGGATGGTTGAGTGGGATGTACTTATGGTGGTGTTGCAGGGTGTACGTATGGCCACATGACATGGCATGCGGCGGGCCTTGCAGTCGGAGATGCTGGACTTGGAGGATAGATTAAAGTCAGCATTAAGTGACTGGGTGTCCAACCCGACCTCCTATCTGGCATTGGAGGATATTAGGGCTAATTTCAGGACGTTATCTGGGTCCTGAAGATCTCTTTGTCTTCAGGGAACCCACCAAATATCAACCTGACATAGGGGACAAAGCCAGTTGTTTTTTGGTATGGCTGCTGTGATCAGAGTGCCCAAGTATTCCTATTGGTGCTATCTGCATGCACTTGGGCACTATAGTTAACTCCCAATTGGATGTTAATAAGGAATTTGAGGGTTATTACAAGTTGTACAGGGCCCGATGCACCCTAACCTTCTGTTTACTAGGAGGGTGGAGAACATGGCGGCCGCAGGCTAGTGCGGTGCGCGCGCTGAACGCCAAGCTCCGCACCACGGAGCTGCTCTTCCTCGTTCATCTCTTCTGAAGCCCTGACATGACGGAATCCACGCTGCTCTTACCTGCTGGGGGTCCGGGCATGTAACCACGGTGTTGTATGCCGTGTGTGTCTTGGTGTGAACACCGTGTCTCCGCAGCGTTTGCCTGCGCGTCTGTCTGCAACCTGCGGGGGCCAGTGTCGGCTTGGTGTTCCTTCACCTCTCGGATGTGTCACGCTTCACGATCTCCTCCCAGCAGCTCTCCGCCCCTCCAGGGCTTGTGGCACAGGGCAGCCGTGGAGCTACTTCAGGGGCGCTCGGCGAGGGGACAGCAGAGAGGTAGGCTGGGCTGTGCAGGCTCAGGGGGGGTGGAGGTTCAGCTACTGCAGAAACAAGGTGGCGAAGTTGCTTTCCCTGTTCAAACTAGACGGGAGCAGGAGACAACGACTGGAGGAGACTTAGTCTCAATAATTGGAGAAAAGAGTCGGGAGGGGGTTAATGTTTGCCCGGGAGCTTTTGTGAACCAGAGGGGTGAGAAAGACAAGACAGACAAGGAAATCTCCCAGAGAGGGGGCTGTGCCAAAAATTTTAGCTCGGTAATAGGGAACCTGGAGAGGATACAAGGGGTCAGCAGAAGGCTACTACAAATCCCAGAATCCCCTGTTTTAGGGCCAGCGGCAGTAATTGATCCCTCTACATCCACTCTGATAGCAACCGAGCCCTTAACTTCTACTTCTACTCTCAAGGATTTAGTAAAGGGGAAGGAGAAGGATAAGCCAAATCAGAAATCCAAATCAAAACCCAAAGGGAAAAGAAACAAAAAACACAGTAATTCTTGTCCTCAGGGGGGCACGAAAGCTTCGAGCTCAGCATGCAACGCTGGGAAAGTAACTCCCTCTTTGCGCTCTTTTTTCAAAGTATTGCCTCAGGTTCTAGATTTGGTACCTGTTAATAATCTGGTTGAGAGTGTTGAGAGTGTCGATATAGGCGCCCCTTCTGGAATTTTGCCTGTAAACAACACTGACTCGAACATCTATAGCCACACCAGGGTCCCTGAAATTCCTGGTTTACCCACTTTAGTCACTGTAATGGCTAATCCAATGTCCCCGTCACCATCTAGTACATTAGTAGACACCCTGGAAAATGACGTAGAGGGGCAAGCTTCGATCCTCACAGGCGATTTACGAAGTTTAACAGATCAGGAAGAAAAGCGAGACAGCCCTATTAACTTAACCAACACCGAGTCTGCATTGGAGGCTCTGGTTGCCTCGATTGCCTCAATGAGAGGCGAGATCCGCAACAACTTTTTGGTCTCCAAAGCCAACCAGAACGATTTTCGGGCATCATGTGAGGCACTAGAGCGGAAAGTAGATGGTCTGGGAGAAAGAACAGAGGCACTTGAGAGCTCAGCCGGAGTAATGAAAGCTAACTTAGATGCAGCTGAATCCAAGATCCAATCTCTACGGAGAGAAGGGGACGCAATGAAAGATAGACTGGAATCATTAGAGAATTATTCACGCAGAAACAACTTGCGCCTGCGGAAGGAAGGTGGAGATCTCAAGGGCTTTACAGTTAAACTCCTGAAGGAATACCTAAACCTCGAGGAGACAGTAGAGGAGTTGGACAAAGATATACAGAGAATCCATCGAGATCCTTTCCGTCTGAACGCTGGTAGAACTAAACCCAGGAAAGTTCTTATAAATTTCCTGACTTATGCCTTGAAGGAGAAAATTCTGAATGTGGCACTCAGTCTTAGAACTGTAAAAGGCCCTGATTTCCCTTTTGAAGTCCGCTCTGATCTGTCTAAGACCACGCTTGACAGGCAGTGGGAGCTGGGCCAAAAGATGGACAAATTTAGAGCGGCTGGTGCAACAGTTCAAATGAGGTTCCCGGCGTTCTTACGTGTTATGTACAACAACAAGACGCATAATTTTAGATCCTCCTTCGAGGCGGAAGAACTTTTGGAAACTATTCGTAACCACTCTCAGGGTAAACTGTGACCAGAACCAGTAAGCCCCTTTTCTCTACTGCATTGCACTAGCACCAGTTGTATTATAATGGGGCAATACATAGGCTTATAAGGGCTACGGGAAGTCTTTTTAGGAAGGAAGGATGAGAGGACACAGATATGGGCATCTCTTCTACCAAATTAAAAATTAAAAAAAATATATATATAAAAAAAAGAATAAAAAGGTAAATAAGTAATTAAATAACAAATAAATAAACACATAAAGGAAAAAAAAATTTACATGAATAAACACAACTAAAGGAGAAAATAATGAAGCATCAGGTATAATGCCCTGTACAGGAAAATATACAGGTAAATTCTTCTTTAGTTTTTGCAGGATGAGCACTCCGTGGTGAGGGAGGAGAAGGCGCAGTCGGCGCAAAGCCGGCCTAACATCTGGTCAGAGTCGGTATGGGAGGGTTCTCCAAGGGGGGGGGAGCTGGAAGCTGGTGGGGGGGGGGGGGCACAAAAATCCAAAATAATCCTCAGAAGTCAGGTCCTCGAAGACTAGGCTCTTTAATAAACAAATCAATTGCCATAAGCAAGATAAATAAAGCTCACACAGGCAATAACTTTAATGACGACAATATAGAGTCAAACGCTAGGGAGGGATGCGACAAATGACCTCAATCCAGTTTTTATCTTGGAATGTCAATGGTCTGCGCGTTCGAGGGAGAAGAGAACGTATATTACAATATCTACGAGATTCCCCAGCGCAGATCATTGTCATCCAAGAATCACATCTTCTAAAAAAGCGAGGGCAGCGAGATACTGAAAAAACAGAAGTGGATTGACAAATTCATCAGTACTGATCACAACGCCAATATAAGAGGAATTCTCTTAATTTGTAAAAAAGCTGCAAAGGTGCAGATTCTTAACTTCAACGTGGAAGATGGCTGTTAGTTAAGTTGTCTATTGATGGATGGGTGTGTAACCTAGTCGGTTACTATGGTCCCAACATAGACGACCCATCCTTCTTAGAAATAGTCAGGAATAATTTAATTACCACCTCGGAACCTATAATATGGACAGAGAATTTCAATGTCATATTGAACCCTAAACTAGATAAATCCACCTATCACAGGAGACATAAAAGTCATCCTCCATCCGAAGCCAGGCAGTCTCTCAAAGGGATTATGGAGCAAATAGGTCTGGCAGATTTATGGAGAGAAAGGGCGGGCTCTAAACAAGGGGTATCTTTTAGGAACCTAAAATATAAACATACCTCAAGAATCGACTTTGCCTTGTTCAGTTATAGCCTTCAAAACTCTATATCCAGCATTACGTATCTGCCCTCCCACTTATCTGACCACTCGGCACTCTCATTTACATTAAAACTCCCAGTTCAAGTCAAACATCCCTCTTGGTCATTTGACCGCACCATTTTACTAGAATCGGAGGAAGTGACATACTTAAAGATAGAAACGAGCTCATTCCTTGAAACAAACCTAGGTTCAGCCTCTCTTGTTACAGTCTGGGAAGCTTTAAAAGCCTACCTGAGAGGGTGTATCACAAGTAGAGCCTCGTATCTGAGGAAAGTCTATCTATCGAAAATTCAAACTCTCGAAATGGAATTAGAGAAAATCGAGCAGAGACTGGTGGCATCATCTGGGTCAATACAAGATAAAAATAATCTCTCTGATCTGAGAAATCGGTTGGACAATATACTACAAGAGAGAGTAACTAAGAGGGGGGAGGCTAGCAAAATTTCAAATTTTGAATTCGGGGAAACAGCGGGCAAGATTTTGGCATGGAGGGTTAAAGCAGATCAGGCCAAAAGTCATATTAGAGGGATAAAGGCTGAAGGCGAAAATGATCTTAGAACATCAAACCAAGAAATTAGTATCGCCTTTAAGGAATTCTTTGAGGAAATATACAGGGAAGATACCCCTGATAACCAACAGTTAAGAGATATATGGTTAAACCAGATTACTTTACCTTCCCTGTCACCCATACAACGTGATGGGATTGAGATGGATATCTCTGAAATAGAAGTAAGGAGGGTCATTCTGTCACTCAAACATGGTAAAGCTGCAGGTCCGGATGGACTTCCCGGGGAATTATACCATGTCTTGGTCGACGAAATCGCCCCTACTTTAACGGTCCTCTTCAACGACATCTTGAGGGAGGGTTTCAAGCCTCCTCGATCATGGAGTGAGACTACCATAGTATTGATTCCCAAATCCGGCAAAGACCCAACCCTATGTGGATCATATCGCCCAATATCTCTATTAAACAGTGATTATAAGATATTCACGTCCATATTAGCATCTAGAGTGGGCTCAGTAGTGGGGGAAATAATTCACCAGGACCAGAAGGGATTTATTAAAGGCCGCCAGCTTTCTGATCTAACGTACGACCTCGTAGGGGCAATTGACATCGCCTCAGCCTTCTCCCTCCCGTTGGCAACACTCACCTTAGACGCAGCTAAAGCCTTCGATAGGGTAAATTGGGCCTACCTCAATGACGTGTTGAAGAAATTCAACTTCGGGGAGAGATTTTGTCGTACAATCAAACTTATCTAAAACTTACCATCAGCCCGGCTCTTAATAAATGGCACACTGTCTGAGGCACTGGGGATTTCGAGAGGTACTAGGCAGGGTTGCCCGCTTTCCCCCCTCCTCTTCAATCTGTACATCGAACCGTTTGCAGAAGTCTTAAGACGAGATGTACTCATTCCATCTTTTAGGTTTGGAGAGTGGGAAAAGCGGGTAGCTCTTTATGCAGACGATATCATAATCTTTACTTCAGACCCAGAGACAACATTCCCAGAGGTAATAAGGAGAGCCAAAGAGTTTGGCAGTATCTCGGGCTATGAGATCAACCCAAGTAAAACCGATATCATGGCTTGGAACATTCCTGACTTACAGTTAACCGTAACCAACTCGATGAGATATCTGGGTACTCGGATAGTCCACGACATCGACAAAATCGCCCAAGTTAATCTCGAGAGAGTCTCTAATGAAAGCAAGAAACTCTTAAAATCCTGGTCTAGTCTTCCACTGACTGTCCTCGGCAGAATAAGTCTGATGAAGATGTCCATTCTCCCTAAATTCACTTTTATTTTTAGCACTATCCCTCTCGCTTTTGATAACGTGGCCTTGGAGAAATGCCAAAGAGAGCTTAATTCTTTTGTATGGTGTTACAAATCGGCAAGAGTGGCATGGAAGAAACTGAGAAGGAGGAGGGAAAAGGGGGGGATTGTTTCTGCCTGATTTGCAGTATTATGCATGGGCATTCCAACTGTCTCACTCAAGAATGCTCTTAAAAGTCCCAACTAATACATCTATAGGTCTCATGTTTAATGCGATGTTGACCGGAGCCGGTTTACCAACTAATGGCTATATGTTCAAATACGGTGACCAGAAATATTTCAAAAAAGTTAAATTAAAAATTCTTATGTCCCAAGCGAAGACCTGGTTTCATATAAGGAGGAAACTAGGATTGCAATATTACTCTAACTTTGCACCCATTTGGGAATCTCCGGGTTTGCCGCTTTGTCTGGAAGACAGGCTGGCAACTCCGCTGAGAGAAGGAGGAATAGCAACATGGGGAGATCTGTTGGTAGGCGAATCATTGAGGCCTTGGGAGGAGTTAAGGGACCAACTGGGCTCAGAGTTTTCGAAGTTTAAATTTCTACAACTAAACAGTTGGTTTAAAGCAATGAACAGGTCAGGGGTAACATTTGGGAAGTGCAGCTCCACTGAAGAGAAATTGGTAGGAAGACCAGGAGGGGGTAAAGAAGTCTCGCCGTGGTACTGGAGTCTGTTAGAAGAGATAGATGGAGAATTTATCCTCCCGGAACAGCTATGGGGCATAGAATGTGGGGCCCAGAGTATTGAAATCTGGCAGAAATCCAGCACCCTGCTATATAAATGTGTTAAACCGGCATGGCTTAGGCGCAACCATTTTTTTACGATACATTGAGCCTATTTTACCTCCCTAAAACTGTCTAAATTCGTTCCAGGGAAGAAATGCAATAAATGCAATTACATCGCAGCTTCAGACATTCACATGTTTATAGACTGCCCTAACCTATTGCAGTTCTGGAATGAGGTTAAAGCGATCCTGGATTCGATTCTTAACATCTCGATTTCTCTAACACTCCCCCTGGTTATTTTCCGATGGGACAACAGTATAAAGGGCCATGCAAGGACATTTCTGTTTTATGCAATACTACTTGCAAGAAGAGAGATATGCAAGGTTTGGATTGAAAAAACACCACCAACACATGCAAACTGGTTAACATCTTTGTATAGAACCTCTAAAACTGACATGTTGAGATCAGGTGGCTCACGTAACCGGGCGTTTTGGAACTGTAGGAAGGTGGCTACCTGACTATGGTTACCCCAGATTTTTTGCCCTGTGTTTAGCTGGTTTTCGACTTAGTTGGCCTGGTTCCCTGCTAATCAGGGCCCCAGGCTATCTGCTCTCTCTGTAAAATGGATTCCATGTACCCTAGGTGCATAACTAGATTGGCTTGGGTCACCTTATCAGCCCCTGTACAGAGCACTATAGGTGCCCAGGGCATAGGTGCATCCAAGGCCTACGAGGGGCTGCAGCATATCTTTTGCCACCCCTGGCTGGCTATCTAAATTGACACAACTGGCTGATCACTCAGCTGGGGCAAGTGGGTGTAATCACCCCTTGCTTAGATATAGTATACCTATATCTAACCCTATATCTGGACACATATATAGCCTGTAAGCCACTCCTATGGAAGGCCTCATCAATCCTGGAGGCAGAGTGCGTGGTTTTATGTGAGATGGTGCTCTGGCATGAGCTGAGCCTGTCTGCAGCTGTCGGGAACAACTCCCTAAGCTGATCCGGGATAATGCCATACCATATACTCTTAAGCGCCTTATAATCCTCGCGGTTATATAGCAACTTTGGTTTGGCTTTATCAAAACATGTCGTGTAAGGTGTCATACGAATTGGAATACTACCCCCTCGCCAGTTCTGGCGACGGGGGTAGCATTCCACCCTTCTAGAGGGAGAAGACATGTTACTTTACTGAAACGCGGTTGATTTAAAATGAGCCTCAGATCCACAAAATGGATGCCCCTGCCACAGACACGGGTCTGGCCTCCTGCTGCTGACCGAAACCCGGCAGAGGAGGCCTGGACAAAGAGTTTCCTGTCACAGGGCGGTGTCAAACCACCCCAGACAGGAGATAGTGGATTGGAGTAGGGAGGTTTCAATGAAACCAGACACTGCCTGGGGAGCACAAGGCTGCCCCTTGCATAATCCGGCCAAACCGGTTCTGGGGCCTCCCAGCCCCTGTCCCAGCGCGGCCAGGA